>NC_135505.1:106275935-106593435 GCF_052857255.1 Amblyomma americanum | reverse complement strand
TCTTTCGCTCCCGAACAAGCGTCAACAAAGCCATGAAATGCCGAACTATCAAATAATGCTAACAAAAAAATTTTGATAGGGTTCTCCTCAGTGTCCCTTTATGAAACACGCAAGTGGGGGGGGGGGGGGGTATAGAGTAGAAAAATCTAAATGTACAGGCTTGTTTTATCCAACGCTGTATCGTGGGCAAATGACCGAGAAAATAATGCAAGTATTTTAGACATCGACACGAATGTCTGGGATCAACCAATGACATTCATTAATAACTTGTGATTACATATAGGCATCTTCTCGCAATATATTTTAACCTTGTCACTAACGCCCGTACACAAATATGTATGCAACCCGTTTTGTATCGGCTTTGGATACTGTAGGAATATAAGGTGCCAAAAATGGCGGCAGCTCACATTTTTAACTGCTTGTTACAATCTAATTATAACCAATTTATGCCAACTATTTGAAAAGAACCCAAAGAACTGTTCTCAGCAAGAAGCTTTCTCGTTTCGTCTAAGCATCAGGGTGTCTGCGGTATGTATGTGTATGCGCTCGCTTGCTTTGCACGCATCAGCGTTTTCAAAATCCCAAAAATAGGCTTAGTTAGCTGCACAATGACTCTTCAGCTCCAAAGAAGTAACAAACAAGCAGAAATGGCACCCTCAAAAATGTGTGCAATGATGGTCTCGAGTTATCAGAGCAAGCCAGAAAAACACAATTATTAGCGAGAGAGTATACTCATTTCCGTGTTAGCTGGTCATGTTACTTACAAAAATTTGAAATTTGGAAAGTTTCCACCGACATGATCATAATTCATGATTCAAAGAATCATGTAATTTATAACGAAATTAAGCAAAACCGGCAGTGCTCGTAAGCGCCGGGGTACACCTTTTCGTGATGCGAAATTTCTTTTTTTTGGGACAAAGATAACTGTAGATTCGTTTGTTCAGGCCATCAGGCAATTCCGTATCGAAAATGTCGATCACTAACTCATTGCATGAATACCCATGAAATCACCTGCAAGTCTCCAGCATTGCACATTATTCGTTATTATGAAACATGGTACCAGCGCAAGAGACAAAGACGAATAATGCAAACAACCAACTATCCCTGCTGTCTACCCTTAGCAGGTTATTCATACCGCAAAAGTTGGCAGCTCCGCTGATGGGAGCATTTTTTAACTGTCAGGGAAGCTAGCTCCCCGCCTTTGCAAAAAGATTTATAACTGCGTGAAACACGCCGATATTAGACACCAGAGAATAAGGAGTGCACGGCAGAAAAAGAAATTGAAACGAGTGTAACAAAAGTTAAGGAAGTGGGCACACGGATGGATTGCTGATAAGCACAAACAGGGAATGAAATATTTATAGTCGTGTGCGCCTATATATAACGTACATTTGGCACAGTTGCCTTCTGGATAGATGCAGGTTCTAATGTTGCCGCCGTCGACGAGCACTTCGACGACCATCGAAGTTGTTTTTCTGTCGATTATCACCTCACCATTGTACTTGGCGACCAAGCCCCTGCAGCCCAAGCTGCAGCAGATCTTGATTTCTTGCTTGTTGTGCTTTGCGTGATCATATAAAGTGCAATCCCCTCTTCGCCGCACCTGCGTTAGAAAACGTCGACGTATAAAAACCGCACTTGAACAATGCACCCACCGTATTTTGTAGGAAAAGCTTATAAAGCCAATGCCTTACATTGCCCACTAGCAATAAAACTCCGCGTTGTGTCGGCGTCCACTAAAAGTTGTCAACAAAACCCAGAGGACGTTATCAGCAAAAAAAAAAAGAATGTTCCCAAAGAGCGGCGAGTTGAACCGTAGACCTTCAGATTGTGAGAAGGGTACGCAACTCTTAGGCCACAAGACCGCTTTTATTTTCTTTATTGGATGAAAATAGTGCCGAAAAGAAACGTCTAAGCATGCTTACGCCACAAAACACCAGGGCCACCATACTCCTGCATTACCCCTCCTCCCAAAACATCAAAAGTCTGGGCGGCAGAGAGGTAGAGGCTGTTTGTATGATGTGCCTGGATAGTTTCGCAGCATCGCAGCTAGGCCTCTGCCACCTGGCGCTTTTCTAAGCTGGACAACATGATTATCTTCCTTCGTCGCTGTTAATGCTTTACGTGCCACCGCGTTCAGCTGCTTCTGCTCTTCCCAACGGCAAGAGCGCCCATCGTCATTTATTACTTTTGATGCTACAAGCGGCACAGCTCTCGCCCGCTCTTCAGAGGGCTTATTGAAACTTTTTTTTTTGCCTTTGCTGCCTTTTCACCTTTTTGGGCGGCGACAAAAACTACTTTTTGCAACATTGTTTATCTTTGTTATATTATAATTCAACAGCATAAATTGCGTGGTAACTCCAGCACCGTAACTAGAGACGAGCATTTGGAAGAGCAGAATGAAAGATGGCGAAGGTGAAGATATACAAGAAGCGAGAAAGGGTACTGCTTAGAGCGTAGCGCAAAAGGCTGTGCTTACAGACGAAGGGCTTTTGGTTCTAATCATACAAGTTCTATACTGTGAAAAGTTTCTTTTTTCAGCTGGATACCTTTCGGAGGTGGAATGTCGTTAGTTCTCGCATAGGTTCGGGTTCACTTTCGTTCTCATGTCTGTCATTGTTTTTGGGCGATATTTTTAAGACTTTACCTACAAGAAGAACCAAAAGCATGTGGTATTTTTATCGGGCCGTAGCAAACTTCGGAGAAGATGAAAAGCATTTCTCGTAAAGTGTTTACTCACACTTTTGCGCAAGTTGCCCAGCGTTCCTTTTTCGAGGTGAACCTCCATGAAACCTGAGAATGTTCCGTCTGTATGGTCCAGGTCGAATGAGATGTCGTGGAGTGGAATCTGGACCAAACCGACGGTGGGCAGAAATCGGTCGATGACGAAGTTTGAACGCCAGCTCTTTTCCCAAGCGCAAGCAGCTGCATTGATCAAGGAAAGAAAAAAAATGTCAAGACGTTGTAGTGTGTGAAGGAAAAGGTAAGCATATTCAAAAGTAAAAAGCAGCCACGACGCAACCCCCGCCCGCCCCCCCTGCATTTAGAAATAAAAAAGGTGGAGGCGACACTTCAGTTCCGTCTTATGGGTATGATACGATAGCGTTGATGGGTTAATGCCCATCACACAGGAGTAGCAAATCTGGAATTTGCGTTCACAGATTCCTAAAAGTCCTCATGCCACTCCTGTGGCAGTGGTGCAGCGGTTAAGCGATGCGCCACTGCCCTGCGATGGCAGGTGCTGCCACCAGTGGGGCTTGTGTGACCCTTGTTGCTCGACCTTGACCTTCTTGCGGTCAATTAATTAAACCCCAACCTGCTACAGTGGTCAGCTTCCTCACAGCTCACAATCCGGAGAGCAGGTTCCGATGCTGCCAGGTGACGAGGCCTCGATGGCCAACCTAGTTGATTTTACGGGGATTTCTCGCTCGCAAAGCCCACGATGCCATAATTTTTGACACCCATGAGAAGACCATGGCCAGTCTCCCGGCGTGAGTATGTGCCTTGCTACTGAGGTCCACAACAACAAAATTTTGCTGCAGAACATGAGCCTTAACGCTACCGAGTTTCTGCATTAGTGAGAGCCGAGAGTTCCCCAAAACGCTCTTCCTCTCTTCGTGTGTGCCGGACGTCCCGATTTCTGGGAGCACATTTGGCGGCGGTAAATGCACGGAATCTTTACTCGAGCGACACTGGGCGACGTTATCCGTTGCTGATGCTGAAGCCTGCTGTGGATCTGTCTGCCTGAGGAGGCACTGTGTCTAAGCCGCGCATGATGCTGGGCATGTTGGTTCATGCCGTGGTGGAGTAATTCCGCCTGGCTCATACTTTTGCCTGAATGCTAGAGCTAGTGAGGTCTTTGAGCAGCCTTTCAGCGCAGCTTGGCGGCGGAGGAAACCCTCTAGGGAACAAAAAACATCAAGGGAAGGGTCAGTTATAGTTTGTGAGCAGGCTGCAATCGTAAAACACGGTGTCAGATGCGGTGGCAGGTCTGAAGGGGCCTGAGGTAAAGGCACATGTAGGCTGAGCAGGGCGGAAAACTGGAATATTAATTCGGTCTCTTTGGACCCTTATAAAACCACGGATATAAATACGAGCTGAAGTGCTCTTGACCCTACGTTTTCATGCCTCAGCGAGCTATGATACGGTACTCATTTCCTCTTAAATACAAGGAGCGTTGGTGGCTGCCTCGTACTAGTAGAGTGAGGGGGAGGGACCACTGCTAGAGTCAGGGTTGCGTTTACGAGAGTACACTGGCCAGAGAGTGCTGGGCTGGAAAGTTTTCGGAGTACCTCACATAATATGCCTAAATTCCCCATCAGGACAAACTTCTCGATGTCGTGTCTAGTCGAGGTGCCGCGCTGTAGCCCACGGATGGGGTTACCATCTCCAGGCGACTGCCTAAGTTTGCCACAACAGCGCCGGACAACTGCTGTTTTCCAGCTTAATAATACTGCCGTGACTATACAAACATACAAGACGAGAAAGGCATCATCTGGAATCTTGGGTTGGGGTCGATCTTCGCTGCATGTCCCTCTAATGGAAAGGGGGCTAAAAGAGTTCGAGGGTTGAAACCGAGCAGTCCCTTACTAAGCGACGCAGAAATTATGGAGTACTATAAGATCATAAGAAGGAAATATCCTCTTCCTCATAAAACCCTTAGCAAGATTGAATAATGCATAATCAGACGACTCCAGATTAATAATCTGTCCAATCCCTGCTTGAAGAGTAAATGGTATGCAGACACCTACGATTCGTCCTGCCTCTTCTGTGGAGCAGTCGGCACACTATTTCACGCATTTTGGGAATGTCAAGAAAAGCCAGACTTGAACAGCAATCTCGATCCAACGTATGAACGCTGGGAGGATACCCTTCATAGTCACAGTCCCCTCGACCAGAAATCTTTTTTTGGGGGGGTTGAAAGGGGCAGAATTATAATGGCGACCTATATGTCCTCCTACTGAACCCACCTTGTATTTATGCTCTCAAATGTTTTTCTTCCTCCTCCTCCGAGCAGTACCTCGCAGGTGACTTAGCAGGAACTTATTAATGCAAATCTGCATGGTGCGCACTTTGATTTCTTTAGCCCTTCTTTGATAGCGGACAAAACACGCTGAGCCATACCGTTTAACTATGGTAAATAAGTCATTCTACTCTGATGCCACATGTGGTTGAGATGGAAGGAACATGCCGTGACCACACTCGAAGACTGCGGAGCATTGTGACAGCAGAGTATTGGACAAACCGATTCATTGCAAAATTCTACACAGAGCGTCAACACTTACTTCACCGTTGCAGACTACGGAGGCTCTGCCTCAATCTATGTCGTTTCTATGTCCACGAGAATAAAGATCTTATGGCATTCAAGTGGCCCCGCATAATCCTTGTGTAGGCGAGACAAACAGTGATTGATTTGATCAACTCGAAGAACCCCTCGCTGTACGTATAGGCAAATATTGGAGGCACTGCGGACAACGTAAAGGAAGGTTTGCCCTGCTCTTGTATAAGCGCGAGTGCCAGAAAAAGAGCGAGTTCTTTGAATAAGCAAGAACGAGCTGGTTCCGGAAAATAGACATGGTGAGCCCAAAAATACAGCCCATTACTCACAGTAGGCTCGGCTCATTGTTAAAAAAAAATTCTGTAAACACTCACTATCCCCTAATCACCTGCGCCCAACTTGCTAACTTCACGTCATTACGCTCTAAGAACTTGTACTCTATTTGATCTAGTATCCTGGTTACTGTGCTCACTCTGGGAGCTGTCGACTCCGACCAAATTACGTAGAGAGTGAAGCGCTTTCTTCGACAAAATGTACAACTGCCAGTGCACTTCCGCTACGACCAGAAGGAATCGGAGGATGTCGGTTTCCTTCGCTTGTATAATGCAGTGGAGCTATATAGTAAAAAAAAAAGCCACGTTCTTGTGGTGAGTGGCCGATGGGAAGAAATTTTCTATCAAGTAATCACCGAACTTGCAACTGAAACCAAAACTGTGGACTGGTTTTCTAATCGTAAGTAATTTCGCTCAGCTGCCGTCAACAGTTCTAAAAAAATCAATTTGATGATTTGCCCTTTGATGCGATGATAGAGCACAGCCTCTATACCTGAGCAGACGTATCGCATTCACCACGCAATGGCTTCTGCTGCTCGCACTCCTGCATGGATGCATAAGACGGGCATAGCATCGTCTCCGCTCTGCTCTTTGTGTGGTGTGTGCGGGGATATCGAACATTATATTATATACTGCCCAGAGTACAACGCGGAAAGGTATGTGATGTTCGCTTCCTTCAAGAAGTCAGGAACCCGTCACAGCACAGTTCAGGACATTGTCTAGCCTAGTAGAAACGAGACATGCAGAAGGGAGGCTGCACGCCTTCTTTTAACATTTCTGCAGGACACGGATCTTGTTTCTAAATTGTGACAACAGGAACAGACTATGGCCTACTGTAATTGATTATGGGCGTAGATGGTGTCTTCTGAAGTCGACTACGTTATATTGTGAGTGAATGTGTGTATGGATTGTGGCACTACAATGGCCTATGTTCTACGGTGACTGAATATGTGCATAGATGGTGACTTCTGGAGTGTACTGTGATGTGGACTGTGTGGATTGATTGTGTGCATAGATGGTGACTGCGGGAGAGAATGTGTGCTATTATAAGAGACTGTGCGCATAGCGGGGTAGATGCGACAGGCTTTAGGAGATTGGTAATATAGATGGAACGCTACGGTGAGCAATTGCCGGCAGATAAAGCAAGGCTAACCCCAGCTGTAGCATTCCACACCTCAACTCAACTCAACTCTGCTGATCCCAATGAGCAATTATTCTCTTTCTTAGCACTCTTCGTTCGTTTTTTAAATTACTTCTCTTGGGCGGGCCCCACGACCGCGACGTTTCCTTGACCGGCAAATGATAATGTTGCATCGAAGTTGGAGTCATTGGCCAGGAGGAAAAGGACGGGGATATTGTCCCAGGCGCTCTCGCCATCGTCTTGCTTCCGTATGAAGGAGGCGGTGTTCGTTGCGGTATAGTTCGCTGGCGGACTGAAGTGCTTTTCAGGGTAGCCGAATGTTAATGGTGTTAGCAGGCCAGAGGCTTTGAAGGATGCCAACAACGTCGTAGCTGAGGGAAGAAACCGGCAGCGCGCGGTGCTTACCAAGGCCTGTGAAACAGAGAGCCTGAAAACGAACGTTCAGGCGTACCTTTTGCCTTAGGAAGGTGCATTCATCGGCCGCTTGGTAAGACTTCAAAACAACAAAAAACTGCGAAAATACTGCCTCTGTCCTGTGTTTCTCGCGGTTTTTGTCGTTTCGTGTCTTGTGCATGCTCCGGCTATTGGCAGCGCCGTCAATGACTGTCGGACGCGACGAAATCCTCATGGCCTTTTACTACACCGCCACGCCTGACAGAAATTCGATCCTTGTTGGCACTGAAACAATAAGAGACAAGGGAGTAGGAGGGCTGCACAATGTCATGTTTATTATTGTTGCGACTGAACTAGGAAAGAAAATGCTACAAGAGAGGCTGACGTCACAATCTTAGCCTCCACTGGCCGTCTAGTTGACTACGGTTACCTACGTCATTTTGAGTAATGAATTATAGAAATTAGGCTCCCACTAGTTGATAGAATTTCTGCCTGTTTGATTTTGGTGGTTTTAGTAGGCGTTACTCCACCGAAATTCGTACCCAGATAGTAATAGAAACGAGGCAAGGAGTTATAGCCTCCTTCTCGCCTAAGGGTCTCTTTCACGCAAAGTTTTTTTTAGTGCGCGAGCACTACAACCCTCAATCTGAGATTTCGCCGGTGTTTATGTGTCAGAAGCCTTTCTCCGTTACTTTAAGCTGCCTCTGGAAAAGCAACTTCGGTCTCGCAAGCCCCGACGGTGGCAACGCCTGCCATTGCATGGAAGTGGCGCATCGATTAACCGCTGCAACAGTGAGCTTAGATTGGCATGAGGATTACCAGCTATCTATGAATGTAAAGTACAGAGTGGCCAGGTCCGCTTATATGGGAATCGACCAGTTGACGCTTTCGCGTTGTGTCCTTAAAGCGAAGCTTAAGTCCGATTTCGCCGATCTTTGTCTGAAGGATGCTTGAGTTTATAACCGAGCCTGAAACCGAAACCAAAGTGAAAACGAAAGTGCTTTTTTTTTTCTGTCATGATCAGGCTTGAAATATGTCACGAGAGGCCTTAGTGGTTAAAGCTATTTTACAGTTTAACTACCGTTCTGTGGTCTTGCATGTCTATGTAGGTGATCTTGGTATATAAATGTTTATATTTTCTGTCCGTATTTTTAGATCGATTGTTTTTTAGCTTTGTTAATAGGCATTGCCCTTTACCTAAGGCGCAATTCCAGCTGTCATAAGTCCACAACAGTCTACTGCTTCGGTAATATCCTCTAGTCTATCCACTGCCGCTTCGACGTAAACTTAGGTGGCGTAAAAAGCTCTCCTACTGCGCTACACACAAGTTTCAGGATGAGTACGAAGCAATAAAACTCTGGGCATGTGGAACGCCACAGGAGCCTGGCGGCGTTGCAGTACGAAGCCATATGGCTTGCAGAGTAGGGGGAGGAGGTGTTTGTTGTATTAAAAACACGCCAAAGCCCACTGAGTTCATGTTGAGGGTGTTGGGGAAAAAAGGGCTCACCCGCTATGTATCCGTAGGATACTTAGGGCGGCTTTTGTTCGTAAAAGAATAAAGAAAAGGACTGAAGCTTACCTGCAAGCATTAGTAGGAATGCCACTTGCACCAACATAGTTGCACCTGAAATCACGGAAATGTTGACTGAGCTTAGTGAAGTTAATTCCGCGACATTATTTCAACGCTAGCAGTGCGCCAGGCGATGATGAAATTGGATGAAAAACTGTACACATTTCATGAAAACATTTACGTCTGATGCCGAAACTATCGATGATACGGTTGTAGCGGTTATCATAAATGCCGGAAAGATGTGTTTTAGAGTGATGTGGATACTTCATTGTTTGCCTGATGACAACTGCTCTGATGTGCAACCTAAAATATGAACTGAAATACGCAGACCATAGGAAACTGGTAGAATGATCAAAGTGGAGCGAAGGAAGAGGCGCTCATTATCGGTGGCCTGAAATACGTGCGTGGTAATCTCTCCTATGGGGGTTTTAATGTGCCCCATTGTCTCTAACGTAAGATGGCCACCGCCACTAGCGTCCGGATGAATTTGCTAGCTCCCCTTCTGTTTGCGTCCTCCTAAAAAAATTGGGCTTCCTTTTCACGTAAGTTTCTTGTCGCAGGTTTTTTCCTTTTCATGTGCATTTTGTATCACATTGTGATGTGGTTTTTCAATTCGTCACTTCTACGTGCGGTTGTGGTCTTTCTAACTTCGGCAGTTGCGATCCTTTTCAAGTACAGCTCGTGTCATTTATGCTGAGCCCTTTCATTTTTTCACTGTCGCGTGCAGCTTGCCTTCTTTCAAGGTTCTCCGAAGATACTGCATTGTTTTGTTATTTATGTCCTCGCCAACGTTGCCCCTCGTCCTTGCTGTTTGTGTTGATATCCTTGTTTCAAGAAAAATTTTCCCGCAATGAGCTGCTGCACGAATGCTGTGACAAAATGTCCCAGACTATGGGTGCGCTTTCGAAAGTAATGAGTGGCAGAACATAGCTGCATTTATTATAGGAAGAACAGTGGTGGAATCCAAGGGCCATCTGAGTTTACGAAGAAAATAAATTCAGCGCTTTCATTGGAAGGCCGGGCTCAAAATACGCATGAGAAATCCATTGCCGAAGATAATATTATGTTTATAGAACAGAGCACAGCCCTCCTGCAAAGATGAATTTCTTCTCTATGAAAAGTGTCCTGAACCAACTAGCCCCGCAACGTGTACTTTCAAGATGGCCTCAGTTTTTCTTGGCAATAGTACAAAGGAACGCGGTGAATAAGCAACAGCACCGGTAACACTAATTTTGAATTCACCACAGACCCAGCTTTTCGAATTCACCACAGACCTTCACTTGAACTTCGATTCTCCTTTTCAAACTGACGTCGTTTACCTAGACTTCTCTAAAGCCTTCGATCGCGTTCCGCATCGGCGTTTAATGGCACCTCCACATTAACCCTTTGATCTTATCATTGATTGACTGCTTTCTGCGCGACCGCTCCCAGTATACAGTAAGAGGCAAACACAGATCGGACAATACTACAGTCATCTCTGGTGTTCCTCAGGAATCGATGCTTGGGCCACTCCTTTTTCTGCTATTTATATACAATCTTTCTAATGCCATATCGTCTTGTGTCCGCCTCTTCGCAAACGATTGCGTCATTTACGGGCGCATATCTACTCCAGATGATCAGACTCTGCTTCAACGTGACTTGAACCGCATAGAAACATGGTGTACGTCATGACTTATGCAACCGAACATTTCTAAATGTAAGTTTATGCATGTATCGAGAAAGCGGAATCACCTCAGCTATCCGTATTCATTAAATTCCCCACCACTCTTCGAAGCAGAAGCATACAGGTATCTTGGAATCATTATGAACAGCAAACTAACCTGGTATCATCACTTTGCAAAACTTTGTACAGATGCTTACAAGTTGCGTGGTGTTATCAGACGGTCCCTCGCTTTTTCAACCCATTCTATTCGTGAACTCACGTACGTAACATTGATCCATTCCAAACTCGAATATGCCTCGGAGATCTGGAATCCCCATCAGAAATGTCTTACCGATAAGCTTGAAGCCATACAAAATAGCGCGGCCCGTTTTATCACATCACAGTATGACAGACGACACAGTGTAACTATTAACAACGCATCCCTTGATCTTCAACCCCTGGCCCCTCGGCCTAAAATTTCGCAGCTTTTTTTTATTTCACAAATTGTACTACACCTCCCCACAGCTAAGAAACTCTGTATTGCATCTGCCGATTGGCACCTCACGCCGACTTTTTAACTTTAAGTTGGCAGCGCATATACGGCTCCACAAACTCATTTAATAAATCTTTTTACCTGGCTCCATTACATTGTGGAAGGACCTACCGGATTTTGTAGTTACTGAAATAGAAGCTAATAAATTCAGGCAGTTATTAACAGCACATTTCAAGGGCTGAGTTATTTTGCCGTGTTTTTGATTGTGCGCTTGTGTGTTTTTTTAACTTTCTGCAAGTTGTTCTTGAGCCGCTGTGTAATTCTTTGTGTTGATGGTTTTGATAATGTTGATAATGTTAATGTTGAACATGAATCCTGCACCTTGTATCTCTTGTTAATGTTACCGACCATTATATTGTGTAACAACTGCTTATGTAATGCCCTAAGCCAAGAGCCTTTAATGATAAATAAATGATGATGATTAACACGAACAATATGACTGGACTGCTCTGAACGGATGCATTCCGTTTGCTACAAATTCCATCTCCTGTTCTGTCCAAGCAAGAGCAACTGTTTGCGCGACACGTCTTACGAATAAAATTCTTAAGGGTAGTTTTTCACAGAACTGGGGCTAGATGCACAAAGTATACCAAATGTCCACTGTTGAGCATTTTCGACCCACTACCTTTTTTGAACTGACAGGCTCGACAACATATTTTTGAAAGTGACTTTCAAATGTCATGTCAGCGGCAAACAGTGGAGGTGTGAGTCCATAATTTGGAATTAAATGGTGAATGTGAATTCAAGTCCTACTGACGTTTCAGTAGGCATCTGCAAATGGCTACAGGAGTGAAGACACTGATGATGACTTACCAGAGGCTCCAGGTAGTCTCGTTGAATTGAAGTTCAGTGCATGGGAGCGTCCACCAACTACGGGCTTATAAGGCGCCTCTGGGGGTAGTAGCGACTGATAGGAAGAACCCAACAACGGATTGAAAACACGTGATTGCACCATCCGATTTTTTCTTGCCTACGTCCAGGCCCAATATTTTATCTATTCCTCATGGAAAAGACCAGTTATGAAAGACTCATCGGTATTGAGGAAAAACTCTGGACGTACTTGATCTGTGCACCACACATTGTTCTGTGGGACAACAACCTTTTTGCTTGTTATATGGTTGAAACATCATTTTGACAGAGGGAGTGTGTCATTCTATTTGCTTTGGTTTCACCACAGAGGTCAACTTATCAATTTTCCACCTCTGTCCTAGGAAAAAATGAGGAACTGGTGTGCAATGAACGTTTTGACATCCGTGCTATCAGTTGGTTCATTGTCTCACAGTTTTTTGTCCGTGGCAATTTCAAGAGCTTTTCGGTCAGGTGAGCTCATTTTTGGTGACCTCATTGTGAAGAGGTGACTCAAAGTCTGGCTATTCTCTTTAGCGTGAGTCCTGCGACAGGTTTATCTCTGAATCTCACGGTAAGGGCATAGCATAAAAGATTCATTGTCGTTGAGTGAAGGAGCTGTCCACGTTTGATCCCTGGGAAACTCATTGTTCTGTGCGATAAGCAATGAACTTGTCAATCGTTTTCTTTTCTTTTAGCGACAAAATACGACGTTATAATTTTTCTGTTCTAGGCCTCGAAACAAATGAATTTTGGTACGAGTAATGTCTTGACATATCAACATTTGCGTCATAAGTTCGTTTTTATTGCCTGATATAGTGTACTGTCTGTGGATGTTTTTGCAAAGCCATTATTATCGATCTTGTAGCTACTAGTTCCTTTTAGAGGGTCGATGGAAGCTGTCTGCTTTAATGATTGGCGGGTGTTGTTCCAGACTGTTCCACATGGCAGCAAAATCTGCATATATAATAGTAGAGTGGATGCTTATGTTACGTGTAGGACAAGATTATCTCAGAGCTTGTGTATGATTTTAAAGAGACGCAGAAGAAATGGCATTGAAGGCGCTGCTTTTTTTGGAGTGAAGACACTAGTTTGCATAAAGCATTAAGCATTAAGCATCATAAAGCATTAAGCACTGCATCATTGCCTTCGTTCTCTGTGTCTAACCAACTTCATGCGCAGGTGTGTCTGAGTCTTGACTGCCAATGCTATAACCATAGGGATCTGAACTTTCCCAATTACTGTATTCATTTCGACTTGGTCGCCATATACGACGTCAGGTGATCTTTGACATGAGGCCCAAATAGGTGGTGACCGAGGAGCTCGTCAACAATGGTCGTTTTTATACCGTCATGGATTCGCATCTTAGCGACTGCACCACATGAACGCTATAGATATTCCAGCTCTCTACACTCTACTTTGAACGCTCATGCTTTGGCACCCACGAACGCAGCATATTCGTGCCCCTAGTTCTACTTTAAAGTTATTCTCTGCAGTTAATTTATTTTGCAACACCTTTTAAGTGCGACCACGTCTAAATATTGCAATCGACTCTGGAAGGCATCGGAGGGTGCCTTCCTCTCACAGGAAAAAGCCACACTGTAATAGCGGTTCGATTTGGGGCAGATATTAGAAGCAGTGCTTAGCACTTTTGGGCCAGGGAAAAAGCCAGAGAGTTTCTAGTGTTAAAGATACTTTGCATTAACTGGGTGGGATGTGCAACAACCGGTTAATTCATCCGTTCAGTCTACGTAGTCATGGGAGCACTGACGCGTATACGAAGCACACAGAATGGGGATAAGCGTGTAGCTTCTCGTCGACGGTGTGCGAGAGGCCGTAGTAAATACCTCATGATTGTCTTCAGCCAATAAAGACCTTTAACGTGTGCACGCATCGCAAAGCAAGCAGGTTCTCGACCTTAGGAGGAACAGCAGAACGCCAAAGCCACTTTGCTACCGCGCTAGTTCATTTCAATTCGTAATGCGGGATCATTATGCGATAAATATGCCCTAAATAGGACGCCCAGCTGCCATGTCTAGCATGAGTGGCGTGTAAGGTTATGCATTTTAGGGCAGAAATATTTGCATTTTGGTGCATTACAAAGAGGAACTTCAAGATGACAAAACGGAATCCGCAGTCATTTACGTTTTTGCGACTGTCTGCGAAAAGAAGAAAGAGACAAAAATTCTAAACTTCATTCTCATGGCGCTCGGTGCGCTTTCTTCAGCAAACCATTAATAATATTTCAACACAAGAAACACCCTGGTGGTCATTGTCACGTATAATAGGGAGTCTAAAATAAAATTATGAAGGAAAGAGATGTGAAGAAGACGAAGAGGTTGGCGATAAGGATGACGTGAATAAACCAAAGACTAAAGAAGATGAAGAAGCATTCTGTGAGGTGGAGAGAGATGATTGGTGGAGAAGAAGAGAAGGAGAAGACGACGACAAGGCTTACGTGGACTCACGCCAAGGCTATAAAAGGGCGAGGGAGAGCGAGGCACGGGAGGAAAGAACAGAGAAGCGGAGGCTCCGGCGGGTCAGGGACGCTTCGGATGGAAGACAGCGACGCCGGCTACTGCTCCCATGAGCTCGCGTTCTACGGCTTCGCATCGTGGACTTTCTGCCGTGCCTGAGCCCGTTCCGGGGAGTTAACTGAGGACGCTACCACCTGCTACGGCCAGGCGTGTCTCCAGCGCTGTCGCCACCCATCCGGGTGGTGCCCCCAACGTCAACAACACAGGCATCACCTCTACGGGCGCTTGGACTGGGAGCTTGTACGACGCAGCCAGCGACGCCGCCAGTGACGCCAGCCTGAGCACGTCGAACGCTGCCTCGACGCCGGCTATTGAACCTATACAACGCCGTAGCCGCACCGAACCAACCGCGAGCTAACCGCGAGCTCGAACGCCGACCACTAACAGTAGAACGCTAGTAGTAGACGCTGGTAGCAGTGTTACCGGGTCTTGTGTATTTATAGTCTTTTTGTTTTGTATTAGTATTGTTTTGTGAGCTAGTGTGTGTGTCACGTAGGGCGTATTAAATGTGCGTCTGTGTGGCTACACCTGTCGCCTAGTCCATTCTTTCGGTACGAGTGTTCTCCGGGGATATTCATGACAGTCATGAAGTTTACACAATTCGTCAATATTTAACAGAGACGCACTAAAGAAATGCGGATTGTCGGCGCTCTGCTGCGTTACGTGCTAAACTGAGCGAAGGCTGTCGTCTGCCTTCTTGGGCTTGATGGGCAGCGCAGCATCAAGTTGCCATAAAAATAATAAGTATATCATATCTGGCGGCGACGAGCTTTGTCCGGTGGTATGTATTTGCGACGTGCCCACGGACGACATCAGGCATTGACGGGTGCGGTGAGTATAGAAGCTTTTCTCTTAAATTTCGAGAAAGTTTGCCCCACTTGTTTTTGTGGTTTCTCTTTGAGCATAAAGAAAGTTAGCAGCTCCATATATTATGCAGGCGGGCATTGTGCAATCTATTAGCAGGCAGAAAAAAAAGAGCTGGTAGTATTTTTCTTCAGCTGTACTTCCGTACTTACATTTGCTCAGGTACCAAGGTATTTTATTTCTATATGGCGTCTGCGCAAGCCAGACTGCTTCCGCGGACCGCAGCTGGGGCCTAGTGGTCTGAGAATCCACCTCAATGCGGGAGGTGTGGTGTTCCATCTCCAGTGCTGCCGGGTACACACCGGTGATACAATGGGTACAAACGTTTCCCTGCCTGGTGCTTGTGTTCTTTAGGGTGAAATGCTCGGGAAATGGGTATTTGACCCCACTTTGTGCAATGAAACCTATCTTGTGCTATGGCGCTTTTTGGCAAAAGCTACCCTTGCTTCATAAAAACTCATCATCATCAGGCTGGTGCCCCTCCCCGTGTCCATTGACTTTCCAGCCGACATGACGAAGAAGTTGGAGAATGAAGTTGTTTCTCGAGTGGGCATAGAAATCGCCCATAGCCTGAACACCACTTACAAGGAAGCCGAGGTGGCTAAAATGAATTCACTGAAAGGGGGAGACTTCAGTAGTTAACAGTGCGCACACAGCACGAACGACCAACTGGTTATCACATATGTAATTGAATAAACATTGTAGTCAGCTTTGCACCATTTTTTTCATCCCGGCCTTAGACTTTGAAGCTCTTGCTAGAATGTCCTCCAAAACACTGGCTCGCCACTTCAAGGAGGACCACTGAGGACCACTGCGGTGTAATTTTCAGTGTCGAGTTAAAATGAAAGCTGTAGAAAGGTTTCGTTGAGAATATCATCTGGATTACTGCTTGCAAATGGTGATTTCTAAATGGCGCATGTCTGGTGCCTCCCACTGCCCTCATCACCTGAAAGCCAGGCTAAACTTTGATTCCCATGTGCAAAATGTGGTGTTTATTTATTCCTGCACACCTTGAGTTTCTTGGGACCCTGAATATAAACGGACATGAAATTACAGCTACTGCACCACGGAACGAAAAAAATAAACTGTAACTGAAAATGGAGCCCTAAATGAACTGTATCCTCTACGAGAGGCTCATAACGCGTTAAGAAATATAGTTTAACCTCCTTGCAGAGAAGTTGAAGGTTCCCGGCGATTACTTCGTTATAACAACAGCTTCGCTATTATCCGCGCTAACAGAGATTCCAAAGAAAATCGCCATTCTATAGTTATATCCATTATTTAATTATAAGCTATTTCGTTATATCGTGGTTCGAATGTAGTAACAAGGAGATAAGGTAAACCGCAACCCACCACTTTGAGCTAGGAACTAACATGGATACTGAACTTTATAAAATTGCTGCAAAGTCACATTATTACGTGTTATGTTTATTGTCAGTTTAACGCGCTGCCCGCAAAGAGGAAATTCTTTTAATTTTTTCGTAAGTTGGCATTCGACTCAACACACTTGTCGAATTTCCTGACACTTCATACCTCTAAGCGAGGCAATGACATTGTCGTTAAACGTGTCCAGGCTTTGTACTATAGTGACAGATACAACAGCCAGCAATTGAGTTTCCAAAGTCTCAGTGCCTTGAACGCGCTTTGTATTAAAAAAAAAGTGACATCAAGATATGGACCTTAAAACTCCTCCTACTGAAACCGACCTTTCTTGAATGCTCGCTTGTCATCAGAAGGGCGAACACGAAGGAGCGTCGTCTGAATTGCCGGCTACGAGGTCAAAGTTCATATTTCCTGTCCTCCTGTGAGCGATTGTAGTGGGGCACGAAGGAACAGCACACGAAAAAAGGCCATGGGTCGGTACAGCACACAAAAATTAGCAGAGTGAACGAACAGCGCAGGAAAAAACAACATTACTGTGCGCAAGGGATAACAATAACGCAGGTTTTCGTTTGCATATTCATGTCCTGGACGCACTCGGTATATGCGACACCGAGGCTCGCTGGGCAGGCAGGCAGATGCAAGACTTCTCTGACGCAGCCGTCTGTCACACTCCACTGACAATGAAACCAGCGCGATCTACAATAGTTTTGAGGCCATCGACAACGTTGAAATGAGTCGGCTAATGGCCGCTGGATCTCTCTTGG
Organism: Amblyomma americanum; assembly: GCF_052857255.1. NCBI lineage: Eukaryota > Metazoa > Arthropoda > Arachnida > Ixodida > Ixodidae > Amblyomma > Amblyomma americanum. The sequence continues at coordinate 106,576,132 of NC_135505.1, read as the reverse complement.
GCAGATAGGTACGCTTGTTGCTGCTTTACCTGTGCCAGAAAAAAATTGAAACGAGCCTTTACACTTTAGGCGATGTGCTTTATTCAAAAATTTCCCTCTACGCGCCAACCCGCCGACTCCTTCCGCGATGAGTAGGACATTCTAGCCGATAAGAGCCGTACTCACAATTTTGGTGATTGCGGAATGGGAATTCACAAATATTAGCAAATGCTGACGTCCATCAAGTCGATATCTGACAAACGTGACGACAAATCGACGCTCGCTTCTATTGGGCAATGCGCGTAAAAATAAGCAGGAAGTGCCTGCGTGAACCGGTCTCCCTAGGAATGCTGCAGGCATACGGTAGAAGTAGTCAACGCCGCTTCGCCAACAGTGTTGAATATTGTGAATACCAAGCGCTCACATACAGAGTTTTAGTGTCACGTACGTAGAAGCTTCACGTACGTAGAGCTCTTACGGGTGACCAGTGCGCATGCGCAGAACGCAAAGGGTATGCGCGAGTCTCACGTACGTACGTGAGATTCGGATTCTTACGTTGCGGTCTTAGCGTTGCTTGCGTACGTAGCGTTGACAAACATGGCGGCACCCTGCCCGCCGCTTCACAGCGATAACAGCTTCGTCGCTAATCCATCGACGCGATATTGTGCTGTAAACTGTAGTATTCGCCTTCGATTTGCCCATTCTTACCCTAGCATAAGTTTTGAAGGGACAAATAGCTTTTGTTTTTCAGACAGAAGGGCAATTTTTCAGCTGTTAAGCCTGACGAAGTAGCGTTGGTCGTCGTCATAGCAACGGTCTCGCGAGATCTCGAACTGAGAGAGCTCCAAACCAGCCTAACAGCCAAATGGCGCTAGGAGTAACGCGCGGCGTGCGTCGCGTACGTGTAACTATAAGGGTTTCAAACGACTTGCGCGCAGAATACGTAGACTTCTCATGTTTACGTACGTGAACCTACTACGCACGTGAAGCTAAAACTGTCTATTAATTGACAACTGTGCTCTGAACTTAAAGATGATTGTGTGTTTGAGTAGCGGTCGTATAATATGACCGTCGGCGAGCAAAATGCCGTCGGCTAATGGACAAATTGCAGTACTGGACCAGCCAACGCCTTACACGAAACTCTGGAAACACCCCCTGCCACTGGGACGAATAAAATGCCAGATAAAGTTACCGATCCCACGTGAAGGTCTTAACTTCGTGCCAGTTCCGCATTCTCCTCATAAACGAGAATAGAAACAAGGTAATAGCGCACATTGTTGCAGAAACCAACGGAAGAAGAATGAAACGTACCTAACTGTGCGTTCTCAGATTGAAAGGCAGGCACAAAACATGCCTATCAATTATCTTCTTTCCATAGCTTTTATATATGGCCACATTGCCAGAGATAAAATCTAGATTACGAGTTCCGCGAAAAAAAGACCACAGTCTACTTGTTGAGTCTACGCGAACCATTGTGGCTGTTTTCATATCAGAGGCAGTGAATCTCCAGGCCACATCAGAAGCGACTGAATCACGACAGCTATCAGGGAGCCAACAGCGATTCAACCGACGACGTGGAACACACAGGTAATATGTAATCTAAGTCCGATTTTCCTTAGACACTTTCTGAAGGTTACAGGAAAGGTAGCTTTGACTTTTATCCTTTCTTTATTTTTTTTCATTTATTGCTTGACTGTCCATTTTTTTTCTTTTTAATGATGCTGTTTTCCGCGACCGCAACCTCAAAATCACTCGCGCAGCTACCAGAGCTGAGTCGGGTTGTCTGTTCCATTAAACTTTCTTGAAAACTACGAGGATGAGAGGAGAGAAAAAGAAAAAAATTCTTCATTGTATTTAAGCATAAGGTTTCATGCCGACTCCGGTAGCTTTGCAATTACCACTCGCTTAGAGGATTTCAGTTTCTTAGCCACACCTGAACTACGCCTTTTACTTACACTGAAGGTTATGAAACTGCTTTGAAATTTACGGTTTATCGTGTTGTGGAGGGATGCGTAAGCGTGAAGTTATTCTCGGGACCAGCGTACAAGAATCTAGGGCGGATCTCAGATGGCGCCAGCTACACTCTTTGAACGTTTCCCGCCTCCTGTTCTAGATGACTCTCGCGCTTGGCCATCTGAACAGTGAAGCTGATGTCCTTCGCTGAATTTTCTGCGGCTTCTTGTCTTCAAGTTTTTCATCCTGATAACTCTATGATAGTTTCAGTTTTCGTTTCACACCACATCTTTGAACTCTTTTCATCGTTCCTAACGAGTGTTTGGGTTTCATTAGACGCTATCAAAGGGTACTGTGCGGGTGTGTGAAGGTACGGGTGGCGAAATAAGTTAGCCATTTTCTCCTAGAAAGCTAAACCCTGATAGCGATTACTACGCAGAATAGGCTTCTTAGCGCACTCTATTGTTTGCCAGCAGCATTGCTGGAGCCGAGTGGGTGCGAATACGTATTGAACGAACAAAAAACATAAAGGCTGACGGATGAAAAATGAGTTAGTGCACTTTCCCTTTGCGTCAGTCTGGTAGAGAGTATGTAGCATACAATATGGATGACAACCGCGATGGCATGTCAACGTCCTAGGCTGCTCTCTCTAGCAGCAACTCCCTGTGGGCTCAAAAGGGCGCTCTAAGCAACGTGTAGGTCAATTTAATCACTGGAAATTAAGGCAGGGTTCTCTTAAAATGTCATTTACGGTGGATTGTTCGGCTCTTTGAAGCACAGGGGCGTCCATAACTTGTTTAACTTTCGCTTCCTAGCAGTTACATGCGCAGATATGGATATCTGAAGAATTGCGTTATGCCCGATTTTCTTTAAAATAAACTGAGAATGATTATTGAATGCGAACCTCATAAATCCGCTTCGCATAGGGCTGAAAGACGGTCGATTAGTTTTCATCTGTTCCATCGTTCATTGGCAAGCTCAGAATTTCTTCTTCATTTCGTATCTCACCTTTAATCACTAGAAATAAAACAGTCACTAACAGAACCACGTTTTAAAACCAAATTCTGAGATTAAGTTTTTCAAACGTTCATACTTCTTAGCAGCCTTAAAGTAGTGAAATTTATTGCATGAAATAAAAGTACCGAGTAATAATCTTGAAAAATTTGTTATTATTCTATGTTAAAACTAAATATGTGTTCTTTCTAGTCACTATTTAGTTGTGTTTATTTTTGTGTTAAAAACGAGCATTTCTTTATGTTCATTGCATCGATTCTATTGCTTTATTAAAAATATATTTATTCAATCACCTTTCCTGCTGCAACTACACGACGTTCGCCGTTATTAAAATGAATTAATGAAATTACCGCCTGCTTTCGTGAGCTTAATCTTCAATTTCTGAACGAATGCGAGAGGCGGAATCCGGCGCCAAATTAGCACTGAAGCTTAACTGAACGGAATGTTTCTTATGATTTCAGACTGCAAGAATGTTTGTTCGTGCGACAGTTCTCCTTGTGCTTGCAGGTATGCTTGCGTTCTTTGTCCCGTTTTTTTTTTCGTTACAGAGCCTCGTGAGCTAAGAAGGAAAGAGCCTTGGCTTCGGTGCCATAGTGTTTAGCCCTGATATTTGATTCATTGATGCTCTAAAGAAGCTGCTGCACAGTGCTATGGTCGGAGTTTGTAAGCCGCCTGCACAGACCACGCCGTGGCGCCGAGTCACAGGCGGAACCCATCTGCTCTACTCAAAACACAACCATGTCTTATAGAGCGCATGCACCATCTTTGTGAAAAGAATGAATGTATCCAAAATGGCGCCAAAAATATAAAAGAATAACAGCACTTTCTGCCATAGTTTCACGCTGCTCGCAACATTCTTGAACCAACGCTTTGTATATAGCAGTTCAAACAGAGCAGTCTCTCAGCATGGCGAAGAAGTGATTCATGGCAGAACGGGAGATAACAGTTCGCACTACAATGCTCGTGAGCTGGCGGCCGCAGTTTGATGCAGGCGGAATCTAAAAACTGCCACCTGGTTGTGAGACGCTAGAAGGCTTTGAAAATATAATAGTAATCGAAATTTACCCGCAAACTTCCTCGACATCACCTCTTTCCCTCTGTCTCTTTTTGAATCCGTTTTCCTCACGAACCGATCTCTGTCCGGAGTTCGAGAGTTACGACGCCTTGAATGTGATCGCCTCGTCAAATGCGTCCGCCTTAACTATGCAAAAAAGGTTTGAACTGTAAGCGGGAAGATGAAGGCAAAATAGGCTAAATCTGTTTTGCATTCTAGTTCTTTCCTACTGTTTACCGAAAAGAAAAAAAAACCTTTTTTGCGGTACTGCCCTGAAGCAGCTATCTGCCTTCTAATCAGCGTCAGTTCTTATTGCGACATGGTTATGAACCTTAAATATCCTTCTGCGAGAATTTCCACTTTATCAACTCTTCTAAAGGAACCCGGTATGTTTGTAGAGACGACATCTGCGTGGAAAAGCAGCAGGAAGCACAAGCTGAACCCACAAGCCAAGAGGCGAAGCTGAGATCATAACCACAGTGAGAGACTTTGGGAGCTGGCAGACACGCAAACAGATTGGCGCGTCGTACCAGAAGACCTTTACATTTCCGGGCAACGAACAAAGGCAGGCAGATGCTGACACGCGATGGGGCGCTTGCATTTGTTGTAACATGGGATTCGTGAATATTATGCGTGCGCTGTGGTTCTCCGCCTGCCCTCCTCGGAAACAGTTGCGTGAACAGTAGTGGTGCTCATTTTTCAGCTTCGCGGTATTTTATGCGGAATAACTGCGGTAGGGGAGCAAACACAAGGAAGTTGAAGCGCTTTTACACTAGGAAAGGCACTGAAAGCCACTGGTTCTTCTCCTTCTTCACCTCAGTAAATCCCGTTGGGTCTTTCTTTTCTTCATCGGCCTACTGGGAATTCAACGGAGGTTGCATGCAGGGAAAAGCAGGAAATCGGCTTTTCACCCGAAGTAGATTGACACACGAATGCCCAGGAGTGCGCATTTTGCATTTGGCTTTGGCAGTCTTCGGCAAATAACTTCAGTTTAGTGGCAACGCCGCGACCTCTGCTTACGCAAACCTTAAATAACCTGCTAGCTTCTACAAATGCCTAAAGCAATTAATTCACTCTAAATTTATTAAGTGAAAGCATACTACGAAATCATTTTATTTCGGCGCTAGTGGAGGGAATTGATGCAAAGTTATGATTTGAAATTATAATTAGAATAAGCAAAAGGATCCCGCTTCGAATCTCAGTGCCGCGCAATTCTCTGCCGCAAAAAAAACAACAACTTGTTGATGGAATTGCATAACCCGGAATCGGGATGCGATGTGATCGCGGTAACCAAAACCGACAGCGCAGTCCCTCAGCAAAAAATCTCGCCGCCCTGGCGAAATAGTTGGTAACCAGCTCCTATATGAATACATCTATTAACCGTAGGTCCTTAGGCCCCCGCGCCAGTGTAGCAAATAACCAAGAAGGTGATAAGACATGTGACTTTGTGGAGAGTGCTAATAATATCTGTCTCCGGAGACGTCACCATTGAAAACTGAACCTGGGAATGTTTAATTTTTTAACCTTATCCTTTGAGGCTATTCTAGCATTGCTATATTCTAAGAATTACCGAGTATGTGATCTCATTAGGCTTGCTGAGGCTGGGAGGTGAGATGAAGCACGTACGGTGCTATAAATGGCACGCACATGCTATGCTTTCATGGTTTTGCGGACAGGGGAAAAGCACGAGTGGGATTTGCGGTCAATAAAGATATGGCGGGCAGCATAAAGAATTTAATAGTATAAACGAGAAAGTGGCAGTTATCGCAATTTTTATAAGAGATGCAATGAACCTCTTACAGGGCTACGCGAATTTATGCAATGATAACCAGTTAGTTGAAACCTATTAAATATAGTGCTTTAAGTGTTTTCGAAAAGCATGCAAAACAAAAATGTGTTTGAAGAAACATTTCTTTCAACATTTAGGACTAGGATTTTATTCGTGGTTCACCATAATTTGACGTGAGAGTAATACTAGTTCTGGTTATTTGTTTTCATAGCCGTGAGAAGACTTGCAATCCGCCCTTTGCTATTTTCCGAACATGAGTACAAATGCAATATACTAGATACCCCGGCTGAAGGTGACAAAGTATTAAGAAAGTGTGTCCTGGCCTAGGAAAACCAACTGAGAGCTTATGAGAGTTTTCTTGCCTAGTCTTCAGCACTGGTTTTGTTCGTTTAAGATAAATAAGTAATAGATAGTAGTGAGCTAGCTTTTATTACTGTCTCAAGAATAAAGTATCAGGTGCAAAAATTTCAGATAGCCTTGAATAACACCTGCCAGAAATGTTCGTTCTGTTCGTAATGTTAGTATGCTACGCAATGTAGTTTTTTATACTGGCCTTAAAACATAACTAAGAAAATACAAAAGCTTCCGAGTGACAGCGATGCGGCTTCAGCGTCCCAAAATGAGCCTCGATCAGGAAAATCCGCTCCTCAATTAAGAGCTTCCTCCGTCGCCGCAGTATCTGACTGCGCAAGAAATGTTCGTCAGTGGTTATAATGAGGTAGCTTTGTCTTGAAGCCTACAGGTAAAGGTGCGTAAATTGTACTTCGGCCCAAGCGTTTCAGCTCGCTGTTTTTAAAGACTGAAGCTGCTTTCTGACTGCACTTTATTCATGTTGTAAATAATTCTAAGATCGGTAATTACACCACAAATTAGTTTTCTTTGAAGAACTAACATACCACAGACGAGGCCAAGCGCCCATCAAGAACCCTTCGTTGTTTGACTGGGCTTGGACATTTCGTCCAATTCAAAAGCGAGGTTATAAATAGCGGAGACATCCGACATAACTGTTTCAAATCAATAAACCATACTTAAGAGCCGTGATTGCCTTAACTTCTTCCTACATCTCGCATTTAATTTATGGCTATGAAGTTAAGCCCGCAACAGTAGAAAGCAAGCCTAGCAGCACTTTCAGCAGGGAGCAAATGATTTATACAAGTGGCTTATCACCGAAGCAAATCAATCACAACTCGGGCAAACGAAACTGCCGGCGACATAAGTGCCTGCCCTTGCACACTACTCCACCTGGCGGGATATGAAGCGAAAAGTAATTCCCTGCACGGAATTATATTTGTTTTGTCTTTTCGCCGCACAGGCTGTCGGTAACTTGTGCTGACACTGAGTAGTATGCCAGACCTATAAAAAATGTTGGCACAGCGCATGAAGGACAGGACTAATAAAGAGACAAACACAGCGCAGTGTTTGTCTTTTGCTTAGTCCCGTCATTTGTGCGCTGTGACTTCAGTTTGAACCACGTACCGACAAGCCCCGACAAATATCTCATTGTAAAAAATGGGTTGAAAGAATTTGACGAACTATCGGCTCTTTCAAATATATAGTCTGGCGTATGATCTGCAAGCAATCGTCAGAGTTTTTTTCTAGATAATTTGCTTTCTTTTTCCGTTGGCGCAATCATATGACCAACTTCCTGGGACAAAAAATTTGAACATGGAAAAATTTTAAGGTAATGTTATAGAAATATTGAAGGGAATCGTTCATTATTCTGATTTGCAATAAAATCTTTCTTTTAACGTGTTTCCATCGATGGTATCCAGCAGTTGAGAGTGCCATGTAAAACCAAAAGGGAACCCTTTTGACGACTTCAAGAACGTTACTAGGAAAAAAATTACAAGACTGCCGTCGGGTGGTGTGCAGATATATTCATTATTGTTCTGAAATCTTGCATTATGTAAAATATTGCGTTCATAAACTGTTTCCCAATCAAAAAGACTTTTGCTCCGAAAAAATTATTAACGTCCCCCTTATGATTCTTGGGTGCAGCTGCTTGCGCCCTGTCCAGCGTCTCTCGCACAAACTTCATCATCGATGGGGCCCTGCGCACCATTGGCCTGGAGGATATTCGGCTCCGCGATATCTCGTTCGACGTGCACAACACGGACGGCACCTTCTCCGGATTGGTCGAGTTTTGCCTGAGAAATGGAACCCTGGGCAACTTACACCAAACGGTGTGTGAACACTACGCCTATGCCACGTCGGGAAACTTTTTAAGCTATACCTCATAGCTCAAAACAATGAAAGGTTTATTAGTCAAACCATTAAAACTGAAGGCTCATATAGCTTCAGTTGAAAGCTAGCGCCTGTCTTGTCTTGTTCTCTGTCGTCTCCGTTGTTTAGCGCTATGATGTGTAGTACAATGCAAGTACCCCACTTTCCGTTATTCCAAGCTTTTTAAACCACTTAGTTTTTCACTGGTGCCAGTAAAAATTTGCCTTAGTCAGAATTCTCGGCAATTTCGTCCTGAAGCTATTGTGGCTAATACTGTTGTAAATAGTGGTGAATCTGAAGTAGAAAATAACGAGAAACTTATGCGGCAACCTTCAAACTATTTCTTCCGATTTACAGAAAGTATTATGGAGGTAACTTATTACACGAAAGAGAAGAATGTATAAAGAAACCTTAACAGTAGCATTATAATCAGTAGGAAGGCTGTCAACAAGTATTTTATTTAGTCAGAGACCAAAACTACCGCCTTAAAGAACAGTTAATTCTTCACAGCCGGTATCATCAGCATAGAAAATTGTCTATTCACATCACATTTCTTTCTCTCGTACCCCCTTAGTATCAACTAAACAAAAACATTCCCCTTTTGTTGCACTCGCTCGGTTATGTTTATGGTGCAAAATATTTCACGCCGCTAGGAAAACCGTTGGCAAAATGAATTCAATGAGGTAACGTACTCTATGCATCTCGACTACTGGAGAATACACCAGTTTGAGCGCGTGCCTTTATTTGCAAAATTACAACAGAAACGACAATAGTGGGAGTCAGCGCCCCCCGTCATGGTGTCGCGGTGCTTTCATTTAGTTTCGTCTTGTACAAATAGAAAGGACGGATTTTTTTTTGTTCCTTGAAACGCTTTCACGTCTCTGCCGCTATCGATTTATCCAATCTTCGTGCACAATGGGTTGTTAGGAAAAATTTCTGAAAAACATGCTGTCTTTATTCTTGATGCGGTCCTCTCTTGATGTGCTCGCTACCCACGTTTTTTTGCGCAGGTGCGACGAATGGGCGACTGCAAAATTTCTGATTACACGAAATGGAGGCCGCGACACTACCACATTTCTTGCGACTATCTCCTGCGGGGCTTAGTCGCCAAGTACGACGTCGAGATGATCTTCGACAGAAGGTCAAACTGGATGACCACGGAAGTGCATGTTGACAACGGGTGGCTGACCACACACATGGACTCCCATCTCGGCGACTGCAGAAAATGTACGTTACAGATACTTGCGGTATCAAAACTGGGGCGCAAATGTTGGGTTAAGCTGTTCAATTGCAGGGAACAAGTTTCCCAAACGTTCTTATCTTTGTTTACTTACATGCAATTTATCTTCGTTTCTCTTTAATTCCATGCAGTGGGCCACCAAATTTTTCCTGTAAGTGTGGAAGCAAGAAGCATGTCGTGCACGTAAAATGTACGACAAATAAAATCGCTAGGTTTCTGGCCAGCTACGATCAACTGATTTCACCTGGAGTTTGTTTAGCTACGAGAAAGTGGCAGATATTCTGGTGTCGCATGAAGAGCGCCATGATTTGATAATGATTCATTTAAGTTTGATATTTCTTGTCTGAGCTGTACTATGCGGCTGAAAAGCAAGCTCATTTGCCTGACTACCTCCGGCAAGGACGTTATGTCAGTATTTTCCTGCAATATTTGCAGTACTAACACGACGGCAACATTTTCTTGGCTTGCTCCTATGATCACTGAATGCAAAAAGTTGTTTTTAGAAGTATAGTCAAGCGCCGCGGTACTATGCCTAGTAGCTATGATGCAATCAAACGAGCAAGTGAGCAAACGAGAGGAAAATTCCGTTCAGAGAGAAAAAAGAAACGTTGCGACCGCACATACATCATACAAAGCTGTGGGAATCGAAGTACTGCTTGAAGAGGAACAGAAGGAGGAATGCGGTATTTGCAGGACCGGGCTTAATCAGTGCTTGGACAGCACTCTAGCACAACAAGAGCATGAAAATCTTTGTTCTAGTCTATTTTAAATTTTATGGTGATCTCAAACAGCGCGAAAAAAATGCCGCGCACGTTCCCGAACCCAGCAGGAAGTGTTGTATGTCGTCACGATGTTTCCAAAAAGATCTCTTGACATTCAATCAAGATCACATAAAAAAACAAAAGCATCGGGCTTCTAGTCTTTAGTTCAATAATTACAGGAAAATACTACATTCGGTATTTAAAAGGACTAAAAAGGAAACGGGAGTTTTACTGCACCCCTGAGCTCCAAAAGGTCTCGAAAAGTGTCGTCAAGGTTTCTCCGTATTTTACACTGGTTTAGAGATTAAGAGTTGCCATGCTTAGTAAAAAAATCTGTATGATGCAATAACCTCTACGAATTGTCATACAAACGTCATAAAGTTATGATAAAATGATATGCGAATGTTATTAATTCTTACGAGTTCATACAATTGTAACACAAAGGTGTGATAATATCACAGAAACTGTAGGACATTTAATGACAAAGCCTAAATCAGGTTATTGCATCATACAGTTGCTTTCTGTATGGATAGGTGCTCCACTGCAAATCTCATTGCCTCCTTTCTATCGGCAAATGGTACTTTCATCTCTGGGTAGTAGGTCAGCCTCTTCTATAGTGAAAAGCAAACCGGATGAACAAGAGATGATAACTAAAAAGTACTGGCATTGAAAAAATTTCGCCGAGTTCATCTTAATAGGTTGTTAGCCCCTTCTTGAACATTCTTTTTTCTTCCACAAGATTTTGCTCTAGATTACGAATGGAACTTGTAAGTTCCGACCGCAATTTCATTCCCATAAATTCCAGAAAAAAACAATTTTAGTGGGAAACCTTTTATGAACGTAATTTTTTCATACAATGTATGGTTTCACTATAACAATCAATGTATGCGTAGATAACCTGACTGCACTGTTGTATATTTGTTTTTTTATTAAAGTTTTCTATTAAAGGCGTTCCCCGTTGGTTTTCTGCGGCAGTCTTAACTGCGCGTTCGATCGATGAACACACTTCAAAAGAAAGATTTTGCTACATATCGGAAGAATGGACTATTACCTTCAATATTTACATAGCAGCCCTTTACAATTTTTCGATTTCCAAAATTTTTGTCCGAGAATGTTGGACATCTGAAACACTGAGCGTTTCCTTGAAAAACCCAGTATAGAGGTCTTCAGCCTGTTGATATTGTTAGGATTGGGAACCGGGCAGAGAAATTCACCGCAGGGCAGTGAAGTAGGCAGACGACGAAGGCAGCGTTTAGGAGATGCGGCAAACTTGAATGTTTATTTTACGGATTTAGAAGGTACAGGGAATACGTGCGAGCACGTATAACAAGTAGACAAAAAGTCTAAATCTGAGAAGAAGCACTCAAACCCGCAAGTTCACGGTTTAAATACACTTCATTGTCCCCATGTACTTAGCTAGAGAATCCAACTGTTTGACGAGGGTCCAATGATACGGTAGCAACTTCATAGGTTCCACCCCAACACACGTGATCACACACACACGTGTACACACACACACACGCAAGGAATCTTAGCGCCTTGGAGTCGCGAGTTGTTTTGTTTTTTCTTTCAGCAGGGGGGACGACAAGGCCCAAAGGGTTGTCTATCTTCATGCGGCGAACCCCACCATGAGAAACGGGGTATCTGACGAGTCCCACTGGTGAATTCCTCCGCTCAGAAGGTGTCCATTTCCACATGCGCTTTATCCGCCATTCCATAGCACGAGGCCGGTATCTTGCTTACCGCCGCCGCTCGGGTTACTCATCCGCTGACTCTCTCTAGGGCAGAGTCCGTGCAAAGCGCCGCATTCCGCATCGCAGTAGAGCTATGGTTTGGGGAACTCCCATGCGTGGTTCGCAGGCAGGAGGGAAGGGGTGGCCACTTAGTACGGAGCATAGAGTTTCTTACTATTAACTAGAGGGAAATCTGGCGGCGCTGCACCTGAACCTCCATGAGCGCGCAAAGCATCATGGGGCGATGAGCTACTTGATGCGAGACAGTAGGTTCTTTTTAGGAAGACAGTGTGGCGTTACAGAGATGTCCCATTCCGTATCCACGGCGGGCTCCGCGCGCAGGCGACTTCGGCATAAATGTAGTGCGCAAAAGCCATAGTAGCGAGAACGCAACAGCACACGACGCCAATAAAAGGTTTTTGTTTTCCGAAATGCTGTGGAAAAACCTTTTAAGATGTTGAAGGGACATTTTTTTCAAGAACATACTTCTTGTTAAAAGTGCGCCTGTTGAGCACGAAATATTGGCTCTTGTGGTCTGCAATGCTTGGCCAATATGAGAGCAAGCCATCACTTATTTTGAGCAAACCTCGCATATACATGGTTTTCTGCTCGTTTGTTACAATTTCTAGACTGGATAATCAATGATAGGACATTCTTGATTATCGAACAACGCTTGTTTTTTCATTATTTTTTGGCCAAAATTTGTAGCCGCCGCGGTGACTGAGTGGTTATGGCACTCGGCTGCTGGCCCGACGCGGGTTCGATCCCGGCCGCGGCGGTCGAAAATCTATGGAGGCGAAATTCAAGTGGCCCATGTACTGTACGATGTCAGTGCACGTTAAAGAACCCCAGGTGGTGGACATTTCCGGAGAGGGACTTTGGACGTTAAACCCCATGAAGCAAACCAACCAAACTAAAGTTCAAGCACCCTTTTCAGGGACCCTTTATCGTGTTCTCTTTGTTGAGGTGGTATATTGTAGCTTTTTCTACCTCTAAAAGTGGTCTGTACTGTGCTCATTGCAAGCATTTTATAGAAAAGTTCAAGCACCCTTTAGAGGGACCCTTTGTCGTGTTTCCTTTATTGAGATGGTATAATGTAGCTTTTTCAACCTCTAACTAACAAAGAAGTAAAAAGGCAGAATTTTCGGGCATTTGTTTTCTTCTGAGGCGCACTGCCATGCATATGTCTTCGCAGGTACTCGTTTATTTCGCTTCGATGTGGGAGGTTACATGGCCGCCAGCCTGATGCCCCTCCAGGTGCCCGTGGACCTTCCAGGCAGCGTAATCAAGCAGTTCGAGCAAGAAGTTGTTTCTCGAGCAAAGACCGAAATCGCCCATGCCCTCAATCGCACTTACAAGTACGCAGTAGCGGCTAGAGTAGCCTTACTGAAAGGGGCTGACTTCGCTGAGTAAACTCACTGAGTAAGCTCACCTTATTTATTACACAAGAGCTAACTAGAGAAAGAATTGAATAAACATACTGGTCAATTTTGCACAGTTTGGTGACTTCCTTCCGTGCAGTCTTGAAATATTATTGAAGTTCTCTCCCCCATGGCGGGACTTGGCGCTATAAGGATGATTGTGCGAGTCCAGCGATTTGAACAGTTTGCAAATAACTTAAGCTGCACGTTTCACTGCGGGAGCATTGGTTGGTACGAGCTCTCGTGGGAGCGGTAATAACTTGACATTCAGAAGACCGGCATCAGCATGCACCCTCGTTCCCAATGGTTGTTTCTCAATGGCGCATGCGCTCTCATTCCTTTAAGTGTAGCACAAAGAAAACGCGGAACTCCCGTGGGTAAGTTCTGTGCACGTATTTGCAGCATGGTATAAATTTCGTTGGATCCTGAAGAAGAATAAGCATGAAATGATGCCACTAAAAGAAATGTTTAAAAAAATTAGCATTTAACTGCGATGAAGTAACTTCGTTTCGCTCCTCCACAGGGGTCGAACATAAATAGAGCTTATTGAGGCTTACCCACAGAGAATTATAACCTCATCAGCGCACTTTAAAATGCGGTCGGTCCTATGAAAATGACATGCTGCAGGCGAAGTGCCAGTATTACAGTTTTTAATGAGCACAGGTGGTCGCTCTATCTAAAAAATTGGCGCTGTTCCGGGTACTCCGCAGCTCCTAAGCATTTTGTTTACCCTCGTTGCGTATCAGATGCAGATTTCCACGTTCCAACCGGCACCAAAGTTGTTCCTACGCTATGTGGACGACTGTTTCAGCATTATGCATCACGAAGATGTGCAGCCTTTCCCACTTCATCTAAATTCAATTCAGCCATCAGTACAATTTACCGTGGAAAGAGAAGCCAATAGAAAAAATACCTTTTCTTGATATCCTCGTGCAGCGAAAAGAAACCGTGCTTGGAACCTCAGTATATCGAAAACCGGCGCACAACGGGAAGTACCTCAACTTTCAGTCCGCACATCCCACTGGTCACAAGCGGCCAGTCGCCAAATCGCTTTTTAATCGCGCTTTCACCCTATGCTCGAGCCAAGAAAAACTCCACTGCGAAATCGACAAAGTGAAACAAGACTTAAAAAGCAATGGATATCCTCAGCAGGTAATGAACAGCCAAGAGCACTGCGCTCAAGCCTCCCGTCCTTTCCAAGACAAAAACGCAGAAGGCAAGCGAGCGAGAATTCCCTATGCTTCCGGGGTAAGCGAAGCACTTTCACGCATTTTCACAGGCCATGACTTGCACATTTCTCATGTGCCTACCAGCAAGTTAAAACAGCAGCTGGTCAGGGTAACAGATCGTCTAGATCTCCCAGGTTACCCGGGCGTGGTATACAAGATACCGTGTCAAGTCTGTAACGACGCTTACATTGGCGAAACCGGAAACTTCAGACGCAGGCTCAGAGAGCATCAGAATGACGTCACGAACGGCCGCTCCACATCTAATGCTTTGGCGGAACACAGCGTATCAACGGGACACACCATCGATTGGGACGAAGCAGCAGTTATTGCCACAGAGAAAAACTTATCATCGCGCCTTCTTTTAGAATCTTTTCATATACATAACACGAAGCATGCTCTTAACAGGACACGTGTAAGTCTTTCAGAGATCTACAATCGGACATTGCGCAATTTTAACCGTACTTAAGCCACTGTCCTTCATTGCGGCGCTCTATGTGATCAAGGGACACGTACGGGGCCCGAAATGCAGTGCTTCGATTTTTCGTCGAAACTTTTGGCGAGTGTATATTTATTTCTACAATGTTCGCCCCTCGGCAGACGGTATTCCGCGAAGCTCTGGACTATATTTCCACAGATGCAGTATTCCTTTATTTTTAGCCAACTTAAGATCGGAGCAAATATCGGTGCAAAATAATGAAGTCCAAGCCCGCTACATTTGCCTAACTTGCACGCAGGTAGTGTGGTACTTACCAATGCTATCTGTCTGGGTCTTCGATAAAACCAAAACTGCGTGCACTAAATCAGTACTGCTAAAATAAAGCTACAATAGGTGTGTGGGGGAGAGCACGCGTTGCATGTATGTTAGAATGAGAAGGTAGCGCTTCTTTAAACTAAAATGACGATGCGGCAAAATTTAAACAGAAAAAAAAACAGTTCTAAAGAACTACGCGGAAACTTCGTGGGCCTAAAGTATGCATGGTGGAAGTCTTCCTGATTACTGTGTAACCTCGACTGCCTGTTGCTATACACAACTGTGCGTGCGCCGCTCGCCACAGCTGCCACTGGGACGAACGGCGCGACTGACGTCACTGTTGCTATGCGCACATGCGCATGCGCCGCTTGCTGGTGGGGGTGCGAAGAGGTGCCCGCCGGTGAGGGGGAGGGCAGCAGCTGGCACCGCGCCAAGAGGAGCCGGACGCACACCGCCACCGCGAGTATGAGCGCTTTTAGGGTTTCGCCTTTATATATATATATATATATATATATATATATATATATATATATATATATATATATATATATATATATATATATATATATATATATATATATATATATATATATATATATATATATATATATATATATATATATATATATATATATATATATATATATATATATATATATATATATATATATATATAGAGCAGGGGTGTATTCTTTTTAATTTGTAGTTTTTCATGAATGGAAGATCAAAACAAGCAGATGAAAAAACAACCACATCCGCGGGTGGCATCCGAACCCACGACATCCGAATTCCGCGCCCAGTGCTCTACCAACTGAGCTGAGTTAGGGCAATGTGCGCCTAATACGCTGATTTTGGGGTATTTACGTGTAGTGTAAGCTAACCTTGAGGGTGTTCACCAGCGCCACCCTGGTCCATAAGCGGAGTGCGTAGTACGTCCTGAATTACCGCGAAAGCCGCGCAGGAACTTGGTCTAATGGTGAGGGCGGAAGCTGACTCATGGCATCGGGACTGCCAGAACCGAGACCCCCAATAAGCTATTAAACATGCAAGTAATGGGAAAAGAGGTGCTTGTTATGGCATAAATCACAGAAGTCAGCAGAAGGCGGAAGTCAGAAAAGAGTTCCTGTACTTTCAGAGTTCCAGTGATTTTAGGCGCCGCACCAGTAAAAAATGAAATGAAAATTGCTATTTTAAGAACGGAAATAGCGCAGTAATTGTCACATATCTCGCCGGACACCCAAACTGCGCAGTTAGGGAAGAGAGGAAGGGGGGAGTGAAAGAAGAAAGGAAAAAAGAGGTGCCGTAGCGGAGGGCTACGGAATAATTTCGACCACCTGTGTATCTTTAACGTGCACTGACATCGCACAGCACACGGGCGCCTTAACGTTTCGCCTCCATCGAAACGCGGCCGCCGGGGTTCGGGTTCGAACCCGGGTATTTCGGCTCAGTAGCCGATGGCCCTAACCTCTGAGCCACCGCGGCGGGTGCATGAAATGGACTTGCGCGACTCCTTGTAGGAATAGTGTTCAACAGCGAAACTCTGTTTTCGCACCCGACCGCGGCGGCCACGTTTATATGACGGCGAATCGCAAAATACCCACACGATGATTCGAGCGCCGTAACCACTGAGCCACCACGGCAGGCAATTTGCGATTCGCCTTTTTTGAAAGAAGATTTCTAATGTGGCAAATCTCTGTCGATTCAATCGCAAATATTTCTCATAAAATCAAATTTCTACCTCGTACAATATTCTATACAGAAAACAATCAGTTACGCCCTGCAGTGCTGAGCCACCGGGTGAGACAGGCATGTGTTTCGCTGCGCAGACGGTATTAAATTGATCCCAAATGATGTGAAAATCCTACAAATGAGACAAACAACATCGCTTACGTCAATACTTTTCAAAACGGCTGCTGTGCCGAGCAAAAAGAGCCCAATTAAGAAACTAACCAAGACACTGCCAGGGATGTTATGGGCTGGCTTTTTCACCTCCCTGAACTCAGGTTATGAGGCAGGATCCTCGATGTCACTGCTACCTAGGTAGTCCACAAAAGCAACCGCGCCCACACCTGAATCACGAAACGTGCTATTATCCAGAGAGCGTGCAATGCTGGCATAGGCGGCCATTCTCAAAGTGCGTCCTCCGGTGTTTAAAATAGTTGTTGAAAATCACCGCCAAGCGTAAAGGCGACAAACTGAATAGAAAATTGGTTTGGCCTTTTAGCTTCAAGCCAAAAATCTGAGTTTGCTCAAAAACTGCGCGGAAGCGTTTGAACTTGACGTTCGCGTCCTCCGTTAGAAGGCAAGCGATGGAGAAAAGGTGTGAAGATGTAAAAAAAAAAGGCCGCCAAAGTCTGGAAGACGTTGAAGTAACGAGCGTTAGCTTTATTGGCCGTGCGTAAAACGAGTCTTACCGCATCCAGTGGGGCTAGTGAAGAAAGCCCTGAGCGTTTCGGAAAATAAACCAACTTTTCTACCTAGCGGAGCAATCGACGTCTAGCGCCATCTATTAGAGAAATTACGATGCACGTCTACCCGTGGTCGAGTTGCGCCCCCTTAGGATGCGTCTCAAAAGGAATTTGCTTCATTTGGGGGGTCAAGGTGGAGCTAGAATTCAGCTTCCTGTGCAATATGGTAACGCTTCAATTAGTTATTGCGTGTTTACAATGTTTTCCTATCATTCAATTGTGGTTTTATTTATATGCCACAACCCAATCGGCTTTATTTGCCTACCAAATTTGGTACACAACTGTCCCCAGATGGCTGCCCCTTGTTGTTGGAGTATAGATAGCGGAGCGAAAGTATGGATCGTAGACGGCGCTGCAAGTCTGAATGCGGGGTTTTTCTAGTTGATGCCACAGGTGGCGCTGTGATCTCAGGGTGGTAGCAGACTCCACGAAATCTGCAAACGTGATGAGTAAGAGCTAACGTTCTTAAAATGTAAAAGCAGATATCTCTTACACTCACTGTCGCCGAGCTTGACGACTGATGCAGCATACGTCAGTGCAGTGAATTCTTTCTTGCTAAAACAGTAGGAACCTTTAAGCGTCACTGTAATCGTGATAGGCTCCAGATGTATTCATCCAGAATAAATATCGCCCTTGTGATATAAACGGAATATTCATGGTGTAGTTTAAGCAGTTTTTGTTCGAAACGAAATAAAACAGTTGGTGCCAGACGCGGCAACTGCTTTGTTCTATCCGAACAACTTGATGTGCAAAAGAAGACGGGAGATGAAACACAGACAGGAGCGAGAGCAAGGAAGGATGGTGGCTGAGAACATAGGTATATTCAACTATGCATATTCCACGTGCATTCACAATAATAAGAAAAATACAAAATAAAAATAACAGATAGTAGAAATTTCATGATGTGAGAGAGGATTGCAAGTTCCATTAGCTTTGACCAAACACTAATAATAGATATCAGACGGTAACTACGACGAGAAGATTGCACCGTTAGCGACGTGCACGGCTCGTGTTATTCTGGACATTCTCTACGCAAATGAATTCATCATATGCCAACCTGTTCTTATGACATAATCTGGGTTGGGACTTATTGTCGCGCCATAACTCAGGTATCGATTGTGCTCGTGCTGAAATAGACCTATTTGCCCTCAGTGACGCCTCGTCTGCCGCTGCCCATTCCGCTGATCCTCCCAAAGCCGTCGTTGCCGAAGACATTGACCTGCCTGCGTTCTCTTCTTTTCTTGTGTCCATCACTTGTTGCTTGGTTCGTGTTGGGAACGTGTTTTCTGCACCATCGCTGATATTTCTCCACCGTAGCTGCCTAGTAGTACTTTATGGTATACTCGCACTATAACTCGCACTCGAACTATGTTGTTCGTGACCAATCCCTTTGTAAACCCGTCGGCCGTGCGTTGCAATGAACACCGCTGCACTGTCCAGCTCATTGATTCCATTCTCTATCAAGAAAAGAATGACGATCCGGCGTCCTTCGACGTACGCACATGCATTCAACCCGCCAATTCCTGCATCGACACTTCGCCTACAGATAATTTCCTTTGCTCCGTCGGCGCCAGTTTTCCTGCGCCTCAACGTACTCAACTTCTTGCGCTGCTTGATCAGTTTCGTCCCATTTTCGATTCACACCAAACCGCTTTGAGCCAGTCGTTGACTGTCGCCCACACATCGACACCGGTGGCCACGCGGGGACATCAGCGTAGCCGCACTGCCATCGCGCAGAGCGAGAGCCTGCTCAGCCTGACGAAGCAAGGAATGTGTTTCTTCTCTGGTGCCATTGACCTAAGCGCTGACCTAAACCGGTGTTACAACACATATCTATATGTGTACACAACTGGGCAGGTCGTTCACAACAGGGTGACAGGTGGCTAGTTGCCCACCACCCGGTGGGCAGGTGGACAGCTTGCCATAAAGCAGGCTTCAAATAAACGCACAAGCATAGCTTTGGTCTGACGGACCTCGCTTCAAGGTCGCAAAGTTAAGTTTACAGGCGGCAAAGGGCACCTGCCCGTTGGGCTGCCTTGCCTATCGCAAACATTGCAGGGCTGTAGTTTGCTTCCTCATTGATAACGGGCTGTTCGCCTTGCACCTGAGTAGCGCAAGAGTGTTTTCACTCATTGTGCAAGCGGGAACTCGACAATAAAGCGTCTATCAGTGACCTCGTTCCAGGTAGGACGCACTTCCTTTTTTTCTACGGCTGATAACGCATGCTACCACCTGCCTACGCTACACTCCTCAGCTGCATTTCCTTTTTGCAGCACATCGCCTGCTGATGACATGGTTATGTTTGCTTCGTTACGAAATTTCTCATGTAGTCTCTAAGCAGTTCTCATGTAGCAGATTATCTTTGCTGTCGCCCTGTTCATGACGCCATTTGTAAAAAAGGAAGTTTAAGGTAAAAGTTTGGCGCCGTTGTTTACTGCTTTCTAACAGCGCTGTTGTTTTCATCAGCATTGATGTGCAAATTATTGTTTGTTTTGATTCAACGCGCCTTCTTGCGATTCCATGCGAATATATTTTTATTAACTTTCGCACTATTGTTGCCATGGCATGTTTATCGCGTTCTTCTTGCTTTTAGAGAATACCAGTCCACTCGTGCGCAGAATAGGAGACGTTTTGCACAGCTAATTGCAGAAAATAGTGCTGCAGCATTTGACTTGCGTGGTTTAGCGCTTTTTTGTATTTTTTGAAAACTTGGAGTGGGGACGGGCAATTTGAAAGTGTTCTTTGAAAAGAATGCCCACTTTGCTCAAACGATTATTCCTCTGGGGAGAACGTATACCTCAAAGCAGTGTTTTAGAGAGAGAGCGAGAAAACCTTTATTAAGAAAATAGAGAGGATGAGTCGGCACCGTTGGTGAATGCCGACATCTTGGTCCGCGTCCGTAGTCTGGGATGCCGCAAGATCTCGGCGCCTCGCAAGCTCGGCGTGTGAGGGCAGCTTGTGCCGTCGCGCTCGAGCACTCGAGGAGGAAGGTCCCCCAAGCCTCTTTAGTGGGGGCGGGGTGGGGAGGGAAGTTGGTACTGTGTTGACAGGGCCGCACCATCTGGGATATAGAGCAGAGTTTGTCACAGTGTGGGCACAAATGATTCACTTTCGGGTCGTAGCTAGCAGCCATGGCGGGACACCAGTAGGTAGCTGTTCGTCTGTAGCTATCGCAGAATGCGTTCGTCTGCCTTCGACAGACCCTTTGCCGATGGAGGGAACTGGCGATGTCTGTCTTTGTAATGGTCGGCGATTTCTCGAAACCGCAGAGTTTCAGGACTTTGCGAGTAATAACGTCCAACTGCTTTACGTTAGTGGCTTGTGGAGTGTATGTCACAGGCTTCTATTACGTGTTTATGTATGCCGGCAATCCTTAAGGTGTGGTCAGTAGCGCTGTTTCACCAGAAAAAGTTGTAAAATTATTCTTGCCCGCTTGGCGCATGAATAAGCGGACGTTTTACTGCTTTGGTTTCGCTAAAGATAACCCTGCAATCTCCCGTAGAACCATCATTATGTTGCACTTTCCTCCGCTCTCGCTATGGCCCCCCAAGCGCATGGTCTAGCAGCTCTCTCACTTATTCTAAAATTCTTTTCTTTCCCTCCACTGAAAATTAGGAGGCAGATTTCTCTATCTTCATTTTGCTACCTGCCACGGCAGGCACGCTGTAGTTGAAAGAAATCTAATTGATTTTTTGATCCCCATCATCACAGCCTTACTGCGTGCACTGCAGGGCAAAGGCCTGTCCCGTGTCTTTCCGATCAACCCTGTCGCAGTCAAATGGCGGCTACCGTATCCCAGCCGACATCTTAATCTCATCCGCCCACTTAACCTTCTGCCGTCCCCTGGTACGGTTGCCTTCTCTTGGAATTCACTCCGTTACCCTTAAAGACCATCGGTTATTTTACCTTCCCTTTACATGCCTTGCCCTAGCCAATTTAATCATCTTGATTTCGGCTACGATGTCATTTACACGCGTTTGTTCCGTGACAATCTTTGCCCTTCTCATGTCTCTTAGCGTTATGTTTCTTTCCAATGCTCACTGCATTATCGTTGAGTTGACCCGTCATTAGCCTCGGCGTTTCTTCCCCATAAGTGAATGGCGACAAGTTATGGATGTTGTATATATTTCTCTTTAGGGATATTGGCAAAATATCATTCATTATCTTAGAGAACCTGCCGTATGAGCTTAACGCATTCTTATTATTACAGATTCTTCACTCTCGTGATCTGGACCGAAGGTCACTACCTGCCGCCACTTCCAGAACATCGCTACCAATTGTAAACTGTGGTTTCCTTCCAAGATTCTTCAACAATATTTTCGTTTTCTGCATAATAATTTTAGACTCATTGTTGTGCTGTGCCTGTCTCCCATTCCCTAAGTTACTTAGCAAGGCAGTGTCCTCAGCAAATCCGAGGTTAGTAAGGTGGTCTTCATTAACTCTTATACAGAATGGTTCCCAATACAGGCCTCGGAATGCCCCCTGCAGACAGGCAGTGAAATGCACTGGCGAGATCGCGTTTCTCTGAATGACACGCTTCGAGATTGAAATATTACTTTTGACTTTATGGTGCACTATGGTAGCCACACAGTCCCCAGTCCAAACGCACTACAGGATTCTAAGACAAAAAATTTCTGTAGTCTGTAGTCTTGTCGTATTTTGGGCATGTCTTGTGTAGTCTGTCTTGTCTTCTGTAGTCTGTCTTGTCTTTTGTAGTCCTGTCTTCTGTAGTCTGTCTTGTCTTTTATAGTCTGTCTTTTGTAGTTTGTCCTCTCTTTTGTAGTCTGTCTTGACTTCTGTAGTCTGTCTTGTCTTCTGGAGTCTGTCTTGTCCTCTGTAGTCTGTCTTGTCTTCTGTAGTTTGCCTTGTCTTCTGTAGTGTGTCTTGTGTAGTGCTCGTACACTG
The DNA here is from genome assembly GCF_052857255.1 of Amblyomma americanum. Taxonomy (NCBI): domain Eukaryota; kingdom Metazoa; phylum Arthropoda; class Arachnida; order Ixodida; family Ixodidae; genus Amblyomma; species Amblyomma americanum. The sequence continues at coordinate 106,553,612 of NC_135505.1, read as the reverse complement.
TGTAACAGTCGTTACTGTCACCTGTCAATTAACACAGGATTTGTGTTCTGGAGTACGCTATGCACAAAAATGCACAGCTTGTTAATGGTCGCCTGTCAACACAAGCTTTGTGCATTCCAGAGTAATTCGTGCACAAAACCACTAGAATTGAAATGAAAATGATCAATATTTATTTACTGTTTCGTGCTTTTTTTTTCGAGCTTGCTGATGCATGCTGTCCAGCGTTGTTCTGGCCGCAGGTTCCTAGATACATCGCCCATGAGCCAAGAAAAATGGCTTTTGTCTTGGCTGAAAAAAACAAAAAATAGTGATCACCGCTGCTACCTGCGCAAAAAAAATGTGAAAGCGTTGACGCCTCCTCGACACTGGTCGCCTTTCAAATTTGGCGCCATGGTTGTTTTCTCGTTGACTTGATTGGTTATCAATTAACTCTTATTTTACCCTCACTTCATCCCAGCAACGATTTCGAGTTTTCAAATTTTCCTCCATGGATCGTTCCTGCCCACTGACTGAATACTTGCCCAGTCTAATCACGCATTCATTGCCTTTCGCTTCTCAATAATTACCTAATTGCCTCTAATTTATCATTCTTTTTCCTATCTCCTAGTTAAGTATAGGAAACTTATCACTGGTCACGTGATTGCTCATTTCGAGTTTTCAAACTTGGCGCCAAGCTTTGGCTTTGTCCATACTTCCAGTTTTTCAAACTTGGCACTACGCTGTAGCTCCTACTTTCAGCGTTTTCAAATTTTGCGGCACTTTTTCTCTGGCCCAGCAACTTTTTGGACATTTTTGGCTGCAAATAATTATCCAATTATGAAATTTTCTTTTCGAGCAGCATCCTCACATCATCCTCTGCCAATTACACAACCAATCATATGACGCTATCTCTTCTGAGTTGCCCACAACTGCTGCGGACACGATCCCCGGCAACATAGCCTAGTAAACTCACTTTATTCAAAATGTTGTAATACTGAACAAGGCTTATGACTGGCCGAGTTGGTACTGACTCACCTTAAAACCAGCCAGAACACACAAGAAGACATGAGCTCAAGAGGCAGGACTAACAAAAATTTAATTGAAGATTTTGATTATTTGATTTGTGAGGGTTTAACGTCCCAAAGCGACTCGGGCTATAAGGGACGCCGTAGTGGATGGCTCCAGAAATTTCGACCACCTGGGGTTCTTTAGCGTGCACTGACAACGCACAGTACACGGGCCTCTAAAATTTCACCTCCATTGAAATTTGACTGGTGCGGCCAGGATCGAACCTGCGTCTTTTGGGACAGCAGCCGAGCGCCATAACCACTGAGCCACTGCGGCGGCATCATTGAAGGAAAGCCGCAAAAGAAGACCCGAGAAGAGATACAAGCACACAATAACCCAAAGCAGTGAAAGGGCGAAGTGCAATCAAAGGTCACTGGCATACTAATGAATCATCTAAAAAAGCAAATTCCTTACAGTGAAGGTTTTCCGATGGCTTAGCCACACGTGTCCTTAGCCTTACCGATGTAGTAAGCCTCAACTATCTACCGACAGATTTATCCCTTCCATAAACCACTGATGTGTCGTGGAAATTAGGCATGCAAAGAGACAGGTCATCCTCAGATTTGCATTCACAAGATTTAGCGTGAAGTGCCAGATTAGAATTTGCCTTCCCCCTATAGAGTGAAAGTGCTCAGTCAGGTGCAAATTCAGATATCTGCCAGTCTGCCCATATTAGTTGCAGCCATAAGGCAGTGGAATGCAATATACTCCATTACTTTGCAAGTGGTGAACCTTTTTTGGTGACACTGTCCATTGTGGACAAGTACCCAGTTTTATCAAGCCTTTTTTATGGCGGCGCAAAGGCCTCCTGTCTTGCACTTCGCTGTTAAGACAACAGCAGCATTACGCTTTCCCGCGACTTTCTTGAGACTGTGAAATACTGTGGAGGTAAGGTGTATCAGCATCGGAGTATCTGCTCCTTACCCTCGAGCGAGTGAAAACATACTATGACAGGTTGTTGAGATGGGCAAGTGGGAACCCAGCTGCTTGGAAACCTGCTACAAGAATGCGTCCTCAGCAGTGATGGCATGACTTATCTAAAGCTGATGTCATGCACACGATTGCACACCCATCAAGTGTTTCCATCTTTACTGACCTTAACCAGTGACAAATTCACCTCTTCACCATCCTTCCCCAACGAGTGGTCCGACTCGTAGCTAAAAAGAGCCTTCCCCGATCTTTAGCTGTAGCCCCGACAAACATATTCGTCCACAAAGTGCAAGTCTGCATCAAGAAACTGCTAACGGTTCTGCTTAGACAATTCTGATGTAAAAGACAGGCCTTGACCGCATGCCTTAAGGACTCCTAAAACATCTTGTGCCAACTTATCTGAGCCTTCTATGTCCAGAAAAATTAGTCATGAACATAACAAAATGCTACTATGCCAAGGTCTTCCAAACAGGCCTCCAATGCCTTATCGACTTTAGACAAAAAAATGTTGCTGAGCAAAGGTACGACCTGCGTGTAAATACCGCCCTGCCAACTGACAAATACGGATTTGCAGTAAAAGGACAACAGCCCCAAGAAGCCAGCAACCGAAATCACGCAATCATCTGTAAAAGCATGTTCATTGTTCACCCTGATGCAGTTTGCACATGCCTCAGAGGTCTATCATGTGACAATGAATAGTGCAGGCCCTCCATGTCGATGCTCACTGCAGAGCACCTGCCCAGGTTGCTGTCCACAAGAAACTAGAACTCCACAGAACTCCACTTTTGTGAGTTGGCAAGGCGGTATTTGCATCAGAAATCAGGCATATGCAGAGGGTCCCAGGTCGCACCGTTCCTCCGCGACATTCTTCTGTCCAGAGTCGATACCGCATCAAAGCCCTGCTTGGAAGGCATCGGCATTGTAGCATTTCATTGTGTTGATAGCTACCTAATTTTTTTGCACAAGGAGGGCTCAGATAAGTTGGCACAAGACGTTTTAGAAATCTTTAGGCATGTGGTCAAAGCCTATCTTTTACGTCTGAATTTCACTAAGCATAACCGTTTGTAGCTTCTTGACTTAGACCAGCGCTTTGCGGACGACCACATATGTTGGCGCCAAAGCCCAAGATCAGGAAGCCTCTTAACTACGAGTTGAACCACTCGAGGCTGGTGAAGGACAGGTTGGCAATCACATGCATCACGACCGCTTTATGAAAGTCATGCCATCACAGTGCTTAGAATGCATTCTCGGAGCAGGTTTCCAAGCCAATGGCACCTGGGTTCCCACTTGCCCATCTTGCGCACCTGTCAGAGTGTGCTTTTACTCTCTCGAGGGAACGGAACACCGTTCACATGATGCTGACGTAGTTGAGCAGCACAAAAAGACGGGCTCTATACCTTACATCCACGCTATTTCGAACCATTTCAAGAAAGTTGCACCAAAGTATGATGTTGTTGTTGTCTTGACCGCTAAAAGTAAGGTAGGAGCCCTTTGCTTCTTCGTTCAAACTAGGCTTGATACAACTACGGGTAATCGTCCGCTATGCACAGTGGCAGATAAAAAATGTTCACCACTTGCAAAAGTAAAGATTTTTTTGCATTCCACTGCCTCGTAGCTGAAACTACTATGGGCAGACAAGCAGATATCTGAATGTGCGCCTGGCTGAGAACACTTTCACTGTATAGAGAGGAAGGCGAATTTTCACCTGACACTGCACGTTCAAACTCGTGAATGCAATCGGAGGACGACCTTTCTCTTTGCACGCCTGATTTCTGCGGCACATCAGTGGTTTTGGGAAGTGATAAATCTGTCCTGACATAGTTGAGGCTTACTACATCAGTAAGGCTAAAAACAAGTGCCTGGCTAAACCGTCGGTGAACCTTCACTGTAAGGAATTAGTTCTTTAGATGGTTTACTAGTACATCAGTGCCTTTCGGTTATTTTTTGCCCTCTCACTGCTTTGGGGTCTTGCATGCTTGAATCTCTTTGCAGGTCTTCTTTTGCCACTTTCCTTCAATAAAATTTCAGTTGTTAGACCAGCCTCATCTTGTGCTCATCTCTTCTCCTGTTTTGTGTCTTCCGGCTGGTTTTAAGATGTAATACTGAAGGCCGAATGAAAGCCATTTTAGAGTCAAGTGCACTTATAATGGCCACAGCTATAATGAATGTTCATTTATTACAAAAATAGTGCTTACTTCATTAATTTATGCATGAAGTATATGACACTGCATCAAAATAAAAAAAAGGACTAAGCCTCTAACCCTCATGGCCAAACTGCAGTTACAGCAAATGAAAGGACACCGTAAACATGCCCCACATGCAAAAGCTTGCACTACAGGCCAATGCAGAAATAAGGTCAAATTACTTCCCAAACTGCATGACACTGCCACGCAAAGTAAAGATTGTGACAGGCAATAAAGGAGCAACAAAAAAGCAAACTGTAGGCAGCAGCCAATTTAATGCAGACAAGCTACAAGGTCAGGCCAACATAGATGTGGAAGAAATTTGAAAAAAAAAGCCAAAACAAGCACATAATTTTTAAGGTTCTCACAGCCCTTTAAATGGCAAATACTTTTCTGAAAAAACATAACAGAAGCGGAAATTTTTTTTCGGAAATCAATTTTTTTCATGAACATCATTATTCTTGAAGCATGGGCGGGCATAGAGTAGTCAGATTAGTGCATGCGTTCCTAAGCAATGCCATGCCAAAAACTGTACTTACAGAAAAAGCTTGCCTTACTGAGTGAATACCACTGACCATCCACTAATTTCCCAGCCTGCTCCAGGTCCCTGGCAAAAATCACATGCAACTTTGTGGCTTGCACAACTTCCATGTGACTCTTGGTCTTTAGCTGGAAAAAAATTGAGGGATCAGTGAGATATAAAATTTTACATGCATTGCTTTGTTTCAATGACCAACTAAGAAAGAAACAGCGGTTTCTGTGAGCGCAACTATTTTTTCACACAAGCTTTCTACAGTAAACCACGTTTATCGCGACCTAATTCACACTGACTTGCTGCACGGTCCCAGCACTACTGTGTATAGCTCTATGGCTTCAAATGCTTTGTTAGCTCTGAGCCCTTGGGCTTGCACTTGTTAATGCAGAAAACCTCGGGAAGGCCAACCAGAGCTTCGAGCTTTAAGCCATAGGTATTCAGAAGCTCAGTGGTCTGTGGGAGAACTTTTGGCTTGGTGACACAGTAGCAAATGCTGCTCCAGCTACTTTCACTCCATTGCAAAAAACTCGCACAGCAGAGACCTGTCCTCCATTTTGCATTGCAGAAACAATCACTGAAATTCAAAGCACGCATACTAAATGCACACCTACCTTCCAACACAGCTTCATAATAATAGGTATAATTATTGGAATGAAATACCAGTCAGTACATGTAGTTTTCAGTTTATCCAAAAATTATAAGCAACCGACAAACAATAAACATTAAAAGAGAAATAAAATAACCAGAATTGTTTAAAAAATCTGTCAGAAGAATTATGTGACATCCACTACACTCCAGAAGAGCAAGGTTCCGGGCTAGTTGGTACTACATTTAAGGGAGGAAACAGCGCAATGAAACACGGACACACGAAGAACGGACACACACGAGCACTGACTCACAACTGAAATTTATTTTGAAGAAAAGATGCTTAAATAGGAGACATGCGAGGGTGCTTAACAGGGCTGCTGCAGCGATAACCGCCAATCAGTGTGGTCGCGTCACAAAATTTCAAAAACAGCAACGAAAGAAGTAAGTGATAAAAAACGGTGTAAAGGGCCGCAAAAAGGTGGTCAGGTGACAGTAACAATAACAAGACCAATGGGGGGGGGAGCATTAAAACCATGAGGGACACAGATGTGAAAATACAGGTGAAACATAAAAATGAAAGACGTACAAGCTTTAAAAGCGTGCCCAAAAAGGGGGGGGAGATAAAAGCGTTAAAATCATGAGACGCAGCGAAGGATAAAACAAGATAAAGGCACTACCAACAAGGGATCACGGAATCATTAGGCTATAGGTTGCACAAGAAAACTTAAGTGTTCATCAGGCCACCCAGAAAATTTAGCTCTTTTTCCGACAAGGAGAGGGATGCAGTGCTCACGCATTGTTCACCAGCTTGATGAATTTGGAGGGCTTCTAGGATTTCCCTCGTCAACCTATCTCGTCCTCGGCCGATAGTGGTGCAGCGATTAAAGTCAGGGGTGCAGATTCTTTCAGTGTCGTCTTCTGTGATTTTGCACTTCTTACAGTGCTTAGCCAGGTGCCCAGAAATTGCTATACTATTTACGTTGTTTTGATGTTCTTGTAGGCGGATATTGATGCACCTTCCCGTTTGACCGATGTACCTCTTCCCGCATGACACTGGGATGGAGTAAATTATTTCTAAATCACAGGGGACATGTTGATCAGAGTGTGCCACCCTACACCCTCGGGTTTCCGGCGGGTTATTCACTTTGGAACAGAGGGCGGAAAGCTTGTTGGGAGCCGTGAAGACGACATCCACGCCGGCGCGCTGTGCGACTTTCTTTAGACGATGGCCGATGGTGTGGAGGTAGGGCATTGCCACAAAATTTCTGCGTTTATCGTTTGAAGCAGCAGGTCCGAGGTGTGGCCGGGGCTTCTTGATCATGGAGCCGGCTACTGATACAAGCAGATGCAAAGGGTAGCCTGCCGACAGCAGGCTACCCTTTGCATCTGCTTGTATCAGTAGACAGCAGGCTACCCTTTGCATCTGCTTGTATCAGTAGCCGGCTCCATGATCAAGAAGCCCCGGCCACACCTCGGACCTGTTGCTTCAAACGATAAACGCAGAAATTTTGTGGCAATGCCCTACCTCCACACCATCGGCCATCGTCTAAAGAAAGTCGCACAGCGCGCCGGCGTGGATGTCGTCTTCACGGCTCCCAACAAGCTTTCCGCCCTCTGTTCCAAAGTGAATAACCCGCCGGAAACCCGAGGGTGTAGGGTGGCACACTCTGATCAACATGTCCCCTGTGATTTAGAAATAATTTACTCCATCCCAGTGTCATGCGGGAAGAGGTACATCGGTCAAACGGGAAGGTGCATCAATATCCGCCTACAAGAACATCAAAACAACGTAAATAGTATAGCAATTTCTGGGCACCTGGCTAAGAACTGTAAGAAGTGCAAAATCACAGAAGACGACACTGAAAGAATCTGCACCCCTGACTTTAATCGCTGCACCACTATCGGCCGAGGACGAGATAGGTTGACGAGGGAAATCCTAGAAGCCCTCCAAATTCATCAAGCTGGTGAACAATGCGTGAGCACTGCATCCCTCTCCTTGTCGGAAAAAGAGCTAAATTTTCTGGGTGGCCTGATGAACACTTAAGTTTTCTTGTGCAACCTATAGCCTAATGATTCTGTGATCCCTTGTTGGTAGTGCCTTTATCTTGTTTTATCCTTCGCTGCGTCTTAAGATTTTAACGCTTTTATCTCCCCCCCTCCCCCTTTTTGGGCACGCTTTTAAAGCTTGTACGTCTTTCATTTTTATGTTTCACCTGTATTTTCACATCTGTGTCCCTTATGGTTTTAATGCTCCCCCCCCCCATTGGTCTTGTTATTGTTACTGTCACCTGACCACCTTTTTGCGGCCCTTTACACCGTTTTTTATCACTTACTTCTTTCGTTGCTGTTTTTGAAATTTTGTGATGCGACCACACTGATTGGCGGTTATCGCTGCAGCAGCCCTGTTAAGCACCCTCGCATGTCTCCTATTTAAGCATCTTTTCTTCAAAATAAATTTCAGTTGTGAGTCAGCGCTCGTGTGTGTCCGTTCTTCGTGTGTCCGTGTTTCATTGCGCTGTTTCCTCCCTTAAACTACACTCCAGCAGTTCTTTGCCTTTGTGCACCTTCAAACCACACTTTCTTACAGGCACATTTGCACAGAAATTGGGTTGAACCTGATCTTTAAGAATCTTTTTTGATGCAACAGTAGGGAGAAACCAGGTTTTACCCAGAAACGAAGTGCCCTACACATTGCATCACAAGCCTAGATGGTGCACTTGAGTCACCTCTTATGCTTATGCAAGAAACAGGAACAGAGATCTCTTGACTAAATCAAAAAAAGAGGAAGTGCAATGCATGTGTAATGCAGAGAAGATATAAGCAATACCACACTAAAACACTGGGAGGATTCCAAGAATAGGTGAATGCATGAATGGGTGGCAATCAGATGGCTAAATGAGATTAGGAAATTTGAGGAAAATGGGTGGTAGCATGTGGCACAGGACACAGTTACCTAAAATGAACTAGAGAACCATTGTTTTGCGCTAATTTTAACAGCACATTCACATGACAGACAAAATCACTAACTCCAGGAACAGACTGAGCATCATGCAACTCAATGTCAATCACCATTGCAAATGGCACCAGCACCGCAGACTGCACATGAGGAAAATTAGACATATTTTTGCTCTCAACTTTGAGCAGCAGTCAGCTGCGCTTTTAGGAGCAAAGCTCTAAAGTACGGCAACATTGGCACTTTGTTTTACTGACATGAGGGTGCTTGTGAACGTGCAAGTCCCATGTTTGTTTTGCACCAAATGTGTTAATTGCGAGGTATGTTTAACTAAAGAGGGACATGTAACATGGGCATCAGCTCTTCATTACTTCCCTTCTATATCCCTCTCTTATATCACGGTTCAAGTGTCCACCAAAATGTGAGACAGTTACTGTTACATTTCCTTGAATTTTCCTTCAACTAATTTTAAATTTTTAAAGTATAAAGCTTTAAGAAGGTAGAGGTACAAACTGTGCAGTATAACCATATGCTATGGCAATAAACCAGCAATAAATCTGTGCTGACAGCAGCTTGCCCAGTGCATTGAAAGGATGCTATATCATACAAGGATTGGTGTCATCGTGCAATGTTACATTACTGACTGACAATTTGGTCTCTGTATCAGAAATACTGGTAAACCATCATTGTAGAGCACAATGTTTTTAAAGGGATAAATGAACATATAGGTCCTTTTCGAGGACACATATGCATACCAGGCAACAGGTGTGCAATGTCAAAGCACGTTTATGTTAACAGCAGCTGCGTCAAGAGCTACATCAGCGACTATATTTTGTACAAGTCTACAGTTCCGGTAATTATAAGCTGAGGCACTGCTGTGAAGTGCATGTAGAGTTTCATGCATTTCTAAACCTAGCTGCAAGCCTATATTGAAAATATTTTTCTAAATAGGCAGCTAAGATATGCATCACTGAAAAAGAATAACTACCATGAACGGATCAGGAGGGATGACACAGCCGAAGGCAGGAAGCACGCATGGCCCAATAGATGCTGGCCGCTGGCAACTGCAAATAAATACATCAAGAGCAACAGCTGTCAGTGGCTGTAGCCATGTCATGAATGACAAGAGAGGAAATCATCTACTGCTTTAAAAACTAAACTTAGACGTAATGTAAGTAAATAAAAACCAATGAGCTAGCCCATGACAAAACAAATGAACAGATTTTATGTAATGCACCCATATACATTCTTTGAGAAGAGTCACAATGACTGTTATAACCACACTGAAAGATGAGCTGGCTGAAATACCACACACCAATTTGAATATAGGATGTGCAGGTTTTCATTAATTCCTATCATGATGCCTTGCACCAATGTCTAGGTATTAAATTGAAAGTTGCAACCAGTCTGCCTTGGTTAAATGAGAAGAGAGAATTGAAAAAAGCATGCCTTCACTAGCAGGAAGCTTGATACCTCACAGCACAGCTTGGCATCATAGAAAAATTGCTAGCGCATTTAACAAATCTGCATACAATTAAAAGCTGCACAAATTTGTCGACTGGCAATGCAAGTAAAGGCAAGAGAAAAAAAAAATACCAAAGAACACTCGTGAGTGCGGCGAAGGGAGGTCTGTGGGTAGGATCCCGTGCCTGGGAAGAGTTCCGAGCTCGGAGAATCGCCGGCCCCACAGCTGATGGCACGCAACCAAGAATAAATAACAAAGCGAAAATAAGTAACAAAAAAACCATCGACAATGGCGAACGACTTGAATGCGGGCCGCAAAAGCGAGGGATATAGCAAAAAGGTAGAAATCCTAAATAATTGTGCAGTTGCATCTCCGACAGCTCGCAGTGCTCAGAAGGAGAGGAAGCATCAAAGTTTACAGCTCAGGAGAAGCAAGACTGATCTAACTTTGACATAACACTGCCTCAAATCCTGTTCCACTGGGGAAGCACAGACAAGTTTACAAATGACAAGGCAATGAATATGAACTAGCCTTTCGCATGCGATAACTGTCTCAAAATTTAGTATGACGCATATTAAGGCACAAGCACTAATCCGATGAGTACTAACCCTGAGCAAAATAGTGCGGTGTCTGATCGCAGCTGGCCAAGCGCGAGCGCTCCGCCGCGCGGCACTTCTCGCTCATCGTCTTCTACGCAGTGCAAATCCATGCTTTTGCACCGAGTGTCGAAGCGCTAGCAAGCGAAAGCGTAACTCTGTTGTGATATCTGGTGCCATTTTTATTTACCACGGCACGCGAGTAATAAATGCACATACAGACAATGAGAACAACACTTGTCATGCAGGATATAGGCCCTGCTTTTTTTTGGCGCCGCATTGTAGCTGCGGCAACCGCAGGCGGACTGCCTCAACTCACATCCCTATATAGCCGCATACAAATAGCGCGTGTGAATACAGATCATTAGCAAAGAAACGCAGAGCAGGACTCACCGGCCATGCGATTCATCCAGGCTTAGTAAAACGGCGCAGGAGTCTTCGTTCCCCTAACAGATGAAAAGACGTCGCAGCACTCTTTCTTCATGGCTTACCCGTTGAAACTCGCCAATGTTGACAGGCCGAAATCCTGGTCGTTGGCTTCCAAAACACACTCCTGCTCACCTTCCTATTGAATGAGTTCTTCACACGTGTCCACCGTACAAGTATTCAAGCAGTGCCTCAAAGAGGCAAATAATACAAAACACAACGTATCGGTTGCGCTGCAATGGCGCCGACGGCTGCGCTTTCGTGTCGGTGAAAATTTGCACCCGACAAAAAAATTATTTTTAAACCATGAATACTTATATTATCTTCACAACAAAGACACTGCATTTATTTTAAATTATTTTTATATTATTTAAGAATACTAAAGCGCTTTCAGTTACTTATTCTGGTATGTGTTTTGTAGAAGCTGCGATCCTGTGATCCCCTGAAGTGACCCGGATGCCTAGCAGACGACGGAGCAGACGACGGTGTTGACAGAATGCAATTTCGTTTTATGCCAGATAAAATCACTAAGTTGCGACAAAAACAGCGAATAAAAGCGCCGTATCTCAAGCTGGCGAATATCGTGGATAAGGTGAACGCAATTGGCACGATGGAGAGTAGCTGCTATGCATTAATTTGCGCGAGCGACACTGGCACGCTCACCGGAGATCATGAAACTTAACAGCTTATCGGTGACCAGTACAAGCGGAGTGCTTTGATATCAAATGAGTTACGAAACTACGTCGATACTTGCGTCTCACTTTAGCTAATATGCAACAGCGGCTAGCACTCGCCGCATCATGATCGCGTGTAGTTTAACAAGCAAGAGCCCACTAGCGCATCGAAGCAGGCGTGTTTTCGAGTTCGTATCGTTACGATAAATACGAGTTGTTTCGGCACGTACTGGAATTGAAGTTCTCAGCCTGTGCGTCACGGACGGTGACGATGGCGTCGCGGACGATCTTAACTAAGACTCGCCGCAACGCAGCCGATAACCCAAGCATATGTGCGTTAAAGGTTGTTCACCAGTAGTGCAAACGTGGGCATCAAGTATCGCTCAGTCGCAGCGCCAGTCGCTCGCTTCTCGATTTTCCAGCCTTCCGAGTGAAGGTCGCAAGCTGTTGAGCCAATCAGTGAGCCAGCGGGAGTGAGCGAGGCGAGCTTTCGGGAACGACGCCGCCCGCGGGCGCGCCGGGCAATGAACTACGCGCTACCCCCTGGCTGCCCTAGTCGTCGCTAAGCCTAGCCGGTTTCGCATCGATGCAGCAGCTGAGCGCACTTCGAAACTGGCTAGCGCTGAGGTGCTGCTCTCGTCATCGTTTTACTGTGAACCTCGTCTCATAGTAAAACAAAGATATGCTCGGTTTCCGCGACACCTTCAGGAGCGGAGCCAGCTGAGGCCAGGAAAGCCGCGATTGAGCAGCAGCAATTAAAGGCGCCGTGGGGAGACATTTGTTTGTATTCCTGTTATCGCTTCTACCAACGACTCGATATTGGCCAACGATACTCCATCCGACGGCTTAGTATGGACTTGAACAAACATTACTGTCGCATTTTTCTGACGCTGGCGGCCGGTATTCAGGCTGGCATGCCGCGGCCGTACGTTATCATGTCGCTCAACTGTATGGCCGTGGTGCACATCAAAACCTCCAGACATCCTCCTTTTCGCTCAGATTGTCATAGCACACAGTCACACTGGGACCAGAGTAGTTTAGAGGACCGAGCGCGGGTGCACAGGAGCTAGACAGTGTCAAAGCAGGTGAAACTCTTTAAAGCGCGCGGTTGATGTCAGTCCCAAGACTTTATTCTCATTTCGACCGAGAATCAAATCGGTTCAAACTCGCCGGCCGCCGCATTTTACCTTCGGCTGCATACGCTGCTGTCTATATTTAGCGACATTTTCGTGTCACCGTCATGAAATGTTCAGTGAAGGCAATGAACGACATCGTAAAGTATTTTTTTTTGCTTTGCTATTTTATGATAAGCACCACGTCACTGCCGCTAAAAAAAATTCTCCGCCAACACTGCATCAGCGTTGGACTTAAGAGCGTTAGCTACGAGAGCTTCAAGTGTTTAGATCGGGGTCCTAGATCGGGGTGCTCAGCAAACGTGGAGAAGACAAAATACAAACATCTGAGGGCATTTCGTTTCGGAAACATTCGTTCTAAGATACAAGCAGCGTCATCTACATAAAAGATTTTGCACTACTATTGCGATTTACAGCCACCTTCGCTAAATCCGGTATGTTTGCTCCTTATATATCACTTAACGAATTTTATAAACGTGTGCATTACAACAAGATGAATGGTTTGACCGCATCCGGAACCCTCTGCGACAAACGATTAGGCCTTATGGCTGTCTGGAAGTCCCCGGAATGCACAGTTTGGGGGCGAAAAGGTCGTCGGTGCGAATCCCACACATATTTTGGGCTTCATCTAAATATTTATTTTATCCTCAGGAACATGACAAGTCAAATGACACCACTTCGATCGTTATGCTTCAAACGGGCGCCCCCAAATTTGATGCAAATGGGGGTCCCCGGGGTTCCACTTCGATAGCCGCTATACTGGCATATGTAAAACGGATCGAAGGTATCTGTGACAACTGAGGCTCTACGCGCCCGCAGTTGCTATGTGATATAGTGTGGTAACTGTCTTGGCTAATTTGACCTTCCCTGCAGACAGACGTGTCCTTGACAAACGTAAGTAGAAAGAGCTGACGCTCTTAAAACTGAAACGCGCGGAAAAATGATATCGGGATTGCCTTGAACATTTATACCGAGAACTGCGTGCATGTACACACATGCTGCCTTTGTGTAGCCGGATGGTTATGGCGAGTAATTTTCCCTGATTGACGACTAACGACATTCTTTTCCGCGACGCATAGAAGTGTCCTTGGTTTTTTCTTCGCATGTAGTAGTAGCGGTACATTATGTTACATGGCTTGAACATGTCACAGAAGCCAAGAGGACACTGACTTTCAGTAGCGCCATTCGACTTGCGCACACCGATTGGTGTGCAGGCGCTGTCGTGGCTGCAGCTACATGCCGCCACCGCAAGCGCGTGCGGATACGCAGGCACCGCTGGCTTCGTCGCTTGTGTATATAGCTTTTTGGGCTTTCAAAGCCGCATTATACTCTTGAGCATGCACTACTTTCATCACATTGTCTTGTGGGAACAAAAGGGAATTAGGTGAGTGCTCGAGCAGTGCCTCTCCTCTAAGCCAATTCTCGTTCGGTGAGAGAGCCAGGTCGCGGGAAGCGAGTTGAATACTCGATTCGCCAATGTGAATGAGCACTTCATTTCGCTCGGTGCCCGTCACCAACAGACCAGAGCACCTCGCATCCTCTTCGCGACTCGCCACAGTGAACGCGCTTTGAAGCATCTTTTGTCAATTTGATCCTATCGCTGTCACACGACCGCATGACAGTATTTCTAGAATTCTGCAGTAAAATAATTACCCTCACCAGGAATCTGTCGTATGACACATCCCACGATAGGTATCTATCGCGCGGCACAATCCACGACAGGTATCTGTCGCGTGACTCATCCCACGACAGGTATCTGTCGCGCGGCATATCCCACGACAAGCTCTTGTGTCGCGCGACAGGCCGCACGACAGGTACTTTTGTCGCGTGAAAAGAGGCGCGATAGAAGTCTGTCGCGCGACTGAACCCACGACAGGCAACTTTGCTGAGGCACGCAATCTCTGTCGCGCGGCACTAGTCCCTCTGTCGCGCGACAGTACCTGCGACAGAAACCTGTCGCGCGACAAATTCTGCGACAGGGACCTTCTTCGCACGACAAAATGCAGGAAAGATGTCTGTCGTGCGGCAGAACCCACTACAAACAACTTTGTCGCGCGAAAGAACCCACGACACGAAGCTTGTCGCACGACACATGGCACGACAAGACAGCTTGTCTTGCGACACAAAATTGTGTCGCGCGACAGATGCGCGACAAAAAATTCTGTCGTCCGTTTTGATCGGGTCGTTATAGATATCGTTGCGTATGCGAGTCGCTCGCCCAGTTAGCCGGAGAACAATTATACCGTACCCCAGCAGGAATGCCTCGCCGTCGTCTTCGCCGGGCAGCGTTTCCGTTCATGTCTACACGGTCGCCCGCCCATCTACATCATCAACCATCATTCCCTCTGCTGGCTCGCTCACCATCGTGACCAGTGTGGCCGCCTTGCATGGTGGGCTCTCCGGCTACAAGAGTGTGACTACGCAGTTGTCTACAAGAGAGCTCGCAGACACGCTAATACGGACTGTCTTTCGCACTTGCCCCTTCCTGAGACGGAGTCTAACATCAATAATTTCGACCACGTGCCGCTTCAGTGTCGCCGTTTTTTTCTGATCTCACCACATTCAAAGCGGAACAGCAGAAAGATTGAACCCCACGGCCACTCTAGGCGGAGGCTGAAGACCCCTCTCCAGTGCAAACCACTTATTTGTGCGAGATGGTCTCATATGGAAGAAAAACTATTCTTCTACATGCCAGCGCTTCCTCCTGGTAGTTCCGAAGAGCCTGTACACCTCTGCCTTGCAGGCCATGCATGACGACCCTACATCTGGACATCTTCTATCGGCACTAGCGTTCCATGGTACCCGGACACGCTTCTATTAGCCGAACATGCGTGCAACGACTGAGTGGTACGTCACCAGCTGCACGCAGTGTCAACGATACAAGCGACCTACTAACGTTGCATTCGGTGAGCTTGACCCTGTGGCACCACCCGCCGCACCGTTTGAGCAAATCGGTATAGATCTCCTGGGCCCGTATCCCAAATCTTTTCGTGGGAACCGCTGGATAGTAGTTTGCGTTGATTACCTTACTCGGTATTGTGAAACGGCAGACCTGCTCTCGTCTACAGCGTATCATGTGTTGTGTTTTATGATGCGCTCCATAGTTCTCCGCCATGGACCCCCAAAAGTTATCATCAGTGAGCGTGGTCGGTAGATCACCGCTGACGTCGTGGAGCAGCTTCTCCATTCATCGCCTTGCCACCCCCAGACGAATGGGCTGAGTGCACGAATTGAACAGTCACTAACATGCTGTCATTGTACGTTGACTGAAAGCACAAAATCTGGGAGCACGTCCTGCCGTTTATCACCTACGCGTTGAATACCGTGTGCAATGAGAGTACTGGCTTCAGCCCCTTCTTTTCAGTCTATGCTCGCCGCCCCCCCCCCTCCCCCCCCCCCCCCCGCTACACCCTGAACACCACACTACCGTTTTCTGCCGAGCCTCATGAAGATCCCTTCATCGCCAAAGAGTCATGGCGCCTTGCCCGCCTTCGTATTCGCACCTCCCAAGATCTGTCCAAAGTGCGCTACGATGCCCTCCGCCGTCACGTCAGTTACAGCCCTGGTGATTTTGTCTTGTTGTAGCGGCCGGTAAGAAGGCGGTGATTATCCGGCCCAAACGCTGCTGTGCCACTACGATGACCCTATGTTGTCATTGAGCAAGTTAGCAAGCTCAATTACCGCCTAGCGCGTTTAACGGCAAGCGTCCGTCGTTCGGCGCGAACTCAAGTGACCCACGTTGCCTGGCTGAAGCCCCGCCATTCGCGCGGTGCTTTTTAACTCACCCTGCGGGCAACGACTGCGTAGGGGGAAGCATGACGCGCATGACGAGGTGATGCGTATTCTATTTGGCCGGCCTCGCTGACTACGCAGAAGATGAGGAGAATGAGGTGAATGCGTCTCGCGCTCGGCAAGCGAACCCCAGCTTGTTTCAGTCGCCCGTCGTGGTCTGAATAAACCCCTGTTCGCAACAATATTTCTTGTGTTTTTACATAAGACACTTATGCACCTTGATTCCGCAATGCTTGCACGACTTTTGAAGTTTCAACC
The DNA here is from genome assembly GCF_052857255.1 of Amblyomma americanum. Classification (NCBI taxonomy): domain Eukaryota; kingdom Metazoa; phylum Arthropoda; class Arachnida; order Ixodida; family Ixodidae; genus Amblyomma; species Amblyomma americanum. The sequence goes on along the minus strand of NC_135505.1, from coordinate 106,537,032 downwards.
GAGTCAAATGCGTTCTTGCAATCTATGAAGGCTATATATAGGGACTGGTTATACTGGTTGTATAAGAAAAATGATATGTGTAACGTTAAGAGACAGCAAGAGCGCAGAGTGCGTGAGAGAACAAACTCGAGCTAATGACATCCTTGTAAAAATCAACAGGAGGAAATTGGCTTGCGTAGGGAATGCTATGCGAAAGCATGGTATGCGATGGTGCTTATGCGTAACGGAGTGGATTCCAAGTTAGGCAAGTGTGACGGGGGGGGGGGGGGGGCAGAAACTGAGGTGGGCAGAGGAGATAAAGAAGTTTGCAGGATTACAGTGGCCGGAGCATGCACAGAACAGTGTTACTTGCAGAGATTTGGGAGAGGTCTTTGCCGTGCAGTGGGCCTAGTCAAGCAGCTGATGATGCAATGGTGCAGTTTTCTCACAATCCGGTGGGAGGTTTTGATGACGCCACAAGGTGATGTGACCTTGCTGGCAACCCTACCTCCTAGGTTGCTGCTCTGAGAATTTTTCAGGAAGTTTTCGCGCATGGTCAATGACGCCGAGGACGATGCCATATATTTGGCGACACGAGTTCTTAAAAGCTATCGCGTAAAATACATTTATTGTTCCACTTAACACCTGCGACTGAAACGTTCTAGAAGATATTCTGTTAAGCCTATGAAACAAATAATATTGTTTGTTTGTGATCGAAATTTTTGGGTGGTACATCTTTAATAAAATCTTCGCGTCCTGGGACAATTTGCAACTATTGTGTCCAACCATCCAGCTCCCTACCTCTATTGCGTAGTAGAAGAACTTACGGGTAACACCACCGTTTAATCTCTATCCGCTGTGGCTGTTGGCGTCGCTAAATTCGGATATCAGTTCTCGTGCGACATCCCGTACAATCTTAAGGTTTTCTTTTTAGCGCTCACTCTGTAATGTTCGTTTTGTTCTTTTGTTCGTTCTCTATTCAAATTTAGGACAATTACAGACCTCAATATTGTCTAGAACTTATTGCTACTATCGGATGTTTGTTTCAATCGTTTGAATCTGGGCTTCAAGGAGTGTGAAAAGGCTATCGACAGTCACTTCGGCTACAAAAGCGATCATAAACTCTCGAATGCTTGGGCACACTGCTTAGAGTCTAGCTAAGACACATGGAATTTAGTGTTCGGCGGGATCTTCGCACTCTGTTTTAGGGATATTCAAAGCTGGACGTATGGAAGCCCCTAAGATGTCTATGTCTGCTCGCTTATTCAACTGATGATGATTGTCGTCTACTACAGCACTACTAGTTAATGTAGGAAGTGAAATCTCTTGTGCAAGCAACAAACCTTTCTAAACCGACAGTGTTAAGGAGCTCAGAAAATCCGGCGGCGTCGGCGTCACTGAACGAGAGCGAAATGTCGACGAAAAATCCCCAGAGAAGCAACCTGGGAGGCAGGTAGGCCGCCTAAGTTACGTAACCTTGTGGCGTCTTGAGAACCTGCCCACCGGATTGTGAGCAAACTACGCACCCTGGCAGGTTGCAGTTAAATTAATGATTGGTTGCGAGAGGTTGCCCGCGAAGAGGTTGCTTGGGTAGCACAAGCTGCAGCATTGGCAGAGACTGCCATGGCTGTTCAGTCGCGCATTGCTTAATGTTGCCCCACTGCGCCAGGAGCGGTATCAGGACTCGCAGGGGTGCAATAATGTTAAATAGAGAATGATCAATTCTGCGCATAAAGGCATTAACCCAGTAACGTTATCGCGTCATACCTGTAATGCACTTCTTAAGCGTCCCCTCCAATATTTTAATGTTTCACATTGGATAGCAGTGCTTGAGAGCCTATGGTGAAACATTCGTTACCTGTCTTCCACGTCGCTTGAAGCTTCACCGGGGCATAACGACAACCCGTGGGTTGTCGTTAACGACAACATGTTCAGCAATGATCATCTTCAGAGCATGAAAAATTTTATATGTCTTGGTGTCCCACAAGCGCTCTCTTCGTGCTCTGGACTCGTTTCGTCGAGGTTGCTTCTATGAGTTGCGTGAGCTGATTCCTTGCAGATTAAAAGATGATGTGAACTAAATGTTGTTCGGTTTCAAGTGGTCAGTCTGTTGAGCAATTTTATCTTCTGGTAAAGATCAGCCTTGTTTGTTTGCAGCTTGCGAAAGCAGCCAGTAGCTTGGCACATTTTTATACTCAATGATCTGAGTCATATTAGAATATCGTCTGCTTTCCTTAGGATCTATGTTTCAACTGCTGTCTCTCTTGGACATTTCTCAAATGGCAAAACGCTTTCAGCAAAACTCCCAAAGCGGATGCGGTAACTCGGGTGTACAGAATAGCGCCGAAGAAATGGGCCTTTCTGGAAAATGGTAACGCGTACAGTAACACTAGGAGCAGTAAAGTACTCCGGCATCTGGCCGCTGAAAAACCTGTCTGTCCGCATTTGCCGAGACGCAAGACGGTGCTAGTCGGGATGTTGGCCGAGGAAATTAGATGGGCGACTTCGCTCTAGGACCGCACTGCTACCTCCAGTTGTCATTCATTCACTCTCATTAAAGGTAAGGTATAACTTTCAACATTGTTGAAAATACCTGCTTCTGGATAAGTTTCAGGACCATTGTCAGTGAAAGTAAAAAGCACAAAATATATAGATTGACGCACTCAAGCAACAAGAGCTTGATATGAGCGGGGATGGTTGTAGAAAGCAATTTTGTTCAAGGAACCTGTTCCTACTGCTCACAAATTCCATGACTCTCATGCGCGTAGCTGAGTAGTCGGACCAAGATTCATCATCTTTCTTTGTTTCCAATTTTTTTTTGCGCTGAGCCCTCAAGTTGACTTGAAAGAAAAACTGCATGATGTAGATGAGGGCTTCGACGTCTATGCGACAGCGAACGTACTCTGCGGTAATTGTTATTGCAGACGAATTACTTAATACCTCTGAAGTGCTGAAAAGAGGTGCAACTCATTTCACTCACCGAATAGGGACGGGTAAAGCATTGAAATTGTCACCAGTTTTTACAACTCATTGCATGATATTGAACGTTCGAATTATTTACCAGCGCTGCGACAAGGGACAGGGAACAAGAAGAGACGGAAACACAAGCGCTACTAACAACTAACATTAATAATGCTACTACTGCTACTAACCCTGTTGGAGCGCTTAATATGAACCAACAAGCTCAAACTTCCATGTTTCTGATAGTGGACGCAACACTTAACAAATCAGTCGCATTTGCATTTCAGATTATTTTTTTAATGTAATGGTCGGTTTGACGGTGGTCAGTTCTTTATTGGCTTGCGGCCGCGTGAGGATTACGATCGAAAATTGTGGTGAAGCGAAAAAAATACTGCTCTTATATAATTCAAATTCAAGCTTCTTCGATATGTCAGGAATTTCAATTGACTTTCGGTTCCTTTTCACCCCAGCCGCGATAAATATTCGTACCTTTAGAGCGATAGCTGTTAGGCACCCGTCCCTTGCTTACGCGTCCCGGGATTGCGCATGATGGGCGCTTTACTATGGTAACGCAGGTATGGTTGTCATACCGCAGAATGCGTTAAGTCCTTTATTAATGCTGTGCGTCTCTTTGTGCCTCATCGTCTGGTGTCACCTTATGGCACGGCCAAGCTAGGTCGCATAAACGTACGGGTAGCTCTGTTTGGAACAGCAGCCTGCCAAAACTAAATGCCTACACAGCTACCGCTGAATCTCGCGTTACACTTCCGGAACCACCTTGTAAATTTTTCCGAAATCATTCGAACTCCAGAATCACCAAAGACAAGCGACTCCTGGGAGTCACGAAGATTTCCGATCAGTCATCATCGTGCACGTTCACCGACACCACAGCAGTTACTAGGATTGAAAAACCCAGCATTTGCAGAGATTGCATGCTGATCGCATTATGCTGAACGGGACTTTTTTGTCAATTCTACAACAGCTTAGTGTAAAGAGCACAATGTAGACAGCACGCGGAACGCACTCGCTGCACCTGATTCTGCGAATAACCCCTACCACTCCGTAAAGCGACCTCTGCATGCAAAGAACCGAACAAGGCGGTAAAACGGTGCAGAAATGGCAAACACCTTTATTCAGCGATGATTCTGATTGGCCTGCTCTTTAATATCTTGGAGTTCCTTGAGGAATGCCCACAGGCTTAAGCAGAGAAGTCGGCCACTGTCAGTGGGGCCGTTTTTGCCTCAAATGCCTGCTTGTAGGTTGTGTTGAATGCAAAAGCGATTCCTATTTTGGCCCGAGAAACAACCTCTCTCTCGAACTGCTTTATTACGTCACGGGGAAAGTCCAATGGTGTTTCGATGGGCAGCATCTTGGAAGACAGCTCCACACTGAAGAATTGAAGTTCAGTGCCTGCTCAGATGTTAACACAACGCCACTGCTTAGAGGAGAAAAAAATTCTGTGGAATTTTCTTGACTTTTTTTTTCCGGACTGCGTCAAGGACTAGAGGTAGAGCAGGCTGAATAGACGAAGTTGAAAATAAGGTCTGGGTTTTTAAATAACGAGCGATGAATAAAACATGAAAGCTAGCTTTCCTTGTGGGTTATGCATCTCACTGGAAACAGCGAGAAGGTAAACGCAGTTGCCAACGTGCGAGCTAATCAAACTAAAAATTTAATTTTTGATGACGGCCTTTATCACGAATGTTATTAAAAATGGAGTACCGATAGTAATCGAAGACTATTCCAAGGCATAGAATATTCAAAGCGTCTAGTGATTTGAATAATTGCCTTGGAATTTTTAACTCAGTCCTTCTAATTAAGCATTCCTTCTAATTCCTTAGTTACGATGTGACACAGCTCTTCATGTCTCATTAAAACTCCCAACTACGTCATGCAGTACGCTCTACGCATACCTGATGCCTTTTAATTTAGGGCAAGATTAATTGAATACATGCTGTAAGAATTAGCTGCGTAATATCCTGGAATTGTTTCACGCCGGTCGTCGCTGCCTTTTAAGTGTAAAATCTTGTACACAGAGTAAAATGTTACGGCAGATATCTCAGGACACCGGTGTTATACAAAAATTATACGAAGTGGAGTAGTCTTCTAATATCGATGCCTTGGAGCTACCTTTAGGCGTCTCCGTTAAGGCAACAAATAAAATGTCTCTTAATTGATTTTGCTTACTTCGGAATGTGACGACAGCAATTATCCTTCATTTTAGCGTCCCCCTTGTTGCATATTGTACAAGGAAAATGTCTTTCTCGTAAAGGCACATACCGCATAAATTGTACGGTTAAACGCCGTAATAAGGAAACATTGCTTAGCTACAACCAAATAAATCTGGTTGGTTGAAAAATGAATGATGCTGTTTTATAGCTTACCCGCCGCGGTGGCTCAGTGATTATGGCACTCGGCTACTCATCCGGATTACCTGGGTTCGAACGCAACCGCGGCGGCAGCATTTCGATGGAGGCGAAACGCAAAGGCACCCATGTGCTGTGCGATGTCAGTGCACGTTAAAGATCCCCAGGTGGTCCAAATTATTCTGGAGCCCTTCACTACGGTACCTTTCTTCCTTTCTTTTATCAGTCCCTCCTTTATTCCTTCAATTACGGCGCGGTTCAGCTGTCCGCCGAGATAAGGCAGATACTGCCCCATTTCCTTTCCTCAAAAAACAACTACCAATTTTCAATTTTTTTTTGTAGCTGCTTATGGCACCGCAACAATACCCACAGGCCAATGTGCGCAAGTATTTTGCGTATTTTTTTCTGCACAGCTGCTCACAATAGCCTACGCAGGAACATATAACTGCGTATCTGTGGCTTAGAGGTTACCATACTGTCGTGTCCGGAAGTTGTTGTCAATGCAGCAAAAGACACGCAATAATTTCACACTGTTTATTTACTACTAAAGAGGGTGCGACCAGCGTCGACCGAGGCGGAAGCCGAACTGCCGCCCGAAGGACAGAGGGGACGGCGCGGCGTCCACACGAGGGAGTGGCTTCCCAGAACAAGAGGGCGCGGGGGCCCGCCGTGGGGGGCATCTTGCGACGGCGCGCGAAGAGGGGCAAGTGGCCGTTAGAAAAGAACACTGGTGACACAGAACAGAACGAAAGAAGGGGACACAGCACAGGGGACAAAACACTTCCTTCCCCCTTAGAAAGTTGCCTGGTAGCGTGCAGGGGTCTGCGCGGACGCGTGGAGGCGCGCTGGCTTTGTGCGCTCGGGGGAGAAGCACTTGTAGGCTGGCTGTTAGTCGCTGTGTCTTCTAGGTCTGCCCTGGGCGAAGTCTTTTCCTCCGGGGAGAGGTGCCAGGCTATGTGGTTAGACGGTGCTCGTGTTTTCTCGGATGCCGGGCCGCTGTCAGCAGGCGTCGTAAATCCACGCAGCTGGTTGAGGTGTCGGCGTGCTACTGTTCCATGTATGTTGACGAGCCAAGAGCGCAGGCCTATGCGTTTGACAATCGTAGCTTCCTCCCAGCGTGGCTTTTTGAGAAACTGCCGAGCGAGGACGCGCTGCCCCTCATGAAGCGATCCGCAGCGCGGAATTGGTTTTTCTTCCCGGAACGTCTCCGCTTTGGGCTCGGGGAGGATGGCTGTGAGCTGGGTTCGCATTTCGCGCTCAAACATCACTTTAGCTGGGGTCTGGCCCGTTGTGCTCTGAACCGTCGTGTGCTGCTTGAAGAGAAAGCGCGCAAGGCGGCGCTGCAGCGACCCTGTACTATCTCTTTCAAGGGCGCGTTTTAGCTCGGCCACGTAGCGCTCGGCTTGTCCGTTTGTTGCTGGGTGGTAGGGGGCTGATGTTATTGATGAGATCCCGTTGTCACGAAAAAACTTGAGAATCTCCGCAGACACAAACGGTGTTCCGTTGTCCGACACTACCTTGCGAGGCAGGTCGAACGTTGCGAACAGTGATCGCAGGTTGTCAATGACTGCTGCCGAAGTCGTCTGTTTCATTTCTCTTATCTCAAGCCACCAGGTGTAGGCATCTACGACCACGAGGAAGATGCAGCCCTCAATTGGTCCTGCCAAATCAATGTGCAAGGTGTGCCAGGGTGTGTCTGGTTTTTCCCATTCTGGGAGAGGAGCTTTAGGCGGGGCGCTGCGGCTTCTCTGGCAAGGCTTGCAGTCTCGGACCACTGTTTCGATGTCATGGTCAATACCAGGCCACCACATGTAGCTTCGGGCACACTTTTTCATTGCAACGATGCCCCTATGGCCAGCGTGGATGAGAGACATGGCTGGTGCGCGTAGTTCTCTCGGAATCACAACTCGAGACCCAAAGATGATGCAGCCGCGATGGGTGCTCAACTCTGTAGCTCGCCTGCGGTAAGCGTCGAAGTGGTCCCCTTTGAGTTTGTGCACGTTGCCTTGTTGAACAGCTGTGTAAACCAGCCGGAGAGCTGCGCACTTCTGCGTAGATGCTGCAACTGTGCCGGCTGTAAGCGGAGGATCTGGCAGCGCTTCGAACATGAGAACGTCTCCAGGTGGAGGTGGTTCGTCAACAGTTGCGTCTAGTGGCAAGCGGATCAGCGCATCGGCATTGTGATGTTTATTCCCACTGCGGTAGACCAGATCGTAGTCGTACGCTGAGAGTTTGACGCACCAACGGGTCATTCGTGGAGACAACGTCGACGGCACAGGTTTTTTTGGTCCCAAAATGCCCAATAGCGGTCGGTGATCCGTTATAAACGTCACCTTTCGGCCGGCAATGTATTGGCGAAAGTGTGTCGCCGCGTAGACCACAGCTAGCCCTTCTTTGTCAAGTTGCGCGTAGTTGCGCTCTGCTTGCGACAACGTACGTGAGGCGAAGGCGATAGGGGTTCCCTTCCTTGGTCGTCAGTCTGCGACAGAACTGCGCCGACTCCGTACGGAGATGCGTCACAAGCCAAAAGCAGAGGCTTCCTTTCGTCGTAGTGGCGGAGGACTGTACATCTCCGAAGCAGGTCTTTCAGGGCGTCGAATGACCGTTGATGGCGTGGCGACCATGTCCATGTCACATCCTTCCGGTGTTGTGTCCCCTGTGCTGTGTCCCCTTCTTTCGTCGTAGTGGCGGAGGACTGTACATCTCCGAAGCAGGTCTTTCAGGGCGTCGAATGACCGTTGATGGCGTGGCGACCATGTCCATGTCACATCCTTCCGAAGGAGTTGGTACAAGTCGTTGGCCACGGTAGCTCTTTGCGCCAAGAATCGGTCGTAGAACGTTAGGAGTCCGATAAACGCCTGTAGCTCCTGTTTGTTTGTTGGTGCTCGCGCTTCGGTGATTGCTCGCACTTTGTCTTCGGTAGGGTGGCTGCCTGATGCATCAATTCGGTGTCCCAGAAATTGCACTTCTGGCACCGCAAAACAGCATTTCGATTTGCTTATGCGCAAATTTGCGCTTGCTATCATTTGAAAAACAAGCTCTAGGCGCGCTGCATGCTCTTCAATGGAAGCGCCACTGATGATGACATCGTCAAGGTAGACGCAAACTCCTGTGATCCCTTGAAGCACTGTCTCCATGAACTTTTGAAATATGGCCGGGGCTGCAGCTACGCCGAAAGGCAGTCTCTTGACTTTGTACAAGCCTTTCAGTGTATTAATTGTCAGTAATTCTGCCGTTGATTCGCTCACCTTCAGCTGCTGATACGCCTGGGTGAGGTCCAATGTGCCGAAGACTCTTGCGCCGCGTAATATACTGAACACTTCCTCAGGTGTCGGTAGCAGGTAAGAGGATGCCTTAGTCGCAAGGTTGACGGTGCTCCGGTAGTCTCCGCAGAGGCGTATGGTTCCGTTCTTCTTGCGAACTACCACAAGTGGTGTGGCCCATTCTGAATGTTGCGTCGGCTCGATGACACCTTGCTGCTCCAGTTTGTCTAACTCCCTTTTAACTGAAGTTCGGAGAGCAAACGGCACCGGCCTGGCCTTCAAAAACCTTGGTTGCGCATTGCCAAAGAACTCCAGTGTGACTGGGGGCCCTTCGTTCCCTGGAATTTCTTCCGAGAATACTATTTCGTATTTCTCTCGCAGTTGCTCAACCACATCCTGGCTCGGCGTCTGGTGTATGCCGCATATGGTCACTCCTAATGAAGCAAACCAGTTTCTACCAAGGAGGCTTGATCCTGAGCCCTTCACAACAAGCAGAGGTAGCGTATGGGTCTTGCCGTTGTAATTAACCCGCACGTTGGCAGAGCCCAATAGTGGCAGGTTTTGTCCTGACCACGTTCGCAGGTGCGTGTCGTCTTGTTGCAGGGTTGGTGCGCCAGATGGCCACGAAGTTCGGAATGTGTCCTCACTGATCAGAGTACAGGCTGCGCCGGAGTCCACCTCGAACTTAATCAGTTGGTCATGTACGCTTACTTCGGTAAAAATCTTCGGTCGCGTGCCGAGATTCATGGTGTTCAGGTCGTACAACCCAGATGGCGCTGCTGATGTTGTTCCATGGACATCAGATGGCGGCGTATTCTCTGAGGCGTCGACGCTGTGATTAGGCTGGGAAGGCGAGTTTATCTTGACAAGCTTCCGTTTCTTAATGCAAGCTCTCTCGATATGCCCTCGCTTGTGGCAAAAATTACACGTGGCTGACTGGAATCGGCATTCCAGGGGGTTGTGTTGGTCGTCACACCGCCAGCAGCGTGGTGCTTTCTTGACCGATTTCGCAACAACAGAAGTTTTGCGTACCTGGTTGCTTGTTTGGTGTACCGGCTCGGTGTTCCGGCGAATCTCTCTCTGCTGGTGACCGGCGCTCTCCGCTCGTACGGCGATGTCGTAAGCTTTGTTGAACGTGAGATCCTTCTCAGCGAACATGCGCTGCTGCAGCGACTCGTCACTCAGTCCGCACACAAATCTGTCACGTAACATCACGTCCAAGGGAAGCATGGTCGTGTTAGCAGAAGAAGCTGCTTCTCTTTCCTGCCCGGTAGCTGTTGTGGTCAGCGTCCCAAAATTGCAGTGGACAGCCAGCTTCTTGAGCGCTGCTATGTAGGCGCTCACAGTTTCTCCTACCAGTTGATCTCTTCGTTGGAAGCGAGCCCGGCTGTAGACCTCGGATGGCCTTGGGTCGTAGTGCTTTTGCAGTGCTGCTACGATGTCGTCGTAAGACACTGCCGCTGGTGTGCTTGGCTGAATAAGGGCGCAGACAGTGTCGTAGGTCTGCTCCCCGCACAGTATCAGCAGGTTGGCCCTCTTCAAGGCTGGGTCTGTGATGTTGTTAGCTTCAAAGTAGAACTGGAGGCGTCCAACCCACGATGACCACGATGAGCCGTTGAATTCTGGTATTTGTTTGGGAAAACCTCGCGTATCCATGGCTTGTCAATATAGTTGCGTAGCGCGGGTCGATTCCACTTTCTCGTCGCCACTGTCGTGTCCGGAAGTTGTTGTCAATGCAGCAAAAGACACGTAATACATACCAATAGCAGTGTTGAAGAAGAAAGGTCATAAAGCGCAATGACCAAGATTAACATATTTATACGCTCGCAGACATTCAAACGAAGCATAAAATATAAGTATTGGAGCTGGAGATAAAGTTTTTCTGGAGATACATGGAGATAAATTTCATCTGGAGACAAAATTTCACGTGGCCTGGTGCTTGGCTCATCGGGGGGAAATTCTTGGAAAAGGGCTTTTGGTCAACCTTACCCCTCTCTCGATATAAAATCCGTCCTCCAGAGACCAAAATCCACCTACTGGGGGCTTACATGAGCCCGACAAAAGTCGGGTTAAGTTGGCTGTCGGGCAGAAAACCGGTTGTCGGGCTCATGTATACGCTAGGGGGTCGAGATAAGTGGTCGTCGAGTCGAGCTGGGCCAGCCCGGCTGCAGGGGGTGGGTTGACTCGTCCCGGCGTTGGCCAGAACTGCTTGAAAGGACCATGTATACGCTGCCGAATCAGCTTAGCGCCTACTCTCCTGCCTCCTCTCTGGTATGGCGGCGCTGCGCAAGCCTGGGCGCTCCTACTCTCCTTCTAGCATCCGCGCGTGGTTTGCTTGCTCGACGCTAGGGGTAGCGGCGATCTCTGCCCGACAGAAAATGGGTTCATATAAACGCTGTCGCGTCGGGTGGTCAGCCCGACATCTGGCACGGCCCTACTCGACCCGCCGCTGTCGGGCTCATGTAAACAAGGCTCTAGTTCCATGAAGTCCGTTGCGGTTCCTTTTTTTGCACAAAGTAGGGTCAAAGGTCTATTTCCCAAGCATTTCGCCCCATAGAAGACGAGCACTAAGCCAGGGGAAAGCTTGCACCCATTGTATCGCAGGTAGGTACCTGGTGGCACTAAAGATTCAACATCTTACCTCCTGCATGCGAGGCTGATGCTCAAAAAAGAGAACGTCTGCTTAAGTCATTTCTCTAGTCACTTAAATTCCATAAACCCTGACACGCTTGCTTGACGGCCACTGTGTTCGCTATGGTGTGCGTTGCTTCCAGTGTACACGTAGGATTCACCCCGCGTCCGCGCATTAAATACCAATTTGCGCAACTGCATAAATAGCAGTCAGAGAAAATGAAGCGTTCACAAAAGCTGTTCAGCGGCGGCAAGTGGGGAGGTTTCGGAAGATAGACGTTGCGTTGCAAGTGCATCTTTTTGTACTTAGCGGGAGGCGACTTCGCATTATTGCCTACTTAGGTGGTGTTAGAAGTGTGGCTCCTGTCCCGATAGCAGGCCACCGGTGTTGGGGGGGGGGGGGGATTGCGCTTCGATCCCACCGCTGCCACCAGTTGTTAGATGCGGGCCCCTGGTTCGCCTGTGCCGTCTCCCGCCAAGGTCGGTGTCCCCGGGTTCCGGATCGGGAGACTGCTGTTGTGGGGGTGACGAAGAGATGAGAGGGTCTTCGAGGTGAAGAAGAGACTGAAAGGTTTATTTACATTTTTACATAGTTCGAAAGAGTGAATCGGGAGCTGGCTAATCACACGCCAGATCGTTGCTTAAATAGGGTCCGCTGTCCCCAGGTCCCTAGTTGGGGAATCTAGTTCATTAAAAATGCGTCGAACCACTGTGATGTAGATCATGTGTCCAGTCTTCAGTGTCCGCCTTCCAGGACGCCCCCATCCACACACTCTTGCCACTTCTGGCAGATTATGGTCCGCGCTGTCCAGGCTACAGTGATGAATAGCCCGAAGGGGGTCCCATGACAGCGTCGAAGGTCAGTCACCTGCACTCCACAGCGGTAGCGTGGGAACTAAAGGTTGCCACTGCAGCTTGCAGAAGATTCCACGTATAAGGAAAATCACTTAGTCTAAGACGAGGTTGTTTTCGAAGCACGAGGATTCCGGCGACGTTGGCTTAGTCAAACACGGCCGCATTTGCCACGGCTCATTTGCAACCCCGCCGCTCGCCGGCTCCCCCGACGTCCCCTCCGGGAGAAAGATGTCCCGGGTGGGTCCGGCGTTTAGAACAAACGACAGGTTCACCAAAGCCGTTCTGATGCAGCGGACGGCCGTTTCACCCCGTAAACAGCAGGCACCACCTGCACTCGTGGTGCTGCAACCATGTCGAATGCCCTTTGAAGCCTTTGTCGACTGATGCTTCTCAGTGGCTTGAATATTCTTGGCATGTTGGCGTCTCCAAACGTAACAGCTCCTCCGCGGCCAGGACAATCTCGATCGGCCAGTGGACACAATCACAGGTCGAGGAGAGATGACTTGAGTTGTAACGTGGGAGGCCCTTCTTCATCTTGTCTGTAGGCACAGAGTAGAGTCCGAAACCTCGGACAACGGAGGCATTAGTCGAAACCAGCCACTCAACATGGCGCCACTCCCCAGGCAGTGCACGAAATTCACCCGAGAACCGCCAGGCTGTTATGCAATACTACTGCATTGTCAATATAAACGTAAGCACACAATTTTGTAGCTGACAGCAATAATCTCGGCTACTAAGAACAGATTCCATGTCTGACAAATTCGCTGCCAAGGCCCGATTCGCCGTACACGGCTTGAAGAAGGGTGGCATATTTGGAAGCAAAAGTAGAATAAACAAACTGGCGCCAAAGACAGTCTGCCAAGTTGTACAATATGCGGTGGTGTGTCAAAGCCTACAAATTTTTGATCAGAAACTCTATTCCTTATCAATCAAAGCTCTGATCCCCTTATACCACCGGAATACCGATTGATTGCTTAAAATTTGGCCCACGCTCAAATAATCCGCTGGCTCTTTTCAAAGAAGCTTGACGCTCGAGCCTAATAATCAACTGTTCGAGTTGAACTCAGAAAGACGCGACTGCGCATCGCAATCCTTACTCCTTCCCGTGCTGACGAGAGACTTCTCTTAAACTCAATGAGTCAGTCATGCGCCTTGTCACCGTCATTTGTACAGAAAGCTGCTACAGCTGTTTTCCACAGAATTCTGCAGCCTCACTTCGTTCGCTTAATCTTTGAATACCAAAATCTGCTAGCTAACCTAGCGCCGCTAAACACAAGTACTCAAATGGGCACAAATTTCCGTGCTTTCTTTACCTTCGCCTGACATTATCAACACTGCCGTTATGCAGCGAAAAACACTTCGTATCTCGACCAAGTCTTACATGTTTGAATGTACTAAATATATAAAAGCAAACCTGCGCGAAATTTTCAAACGCAAAAAAAACTTGCTAGCTCTCAGCGGTTCTACCTACGCAAAGAGCTCATCGTCTGTTCAGGAACTGTGTTCGCTGCACTCCTGTGAGTGCCTTTATCACGTGGTAGCATCTCAAATTGACACACGTCCTTTCTAACCAAATCGCACAATTACCTTTATTTAAGTGTTAAGGAAACAGTAACACTTGATCAAATCCAAATTTTAACCTAAAACAAAGTAGCATTTCCTTCCGCGATTTTACACGCACAGAACCGAAAGAGGAATAATAAAAAAAAACAGCTACTTCGAATGGCTACGCGGGGTGAAACATGGCTCACCACCCCCGCGTCGGAAGGATTAGTCTCTCAGCCCGCCGGGGTCGCGCTCTGACTGATTGTACTGCTGTCAACTCGTGACAAAGGGCAACTGAAAAAAGCCATTCCTGATCGCTACTGTCATCTCCATGATCCCTCGACGCGCTCAGTAGGCCCCGGTAGCCCATGCAGTGCCGATAACTGATTCCGGGCGACGGACAGCGACCGGAGCGAGAAGCTGCTCTCTGTTCTCGCCCCAAGCAAGCCCGCCTACCCTTTCGCCCTGCGCGCTTCCTCGAATACAGTGTGGAAAGTGCAGGAGGCATCCTTCTCCAGAGCGCGTGCTGAACATGCCTGCGTGCGCGGTCTCTGTTGCTCCACCCCTGCGCTCGCATGCGCCGGGTGTCCCGCGATCTAGCGCCTTCTGATCTTGGGCAGATTTCCTTTCTTCCTGACAGCCTTTCTGTCAGGTCGCAATGGTCTGGGTCGTCCCGTAAGCCAATGCCTCCTAGAAAAACTCGCTCCTGTCCTGCTTGCAAGATGCGCTTTTGTCTTTCTGTTACTGCGGTCATCTTTAGAAGCACCTGCACGTGCCGCCTGACAAGTAACTTTAGCTGCAAGTTTACAAGGCCCAATGCGGGAAGGCTTTTCTTTCCCTTCTGCCGCGCTTTTATCTGTGCTAACGTTAGCACCTGTTATCGCCCCTGAATTTAGGGCTTGGCATTTCAACCGTTTTTTTCTTGGTCCGTGCCCGCTTTCTGTCTTTACGCCTAGACACTTCCGTTTGCGTCCCCTGATCACAACTAGATTCATCTAGTTTTTCTGCTCGGAGACCATTATCTAATTGCAAACCGGCCGCTTTGCCTTCGCAGGTCAGTGTCAGCTCCACACTGCTGACAGACGGACCTTCCGCTGCCCCCGAGTTGGGCAGTTCGCTTTCCTGAAGGCAGTCCTCCACCGACCGCTTATCGGTCTGAGCGCTTACCCCTGAAACGCCCTGCTCATCTGCAATTGAGCTTCCGTCATCTGTCTCAGCGTAGCTTTCGATAATGCGTTTCGACGCACTTACAGCTCCACAATCTTCATGCAGGTTATGCGCTGTTTCACAATACTGTTTTACGTCGTCACCTCTGTCCAACTGGAACGATCCGGCCTGACTCGCTCTATCTGGAGTCTTGGCTCTCGAGATCTCATCTTAGAGTTTCTTTATCTCATACGCGAGCTGTGACCTTCTGAGCTCCCGTTCCTCTCGCTCGGCCGCTAGCCGTTGGCGCTCATTTTCCTCTTTATTTCGGTCATTTTCCTCTTGCTTTCGCTCATCTTCCTTTCTCTTTCGCTCATCTTCTTTTTTCTTTCGCTCTGCATTGAGGAGTTCCCACGTATCGATAATTATTCTTTCCTCGGCGATTTGCAAGAGCAATTTGCAAATGTCCCAGTTTTTTATCTTAACCCCTACGTCTACACCCAACTCTTCGCACAGTGACAGCAAATCTGTCCTTGGCAACTCCATTAGATCTATGTTTGCTGCTCTGAGCCTTGACTTTGCTGAACAACTGTTGACGTGAGCTACACACACTTGTCTCACTCAACAACTTCCCTCGATTCCCAGCAGTTCAAAGTATTAACCCAAACATTTGAAGCCTGGCGAATCTCAAGCAAAGTTCAAGCACTCACCGGCTGAAGCAACACCACGCCGCATGGTCGATCCCACCGCTGCCACCAGTTGTTAGAGGTGGGGCTTCTCTCCCGTAGCAGGCCACCGGTGTTGAGGGATTGCGCTTCGATCCCACCGCTGCCACCCAGTTGTTAGGAGTGGGGCTTCAACCCCATAGCAGGCCACCGGTGTTGGGGGGGGATTGCGCTTCGATCCCACCGCTGCCACCAGTTGTTAGATGCGGGCCCCTGGTTCGCCTGTGCCGTCTCTCGCCAAGGTCGGTGTCCCCGGGTTCCGGATCGGGAGACTGCTGTTGTGGGGGTGACGAAGAGATGAGAGGGTCTTCGAGGTGAAGAAGAGACTGAAAGGTTTATTTACATTTTTACATAGTTCGAAAGAGTGAATCGGGAGCTGGCTGATCACACGCCAGATCGTTGCTTAAATAGGATCCGCTGCCCCCAGGTCCCTAGTTGGGGAATCTAGTTCATTAAAAATGCGTCGAACCACTGTGATGTAGGTCACGTGTCCAGTCTTCAGGGTCCGCCTTCCAGGACACCCCCAGCCACACACTCTTGCCACTTCTGGCAGATTATGGTCCGCGCTGTCCAGGCTACAGTGATGAATAGCCCGAAGGGGGTCCCATGACAGCGTCGAAGGTCAGTCACCTGCACTCCACAGCGGTAGCGTGGGAACTAAAGGTTGCTACTGGAGCTTGCAGAAGGTTCCACGTATAAGGAAAAGCACTTAGTCTAAGACGAGGTTGTTTTCGAAGCACGAGGGTTCCGGCGACGTTGGCTTAGTCAAACACGGCCGCATTTGCCACGGCTCATTTGCAACCCCGCCGCTCGCCGGCTCCCCCGACGTCCCCTCCGGGAGAAAGATGTCCCGGGTGGGTCCGGCGTTTAGAACAAACGACAAGTTCACCAAAGCCTTTCTGAGGCAGCGGACGGCCGTTTCACCCCGTAAACCGCAGGGGGGGGGGGGAAGGATTCTTGTAGTCGCCACCACCTGCACTCGTGGCGCTGCAACCATGTCGAAGGCCCTTTGAAGCCTCTGTCGATTGATGCTTCTCAGTGGCTTGAATATTCTTGGCATGTTGGCGTCTCCAAACGTAACAGTGGTCAACTGCTCGACAACACGTGATCACACCAGTGTCTCGCTCTACTTAAGTCGCTCTCGGCTCCTCAGCTGCGCCGTTTGCTCAGCGATAATGACGGGCCACTGCAGCTGTACCTCATAACAGACAGTGGAACCTCAGCTCAGAGAAACATTCTATAACAGCTTGTCGGTTTAAAAGTCGGATCACTCTACTTGCCAATTCGTGCTTGAAATGAAGGAATCACAATTTTCATATGCAAGAAGAATGCGAACGTTTCTCTCTCACTTCACAGGACCTGGACGCGGCTGTTGGGTGGCTGCATGTTTCGTCACATTAGGCCCAGGCCGCGGTGGTGAATCACAGCCGCGACTGTGGCAGTTCCGCATAAGCGAAGTGCAAAAGCTGGTGGCCTCTCTCGTAAAGTCAGTAGGTGTTAGTACGAAATGCACAGCAGGCGAGTCATAGCACATTCAAGAACAGCTAGCTGGAGGCATTAGGCATACTTCGGTAATACCTACTAGTCTCCGGCCGCTTCACGGGCAGCCGCCTACGGACATATGTCACCTGGGCAGCGTGCTTAGCTTCTCTGGCTGCTTTCGCAGTTCGAGGAGACGCCTCTGTGAGTTGCGTCTCTTTCAGATTAAGAGGACGATCGCCCTCTCTCACCGCTTGTGATGCTTTACATGCCGCTGCATTCAGCGGGTTCTCTTTATACTGGTGGGTAGCACTTTCAACACCCCTCACTTCTTCAATTACTTTACGCGCCTATGCTGTCATTCGGTCTTCATGTGTCTTACCGACGAGTTCGTCGGCATTGCTGAGCGTTTACCGTTGGGCCCAGGTCGATTAATACAGCCACGCCACAGCGGCTGAAATTCGAGCGGAAAAAGCATCAGGTGAGTCCCCAAGTTATGATAACAGCATCCTTAAGCTTCCCAAATTTGTACTACGCCTCTCCCGTAGTGCGCTTGAAGCTAACTCCTACCTCACCGCTTTCGGTGCTTTACATTCCGCAGCATTAGCTAACTGAAAGTGATATGTACGTACGAGTTTAAACCATATAGAGTGTGATCCTGAGCCGATGGCAGAACAAAGGCCGTTCTGAACAGTAGAGGCAAATTGCGTTCGCAGCTAGAAGGAGTGAAACGGCTCACGGCAAAGGTATCCCAGCGTCTGAAGTTGACTTGTGCACCCATAAGCTTGTCTTATTTCTTCTTCGAACTGGTAATGTTGCCTTGAACATCATATTTCTGCACTTTGATCTCAAGGGCCTTCCGTACTTCTCTACCCATTGCAGTGGTGATTGCGCACAGGTTACGTAGTACAATCATGAACAGTATCCATCGGGCGCCGCGCAGCGCCGGAAAGAGATTCATATTGCGCTTTTACGACCTGAAATACGCGCCTAAGGACCGCATTTGTTTTCATTTTTGTGTATCATTCTGTTCTGATTTTTTTTTGTTCAAAGTATCTTTGCCGAAACTTTTATAGCGGGAGGATAATGACGCTAACCTCATTACTACGTGATTTTTCAATATTTTTGTCGCTCTCGACACAGGGTATTCTTGGGTTGTTTGGCCATTTGAGGATCGTTATCGCTCTCGTGTTTACCGAACATGACTAGATCTATTTTGGGGCATCAGAATCACGGGCGACAGCTTGGCCAAAGTTCAGCTCTGTTTGCGGCGTTGCGCTACCTGAAATGCTCCCGGCCATCATCACACAAAGTGTGGGCGAGAGCACCCGGAATTCTCACCTATAAAAGCTTAGTGCAGGTGTACAGCCAGCATGGCAATGTCACTTTATTGTCTTTGAGGTCACAAGTTCGCGCTTGTAAACTGTTTCAGTGGAGATTTTTGCTCGGCAGCGTGCTGAAGCTGGCTGCCGGAGTGACATCATAGTTTAAAGCTTAATTTTCATATATTTTCACAATTTTTAATCTGAAGCGCCGATAATTGCCGGCGTTATCTGCGTGAATATCTGCCCGAGGATTCATATCTGGTTTCCGTTTATCACATAAAGATTATATTTTATTTGAATCAGTCCTTTTATGCCACTAGACAACAGAGCACAATTAACATCACCTGAAGCCACTGGACGTAAAATTATTGCTTCGCGTACCGGGCTCACCGAACCACATACAGAAGAAATACATTTTTTTAACAACGCCATGTGACACCACCTTATTTATAAGCACTCTTGAAACGCAGTGCTGTGATCTTTTTTCACATTTTGGGACTTTTATCTGCCTCTTCCAGCTTTGAAGACTTCCCAGATATTTGGAAGTGAAGGTCCTTCAAAACTTGGGAAGGGCAGGAATGTGAAATAAAATAAACACATTTAATATTCGTACGGAGAAAGGGGAAATTGACGAACTTAAAAAGGGGTGAGGGAGTGTTATCTAGCCAAACGTTCTTAGGCGCACGCATGACTTACATTTGGTGCACTTGTCAAGGTAGGAGTACATGTTGGTGAAAAGTCTTCCACTGTCCACGAGTACTTCCACGGCCGCCCGCTCGGACTTCCTGTCGACGATCACCTCCACGTCGTACTTGGCGACCAGTCCTCGTAGGCTTAAGTTGCAGGTAATAATGTATTTGCGCTGGCTACTCCACGTGAAGTCCGAAAAGGAGCAGTCGCGCTCTCGGCGCACCTGCGCAGTCAAAGCTGGGCTTTGCACAATTGGTGCTTTACGCGTTGCAACAGTGTGCGTGCATTTATTTATGAAGAAAGTTAATATTGAAACTAAGCGATTGGTGAAAACACTGACTTAAACGACAGCTCTTGTGATTTCTCCTTGGTTATCGTAGATATCGAAGCTCATATAAGGGAGAGATAACAAGCGGAGGCTTCGCAAGATTAGATAGCGAAGGGGTGGCGTGAGAAACTAGCACGATAACAATCAGCAACAACTGCTGCTGATTGTAGAATGAGGTCTACGTATTGAAGAGTAAAAGCTGCCTTTTTCAGTTGTAAAACTGTGGAACATTTGAAAAAAATGTTGATTATAAAAAATATGCAATGTTTTTTCCACCATGAACGTGGACGCTTTCTTGGAGCTAACAGACATGCGTATAGGCATCCAATCGCAAACGTTTTTATTGTTTTCTTTGCCTGACGTTTTCTACGCAAGTTGTAATTAGTGTTGATTTCTGTGTTACCGTTTTATTGCTCTGTTTTGGGCTTATGTACGACCTTTTCACAACGCTGTCTCTCCGCCTCCCCACCCCCCGTGATGGGATCCATAAGGAACAATAAATGATGATGATGAACCATTGAAGCTGAAATTTGCAGCCCTTCTTGATATTTTGTGGGCAGACTGCGACCCAATGTGCGACAGGGAAACGGGAAACTGTGCTGCTACTCAGAATACGCTGTATGAGAAAACAAGGGCTAGTTTGTTGTGAAGTATAATGAATCGAACAGCGCAAGCAAAGACGCATACAGCAGAGTGAAGAAAAATAACGAACACAGCACTGCGTTCGTGTTGTTCTTCGTCTTTCCGTGCGTACCAGATTCCGCCTTTCGCTTCGTGATGCTGTTTATAGCGCTAGAGTTCATCATCATTATCACCATCATGAACCTGGCTGCTTCCACTGCAGGGCGAAGGCATCTCTTATATCACTGCAGTTAGCCCTGTCCTTTGCCAGCTGCGGCCACCCTGCTGTGGAGAGCTGTGGATACCCTGCTGCGCTCGGAGGACTCGGTGGTGCAAACCATCGCCACCGGCCGGGCTGCCAGTGTTATGGACCTTAGCTGTATAAACACTCAAGTGCAGAGGGGTCGTGAGGGGACCCAGGGGCGTGCCCCGAATTCCTCTCCAACAATGAAGTTTCTCTCTCTCTCTCACTGTATACCAGCAAACTTCTTAACCTCATCTGCTTACCTACATTTCTGCCGCCTCCTGTTACGCTTACCTTCTTCTGGAATCCAATAAATTACTCTTAAGGACCATCGGTTATATTGCCTTCGCATTACCCAAACCTTCTTTATTCTGGGACGGGGACAGTGGCTACGGAAAAATATATAATTACGCCAACAGTTTTTTGACAGTGCTTGTTCGTGCCTAGCCATTGCTTATCCACAGTACAGCCCCGTAGGTTTATAGTCAGGATTTCAAAACAGCGCTTTCTACGGTATGAGACCTAAAGTTTCATCACAGTTCGTTGCCAATAATTTATTAAACTAGGATAAACGGCGTACCGCATTAGCTGTTCTGGACAAGCGGAAATTCTACTTCCACATCAGCCGATACAGTCTGACGCCTCTTGCGCCAGCATATTGTAAAATACACTGCACCTCTTTATGAAGGATGTGGCTCACATTCAGCGAATTTCAGCGCCTGAACGCTGAGTAGCGGAAGTGCTTCGTTTTGGGCAACTGTTTGCTCTGTCCAGCGGTGCTTTACAGAGCTCGTTGTTGGTACAAATACATAAATTCGCACTTGCGTCCCTGAAGGTTGGTCACGAGTTATGTCGGTAGGCTTGTGGCGACGCTTAAAACTAAAGTGCGATGACTAGATGTGTGATGAGGAAACTTTTTATACAATGCAAATGACTGTCATTCAACATTTTGCGCCTCGGACGTTTTGTGCAGCAATGACCGAAGCTGCACTGAGAACAGGAAGGCTCCTCAAAACGCCCATATGAAACCGAATAATCAGAAGAGGCTGCGTAACTCTATGAAGATTTTTAACACTAAAACGTATTCTCTACTTAAAGTTACCACTTGTAAAGGATACTCTGCACGAGCACCCAATCACTGACGGCTGGATACCATTATCTGTCATATCTGTCTGAAAACTTTTGAAAGAAAGCAAACTCATACAAAGCACTCACCCTTCGGTGCAGATCACCCAGGGCTCCGTTTTTCAGGTGAAACTCGATAAATCCTGATTTGGCTCCTTCCGTGTCCACGTCGAACGAGATTCTGCCGAGCGGAATCTCTTTCTCACCGATGCTGGGCAGTAACTGGTCGATAACATAGTTGGTACGCCAGACGCTGGCCATTGCGCAAGCTGCTGCAGGCGAGGAGAGTAGGAGGAGTGTAAACAAGTTTAGTTGTATGAAGGATTTCAAAGGGAGGTACGCAAAGGGAAACTAAAGGGCATCAGACACACCTCAAATTTGCGATGAATGGCGGGTCATGCTTAACTAGGTGATTCAACCGTGGAAGTCGAGAAAAAACTGAAGTGTGCGGAGGTGGATGGATTGAGATACTTTATTGATAAAGAACATGCTTTCCATGAAAAAAACAGAAAAGAAAGACAGTTATCGCTGACAAAAAAAACTTCTATAACTGAAAAGTGGCAGAACACGGGTGAGCTTTTTGTGCGAGAGCACGGCTTCACGAGGTCAAACTGGCTCGCCGGTTTGTGTGACACTCGACCCGGGGGGGGGGGGGGGTGACCTTGGCCAAACCATAAATAAAATAAATACTGCACCTAGGAGGACTCTAACTCGCGGAGCAGCGAACAGGTGAGCTTCGCTGGCGAATGCACGAGGGCACTGTGCTATCGCCGCAGCCCATCACGCCTCTCGTTAAACTGCAGGGCACTCTCGCGTTGTGCACTACACATGGTCGTCGTCATAAACTAATACCACTGTGAGCTATGTGGCGGTGGTGACAGACAGATGTGCGCTGCATGCGTTTGCGTGGACAACTTTGTTTCAAAAACATAGAACTATGGCGTTAGGCATTGGCGTTGACAACATTGCTGCAGAAACGCTCTACTCGAGCATTAGGCTGCCGGAGTATGTTGGGTGAACTGATATTGACGATGAAAATCTCGAGACGCGCAAAACTGGCTCCTTGGGTCAGTGGACACCACAATCGCGTTTTCAGGTACGTGGCGGTGGTGCGTGGAAAAAACTCGTATTTGCACAATATTTTGTGTTTAGCAATGCAGAACGGCCTGGCCAATATTGTTGTTGCATGATAGAGAAAATAGATGATTAGGCTTCTTGATTTTTAGGCAAGATTTGCTTCGCAATTCTTAGGTTTATTTATGACTTAAGACAAAAATAACTTTAAGCATGCAAAATAACACAAGGTCAAGCGAGCGTGTTAGATTTCATTATAAACGGCACCAGAATGAGTGTGAGTGGCAAAGAAAGAAAACGGTCCAAATTTAACTTGAAACTTTTGTGCAATAACGCTTGTTTTGCTGCCCAACAGGCGTTAGTACTATTCGGTAGAAGGACTAATTATATGGTTTTACTACTAACAAGAACAAGATAGTGTTGTCCATGCTGTCCCTTAGCGTACTGACACCAAAGTTCGGGTTGCCTGTTTTTTTTCTTCGCTATGATACGTAACACATAGCATCATGCGAGTTCATGGATTACTAGTCTGCACTTGCGTGCCACCGCTGAATAAATTTATCTGAATTTCTTCCCTTGAGATTTTTAGTAAAGATTTCAACGTCTGAGCACTTGATTTGACATAAAAATCCTGTACAGATCACGTGACGGAATAAAGGCAGGAATATATTCACTGTTTTGCTGTTTCAATTCGCGCCGAAGTCAGCCTTCCTGAAAAGTCAGAATTGTAAGAAATGAAGATGCCGTGGTGATATCCCACTTTGTTCCTGCTTCATGACACCTTTACTAAACTTTGACAACACAACCAAAACCTAAAGATTATGCCAGAAGAATATTACTTACAAATTATCTGCTCTTGGTATGTGAATACCGCAAGGTGAGCAATGCATACTGATGTCCCACGCTTTGCTTTTAAGAGGACACCGCGCCACCAAAATTTTGTGTATGTGCCCCTTCAAAGGAGACATTTTATTCATACCTGATGAGTACCCGTTACATTAGCTTATGTAAGCAATAAATGAAGTGCGCGACAAAATTTATAAGAGATCGAGAATGTACCATATCTGTTCACGCTACATCAACCTGCACTGAAGTTTCCTTTTTTATAAAGCGAAAGAAACACCTGCAAAGATCTGTGCGACTAAAAATATGAAGGAAGCCAATGGCCACTGAAACTGAGGACATCATACAGGAATGTTACTATATTTTTTAATTTACTGTGTTTATCAATAAGAAATTAGTGATGCAAACACCTTTTACCTGGAAGGTAATTCACTTTACAGTGGATAACATAAGAGACACTTCCTGCTGCTGTGGGGGGACGTGGACATAAATATTTTTTTTATCAAATGTGTTCTACTTTGTAGCCAAATGTACACAGTTAAGACATTTACAAAAGCAGGAGCCGATGTTCTTTGTTAATGGTACAAATTATATTCCCTTTATTTTTGCAGTCCTAGCCGACAATTTTGGCGCTTCAGTTCCACACCTAAATTGATGTTGCTGACACTCGGTTCTAGACCGCTATCGAGCGCAGCCTTCGCGGCGTATGTCAACTGACCGTACTTTTCGCTTTGTTGTAACTCGGCAGGTTACGCCGGCGACGCGCATGCCAGGAACGAACGCCTAAGAGCCACTCTCTAAAATTCTGCTTTGTAGCGAAAGCTACACTGGCCACGAACAAGGGATTTCGCTGTGGCGGTGCCCCGAAGAGGCAGAAAGACCGACCTTGAGCTGTCGCCTAGCAACTGCCGCAGGTGGGCGGACGTCGCGACATCTGGCATGACGTCACACTGCGCGCCACGGAGCCGCCCTTACCCGCCCTTACGCGCTTAACCGCTAACCAACGTATTCGGTGGGGGCATCTATGGGAGCCACTGAAAACTGAAACCCCCCACACTCACTGAATAAAAAAAGAATCTTGTGTCGAGGCTGGGATTCGATCCAGGGCGTTTGTGGCGGAGACGCTACCACTCCGCCACAACGGCTCAAGGATTAATCATGAATAAAGTCGCATGTAGTGAATGCGCGGGTTTCATATATTAACTCTTCCGATGAAGAAGTCCCCACGCTTTCGCTATGTATATTCTGGCCTAACAGAGCTAGGGCATCAGCAATTTTTTAGCATGGTCCGGCTGCCGTCCCCGAGTGACAGGGCGCGGTGTCGTTCGTGTTCGCAACACCTATAGCCAGCAGCCGTCAATTGCCCCGTGACTTGGGGCATGGATGGCTTGCACCGACGAAGATAAAAGAAAGGAATTACGGCGTGTTGGTGGACGAACGTCGGGGTGAAGGTGTGCACGCTTATCATCTTATTCGCTTATCGCCGCCTGCTCTCATGTGTGTTGTGGAAGCTATGCCCAGAATCACGGAGCCGGTGGCGTGAGAAACGTGTACATGCGCTGCTCCGGTCGTTGCAAAAGTGATGAAGTGTCCGTGATTCTGGAGAAGGAAATGATAACTGCGTTTATCGGTTATAAACAAGAAAGTGCATGGATAAGAGCGGCAGTACGGAGCGAGAACTGCAAGAATGTTATTCTTCAAAAAAAGCGATAAACAGAAACGGACGCGAAGAATATTGCACGTTTTGTGCAGCGGTTATGAAGTTTGTTTTTAAGATTATCTTGAGTTGTAAACAATCCTAATGTTCTTACCAACATCAGTTGACTGCTCGCTAGTTTATGGTTCATGGGGGCTTAACGTCCCAAAGCAACTTAGGATATGAGGGACGCCGTATCGAAGGAGTCCAAAAATTTTGACCGCCTGGGGTTCTTTAACGTAGGCTGACATGATACAGTACATGAGCGTCTAGAATTTTTTTTCTGTCGAATTTCGACCGCTGCGGTCGGAATCGAACCCGCGTCTTTCGAGTCAGCAACCGAGCGCCGTAACCACTGAGCCACCACGGTGGGTAGTTCACTGCGCTCTAGATTTGTAGACATTGCATAGAGTAATTATTAATCTGTGATGGTTACAAGCCGGAAAGCTAGAAACTATTTAAACGCTGGCATCTGAGTATGTGACCAAGTTCAACGAAAAATGTGCGGAACTTGTCGACACTGGATAACTCAAAATATTTAGAGAAAAACGGCAGAAGACTAAGTTTGGTGGGTACGTAGGTACGTATATCTGCCACGTTCTTTTTCTGGTATACGGGCTAATTTTATTATTGTGGGTGCCGTGGCTACAGCTCTGAAGTCATTAGTGGGCACAGTGCTGAAAACGAACTACCTTGATAACGCCACGTGCAGTTGCGCGAACATTCAAGTCCAAGAACGTTAAGATTTTAGAACCGAAAATAATTTGTAGCTGGATTTTAGTGTTACCAATAATACACAGGACACAGTGTGATAAATACAGTTTGAATAAAAATGGCAGAGATTCAGAACACACTTAAGCTACAGGAGTGAACACATCTACTCTGTATTGTCCAGGAACGTCGGCAATACTGACAGTAATTTATTGTCTGGCGTGGCAATCATAGTGATTTTATCTGTAATTGCTTACCTGCCAAAAGAAGAAGGACCGCTATGCGAACGAACATTCTTGCAATCAGAAACTAAAATTAGAAAAAGACCAAATGAATTAATAAAGAAAGAACAATTAAAAAAATCCAGCGACACTTCATGGAGTACGCAAGAAAAAAAGTGTAAAGGTGAAATAACAGCGGTACAAGGGAGCTTATTGGCGGGTCGGAAGTGCTGTATTCCGAGCATAGTTGTCAAGAGTTGCCGAAAATTTCTCTGTTCACAAAGACCAAACAAAAGATTATATAATCATTATATTGGAGGCCACGCATGCTTCGTGAATAAGAGTCGTATGGTTTCTTATTTGTGAATTTCAATCAGCGTAGGTTAGTCAGTGATGGCGTTTAGTCGTTTTAATCACGCACTGTTCTGTGGTTGGCGCCTCATGCGACACAGTCCGATGTTTTCACCAAACTTGAGCGCCACTGATCGGAACGCCCAAATTGGCATGCTTTTATAATAAGACACGCACGGGATGTCTAACTGTGTGGTAATGCGAATTTGACTTAGAAGTAGGTGGGAGGGCGAACGGTCAGGCGAAGTGACGACGTCAGTAGCAGGGACATTTATACTTTCGGGCCACTGCGAAATACCTTTTCAGTAATCTCCCCAGCAGCTCTCGGCAGAGGTGCCGGATAGCGAATGCGTACATATCATTTTCAGGCATGCTCATATTGAAAAATGTGTATACCTCCAGTGATTGCTGATGGTTTCTCAGAACTCCAACAGTAAAGTATGAGATAAGGCACGGTACCCAAGCTCTTCCTCGTCTTTGAGAACTCATTGCTCACCACCGTTTTTCTTTCCATCCTCGGTCCTTTCGATTTGATAGCTACCTTCACTCCAAAGATGCAATGCTGGCTATCCGTGAAGCCGATTACGGCATCGCTGTTTCCTCCATGCTAAACGTAATCGTTAGCGATCACTCCTAGATGACCTTCAGTTCATCAGTCCGAGTCACCGACTGTTTTCCTGCGTTCGCAACTTTCTGAATAATCCTACTGTGCCATTTCTGATCTGCTCCCAGCGATCAGCGCTTTGATAGTCCAAAATAAGGGCACTGAAACTTTCTATTCGTTCGCCAGAAATCTTTAACCAGGAACTCCAGGGCCTTCCTCCTTTCCTGTGGCAAGTGAGCCATGTCCTGTTTGCAATTTACGCATGAACATCTTGGACGTCGTAGATATCTTTCAGGACTACAGAGGAAGACAAATTGCAAACTGCTCCAGACATTGATGCAACAGTTCACACTTTCTATCGGTCTGCAGTGCTGCCCGCAAAAAACTGAATACGTCGTAGAGTGCGACGGTCTCTCCAACAAACCCCAAAATGACCTCCAACTCCTGTGGCTGAATATCTGTCGCTCTTCTGTCCACCGACGTCACGTGTTAGTATCGTTGTTTTTTTGTAGGAAAATAGTAAATGTTACGTTTTCTTCATCAAGCTCAAAAAAAAACTACTACAGGTCATCCGTCTCGTTCGCCGAGAGACGACATTGTAGAGCTGAATCAAGAATACCATCTCGCGCGCATGGCCGTGTGGCTGCCACACACGCGGATTTTCTACAGAATTGTTTGTAGCATCCTCTCTCGCTAAAAAACAGGCGGCCTGGAAAGGTTCCTTCACAAAACACCGAAACAGTTAATGGCGTTCCTTGCATACTGGACACATCGGGTATAGCAGCCTGTCCATTGCCCGACCTTCCACAACTGATTCACCCACACAGAAAAGATCGCGAGACATGGGTCAAAAAATTCTATCGTAAGGCGCCTCCTTCCATATGTGTTGGGCTCTTAAGTCGCAACACTCCCTGCTATCCCTTCCTCGCTCCACCCTTGGACTCGCATAGCTAACCGCACCGTGCTCTGCGTAATCTGCAGTGTGTCCTTCCCGCTAGTAGGCGGCACACTCGCGCACGCTCCTTGCCAGTGTTGGTACCAGGGTGTACTATACTGCCCACGGACGCTTCCCTTCAATGCCTGCTCCACCGCATAGTGTGCCTTCTCAATATTTCTTCTCAGCCACGGTATTAATTCGCACGGTCCATACGAGGACGTGCATGAAATGATGGCTATCGTTGATACGATTATCCTACCGCTCACTTTATCTGCACTGACAGACAGGCTGTCTGTCTTACTTCCCTTAGCAAATATTTCACCAGGCACGATTTACGACTTCCTTCTACGAACCATGCCCACCCATGCGGACAGCAAGGTCCATATCGAATCAACGCAGTTTCATTCTAATATCGTAGGTAATGAGCTGTCCCGCCAGCTCCCACAGCCCTACCGGGTCCTGCTTTTCAGTGGACGCCGTTTTATTCCCCAGACGACCACCTATTTTATGTGTGTGAGAACAGGCTAAATCATCATCTCTGTGCTCACTATGGCCCCTCTCGAGCCGATAGCTGCGCCTAACGTGCAGTTTAAAACAACTTTCCTCTCACCCCTTGAATCTTTAATCACTGTGAGTGTAGGATCAGACGCCCGGTTATTCGGGCGTCACCCCTCACATCCTTTGGCACCATCCTCATTTCTGAACTGTCCGCATCTCTTTCTTCTCTTTCCATCCACCTCCTAACTCTTTTCGAGATAAGTGTGTGAACTGCTCGTCGGCCTCCGCGACCACCAGCGCAGCCGGTGCGACTCGTCTCTGAACTCGGCCTCTCATACGCTGCAGCATCCCAATGGCACCACTCCTCGGTGTTTTGAAACCGAAGTCCTGACGCATGTGAATAATTTTTTATTTTCTCTGTCGTTGAACTCTGAAAGTTTCACTCTCTGTCACACATGGGCAACCCGACTGGTATGACACTTTGGGTCCTGTTGGGCACGTCGCTCACACTCCGCCGGAAATCTCATCGCGACGCCGCAGCAAGTGCCGCTCCATTGGCCATCCGTCTAGCCTCCGCGGCTTTTGCCTTCGCTGCATTTTCTTCTATGTCTTTCCTAGAGATTTTTCCGACGTCGCATCTAGCTTCCGCAAAGCTTTTCGTCTCCCGAAGGCCCAGGCTGCGTACTTCGGGCTCAAGACATTGCACAATGCCGACGCCATGTTGTAAAACAGTTCCGAGTCTGTCTCGAGATAAGGCAGCTCGGGAAAGGCATTGCGGGCGCCTGCAAGAGAGCAGGCCCTCCGGGAAAGTGGTGCACAGCTGTATGCACCTGTTTCAGTCATGACATTGCAGCAGACGCTGAGCTTTGCACGGTACATAAGTGTGCTAAGCAACTATTGCGGCTTCTGCCATGAAACTGCACGCGCTAATGACTGCGTAGATCATGAGCTCGGTTTTGCGCTTTGTAGTACACTACGCCCCTGCTATTGAGTGTCATATCAAGGGCCTATTAAAGACTTGCTTGAATTAAACACTTAAAAAGAAAAAAGACCACGATGGTCTTGCTTTTAAATGTATAGTACCTCTTATTGTGAGGCAAATGTCTGACCAAAGCCCATTTTTCTCCCCATCTATCTAGACGGTGTTTCGTTGCAAAGTTGGTATCGCAACCAGTTGCGAAGGATGAGAATTATTTTGTTCTAATGACATCGTTGCATTATCCTTGCTCATTTGTGCCCAGCCAGGATAACGCATAAAGGTTACTTGTGCAAAGAAAAGGGCCAGATTAAGAAGGACTTTTATTTAGATTGGTTAAAGCCAGAACTCGAGGAATCTCCAGAATAGAAAAAAATAATTAAATGATTCAGTTTACGATTCTCAAAAGGCCTTTGCTACCAATCCAGTCAACTTAATCTTATACCTAGAGGCGGCTCTGCTTAAGCAGGCTTTAGCAAAAGCTCACTCGAGCAAAGCCAACGGTAGATCTTACCTGACGTATGAGGTCGTCGGATGAAGCGGCGTTTGTTGGCTTCCACCGCCTATGAACAAGTCATTTATGATGTGGCCTGCAGATTGGCATGAACAGATATAGAAAAAAAAACAAATTTATTGGGAACAAGTCACGAAACTAATAGCATTGTGTATTGCCGACTTCCTGGATAAATATTAATATCCGCTACTCACGATTACGAAACATGTACTGTGGTCTCACTCCAGCTTTGCATTACAGATAGCCCTGTCTGATAAGCGATAAGTATATTTGCTCAGAAACTTGTTTTCAATGGAAGCAGCATATTACTGCGTGAGTGTCATTCGCTATCCGTTGCTGTTGCCGCAACTCGCTGAACTACCACGTTTTTGTTCCCCGTTCCAGATAAAACAGAAGCACTGGAAAAAAGTTATCGTCTCCATGTGCTATGCCTCACATCATTGCAATGCTTACTTATGGCTTTGTCTGGAAGTTTTCAAAGCTTTCACTCCAGGTCGCCGTTTGCCTGTATTAAAGCGGAAGTAATGTACTACGCTGCAACATTGAACTGGACGATGTAGGAACAATATTCCCAAATCTCTTGCAGTCAACTTACCTCCTGGAATTTCAGGAATTTCAAAGTAGTCGCGCACTGAGCATGACCTATAATGTGTCACAGTGGACTTCATCGAAGATTGCCCTTGATGGGATTTGCAAGCGCTGTGATATACATAGCCATCTTATTTCCGAAACGTTATTGATCTCATCTTCCCACCTAACAATGTTCCCAATAGCAGAACACACATGTTGTAAACACGTTATTTTCAAGAAGAGAGAAGGTTAATGCTGCCAGAAATGTGGTGTTGTCAATAACATTTAAAATCTGATTTTTCTTTCAAACAATATAAGTTTTGTTATTTACATCATATCTGAAAACGCATAGGATGTCAGATGACAGTTCTGAATTTCTTATTCAGGTATAATAAAGACTGCAGTGCACAGTTTGGCTTCAGCTATTACGGTCTCCAGTCGAGCTACGGTCTTTTGGTCGGGACAAGAGTGAATAATGCAATAATGCGCATTTTTCATCTAGCACCCTCGGTCAGAGCACTCGGGAAGACGAGGCTTTTCTTTTTATATTTAATAAAATATTAGGCCAATCTTCTACCCCTTAAAATACAACGGAAAGCAACGCAAGTCGCAGAGCAGCAGCTTGAATGTGGCTCAGGCCCCACATGCAGACGAGGCATACAGCTGATTGTCAGGCACGAGACAAATCAACACAAACATGGGAAGAAGCATAATTGAAGTACACGCCTCTGAAAATCTGACAAAACGACACAGAATTATTCTTGCACTTACATAAATAGACGAGAAAACATTTTCTGATGTAGACTTCGACGGGCCTATCAATATTAAATGGATTTTGAACACTTAGGGACGTAAGGTGAGTACAATAGATTAGAAAAAAAAAGATTGGCATTATAAAGTTTGACGTAAGAAATATATACGCTGTTCTGCCACTATAGAAAGCCCATTGCCCTCTAGGCTTTGTAGAAACAACTTTCTCTTTCAATGTAAGTTTGGCTGTAAGTTTCAGAAATTCACTTACTAGAGGGGTTGAAATCTTAAGGTAGTACAACAGTCGATATTTGTGCATTATATGGACGGATATAATTCTGTATTCTAGAAAAAAAAGAGAAGAGTGTGGGCTGTGAAATATATTGCAGCTACATGCCTTGTTGCCCTTTTCTGCAACTATTTCTGTAACCAAATTCTGGAAGGTTTCGACCGTCCTTGGCCTCAGCAAATGCAGCGTAGGCTTTTTGCTTGATTAGTGCGCTATGGTATGTTGGCTTTAACCTCCTAAACCTGCGCAAGGCTATGAGATTCGCCCAATTGACATAATAAAAATACCGAAGACGTATATAACGGTTGGAGAGCCACCGTAGTCATCCATAGAGACAACAAAATTGCAATAAGGAAAGGTTAAGGCAGGGGGACATGATCTGTTCAAAGCAATTCACCGCTTGTTTACAGGAGGGATTCAGATATCTGCATTAGGAACACCTGCGGATAGGAGTTAATTTAGAGTACCGTATGAGTCTGTCTTTCGCAGACGACATTGCTTTGCTAAGTCACTCAGGGATTGTTTTACAAAGCATGATCAATGACTTCGACAGCAAATATATATCGTGGGTCTAAAATTAATATGCAGAAGTAATGTTCATCAGTATTGGAAAGGGAAAGCAGTTTACGAATTGTAGCGAGTCACGGAAGTAGCAAGGATACTTAGGGCAAGCGATGGATGACCGAAGATTCATTTCATGAGAGCGAAATATATAAAACAATAAAAATGCGATGGAGCGCATATAATAGGTACTCTCAAATGATGAATAGCGGTTTGCCAATATCCCTCGAAAAAACGTATCTAACAGCTGCATCTTACCAGTAGTCTCTTACGGGGCAGAAACGTGGGAGGCTAAAGACAAGGGTTCAGCTTAAGTTAAGGACACCGTAGCAAGGTATAGAAAGCAAAATGATAGGTGTAACGTTTAGAGACCGGAAGGCAGCAAATTGAGTCAAGGAACAAACCCGGGTTAATGACGTCCTAGCCGAAATCAAGAAGAACAAATAGGCTTGGGCACGCCATGAAATGCGAAGGCATGATAACCGATGGTCCTTAAGGGTAACGGAGTGCATTCCAAGGGATGGAAGACGTAGCAGGGGCGATTAGGTGGAGGGACGAGATTAATAAGGTTTCGGAAAAAATATGGTAGTGGCTGGTGGAGGGCCGGTTTATTCGAATAGTTTTGGGAGTGACCTTTATTCCGCAGTAGGCGTATTCAGGCTGCTGGTGGTGACTATGACATCGCAGAGCACACGCCATCTATTGCATTCCGCCTGTATCGCAATGTGGCGGCCGCGGTCTCAGTCTCATCTGGTGTTTATTGGTTCAGCAGCAGAATGCTGTAACACTCGCTTCCGTGACAGGTGCCTTTGCTGGGATTCATCAGTCGACTTATGACATGAATTTTGTGTCAGCTCATAAATGTTCCTATGAATTCTTTCTAGTGAGTTCATTTTGGACTGATGACTATGTACCTCATTTTTGCGATACGTTTTGCGGCAGTCAATGTCGAAAGCCTCATCCTCCCCTACAGCAATTAGCCGTCAACTGCTACTTCGCCATGCGAACTGCACTCATCGATCTCATACTGCAACGATCTCAAAGAAACCTACGTTGCTGCGCTGCATCTGCATGGCGTCAGCATGAACTCCTGCATCATGCTTTAACAGTTTGCGCCGTAGGTATGCCGACTCCGCAGATCCCGGGACGATGTTGGAATTCATTTGTTTAAGATCCTCGAATTGGCTTCAGAGCCAAGGGGTCTCAGTGACAAACTGAGGCGATGGACGGAGCTACATACTAGCGTTGACGACCTAGACTCTGAACACAAAACAAGGAAAGTCTCTCGTATGCTCCATGGCTTCTTTCACGACGCTGTCCTCTTGGACGAGTGCTGATGCTCGAGTTAGTTACTTTGGTACAGTGAGGGGTGCTGGAAAATGATGGCGCATAGGGGAATATTTTTAAGGGAAGGCGATAGTAGAGTGGCTTCAGTGGGGAGGCACGAAGACCACGGAGCTTCGTTATCGGCAGGCGTGACCTACTGGCGCTGCAATGCCGCAAGGCAGAATTTCGGCGCTGCTGCTATCTCGCGGTAGAGTGACGAGTTATGAAAACTTATCCAGTAAAGTTGCGGCACAGCAACGGCGAGGTGAGCTCGGCCGCTCCGAGCTAACCGCTTGGTAGCTTGTTGCACTGCGTACGTAGATCGGCAGTTCTCGAGGGGGTTTCTTATCGCGATGCCCTTCTAATAAGGTAAAATACGCATTCAGTAGACAGAGCGCTGCTGGTTTCTTCTTGGATTCGATACTGGCCGGAAAAAATGTTTCCAGAAGCCATTCCACTCTCTACTACTTCCCTCACAAATGAACAACTCGTTGCCTTAGTTTACGCGACCTCTTTCTCCAAACACAACTGAATCCTAAATGTTTGGAGAGAACATATCATCATCATCATCATTATCATCATCATCATCATCATCATCATAATTATCATTATCATCACCATCATCACTTGACTACGTCCATTGCAGGGCAAAGGCCTCTCCCATGTCTCTACAATTACCCCTGTAAGCGAAGCAGGTAGAGCTTCCGCCTCGCATGCAAGATGATCAGGGTTCAAACCTCGGTTCCGTGCAATTTTCCGCTGGATTTGAGTGAACTTATATAGCTGTATCAATATTGCGGGCAGAGCTGTTTAAAGCGGTAGTATGTCTTGCTGCTGAAAGAATGCGTGAAATGCAGACAACAGCCCTTGTGAGAAAACTGCCATAGAAAGTTTCCTTGTCCACTAGCGTAATTTATTTACACTCCTCCTCAGTGTACTGCAAGCAGCTGTTGAACAACATATGTCAAGAAAATCCGCGCAGCACACCTAACGATACAGCTTGAAAAGAGATTGGGAAATTAAATGAGAAGTCAACATTACAACAGGCTAAAGCTTTGACGGAACGAAAACAAGGTGATTCACTCAAAACTTTTTCTTCACTTGGCTGCGAAGAGACCACGTCAGCGCGATTAAACATTTTCTTCTGCCACTTCTATCTCCCGCCTTCATCCCATAAGTTCTACATTAAGTTCGTCGTGTCCATGCATGCATGATTAGCCTTACTACATCCCTACGGTGATCTCACATCTGCATTAGTGGATGATATATGCACAAAAAAACACTCCATTGTTTTTGACCATTTCAAGAAAAAACGGTCACGGTATTTAATAGGCGACATTATCACGGTTGTAATGACATCCAATACGAAACTTTACGACACCGTAAAATCGCATAGTTTGAAATATATTATTAAACTCCAAAATAAATTGAGCCTCTGGGCTTTTTCAGCAGCAATATCGATACACAGGCGTATTTTACGCTTCCATCTTGTACTCTAAGAATTTTTCACAAGTTATCAGCAAAATATGTTGAGTCATTCATGCTTCATTTTATTCAAGATTGACGCATTAATTACAATGCGCACCGAAAGCTGTATGGTGTATCTATCATGGACGAACAGAATTTAAAGGGATCACAAAAGGCCAGAAAGAGGAACAAGCAGTTTGATTACTGGAGCATCAACCTACAGAAATTCTATTTGTTTACCAGATTAATATTGGCATGACGTAGAGATTTCTAAGGAAGGACAAATTGTCAACATGTTTCTTTTTTTGTCGTGGTTGTTTGAAGTATATTTGGTTCAATGCTTGACATATGGTTAACGCAATCTGATTAGTTAGACAGGCAGTGCAGAACAGTGGGTCTAAAGATTAACAAGTAGAAATCCAACGTAATGTTCAACAGTCTAGCAAGGAAACAGCAGTTCACAATTGGCAGCGAGGTGCTGAAAGTGGTAAAGGAATCTCCTTAGGGCAGGTAGTGTCAGCTGATCTGGATAATGAGAGGGAAGTAACTGGAAGGATAAGAATGGGGTATAGCGCATATGGAAGGTTCTCTCAGATCAAGAGTGGCAGTTTGCCGATATCCCTCAAGAGAAAAGTATAGAACAGCTGTATCTTACCTGTACTGACCTACAGGACAGAAACGTGGAGGCTAACCAAAAACGGTTCAGCTTAAGTTAAGGACAGGGTAGCGAGCGATGGAAAGAAAAATGATAGGTGTATTGTTAAGAGACCAGAAGCGGACAGAGTGAGTGAGGAAAGGAACGCGGTTTAGTGACATCCTATCGAAATCAAGAGGAAGAAATGGGCTTGGGCAGGGCATGTAATGCGAAGGCAAGATAACCGCTGGTCCTTGAGGGTAACGGAGTGGATTCCAAGAGAAGGCAAGCGTAGCAAGGGGCGGCAGAAAGTTAGGTGGGCGGTTGAGATTAAGAAGTTTGCAGGCAAAGGGTGGATGCAGCTGGCAACGGACAGGGTTAATTGGAGAGACATGGGAGAGGCCTTTGCCTTGCAGTGGGCGCAGTCAGACTGATGATGGTGATGGTATCTGTGCGACGCCAATGACGCTGTTATGCTGAAGCCTTGAATCGATCAACTCTATTTGGTTATCTATTTTCTGGATTGAAAATTTATCCCATGTCATGACTCCAAACAATTCAGACTACCGAGATATTGTGGCAACTCCAGGGTTACAAATGATCAGGAATACCTGTGACTCGCATGGATACTGTTGCTATTTTCTCATGGATACTTTGGTTTAATTGAGTCGGCGAGATCAGAGGTAAAAACTATATGGTCTCGAAAAAACAGAGGCATTTGGCGAGTGTGTACTCTGTGGAACGCCAGAATTTAGCCACTTACATGTCAGTCGGTTCAAGCTATTGCTATGCAACGAAAACGCACTACTCACTTGTAACATTCGGTCGCAGAACAACAACCATTCGTGCCATGTGAGCCTGTGAGAGCACAGTAATGCAAGTAAGCCCAAGCAACAAAAGAAAGCAGCGACCTGACGCAAAATTGGCGAAACTTTTATTCAACAGCTTCACTAATGTGGCGCTCTTCGAAATTTTAGAGTCACTTTGGCAATGCCGGAACGCCTAATCTTTGAAGTGAGTAGGTTTCAGCATGGGTATTTTGTCCTCAAAAGCCTGCTTGCAAGAGTTGTTGAGTGCGTAGGCGATTTAAAAGTGAACTAGCGAAAGAACTTCCCTCTCGAACTTATTGATGACGGCTGTCGGAAAGCCCAATGGCACGCGGAAGGGCATCAACCTGGTGGACAAGTTCTCCACAGTGATATCTGCGCACAAGTAAGCACGCTACTGCTGAAACAGAAAAAAACAAAAATTGCTAAGTTATTCGTTTTGCCTGCCCGCGCAACATACCATACACAGAGAAGCATGCGCATTTTGTACAACTTTTTTCTTTGCCTTTGGGAGTGTTAATCCAAACACGAGCACATAAATTCCGTGAAGTGATCTGAATGATAAAATATCGGGAACAGAAATGAAGAGCAGGGTCGACAAGCTAGGGAAAGAATGACTTATAGCAAATGCAATTTTACCTTTTTAGTCGAAACTTCCAAAACTGAAGGAACGTGCTGGTGAAACATCTTTTAAAGATGTTCAGCGCGCTGACCTATTAGTGCAAAGCATGTATGATATATTTTTGTGTTCCAGAAGCAGCATTTCGCTGTACTTTAAGCTTTAAACTTACAATTCTTCTTAATAGTTATCAAGTATATTGTATAAGAACATTAATTTCTTAATTTAGAGAACCCTAAATGGCTATTCTGTGTTTGTGGCGTGGGGCTCATGAGCGCTAAGCCGATAGCCAGAGTGCTTCCATAGCCTGTGCTCGTTAAAGATAGTTAGGAGGGCAAGATGTTTTGGAAGTGTTTTGTATGGTGTATCGCTTAAAATTGTTAGGAGTTTCCTTGCACCTCCGCCTTCGGGTCGTTTCTCCGCGTATGTCGCGTCCTCTCTCTCTATATATTTTAACGATCATGGGAGGTTGCGGGCGCCGAGGCAACACTAGAACCATCTACCTCGTGAGTATTGAGAGCTACCTCGCTCTTCGGCCTCGGGAGTTCATCTCGTTCGGCTTTCTGCCAGCGCAACGAGGCGTCTCCAGAACGTAGCCCGCGAGTTCGCCCCAATACGACCTTGTAATGTTTCCTATGCCTAGCGTGGGCGAAGATTCGCTCGTAACCTTGCTCTTGAGTCGGACGATCACGGTTCCTTGGAGTATTTGTTGCTATAAGGCATTACTGCTGTAGTAGCAATAAATAACCTTTTTGTTAGACCGGGTTGTTTCTGTGTTCGGCAAAGCAAGGCCCGCCGTGGTTTGCGTGCGCTCATTAGCGCTCGTGACCACCACGAGGCACCGTCTGTGGTTTGAACGGTTAACCGCTAATAAGAGAGAAAAATCAATTTATCCTCCTATTTCCAACCCACGTCTGGCTTTCCAACGTGGGGCCTCCTCTTGGAAAACTGGGCCACTGCCTTTCCGGATCAAGAAAAGCTGGCTTTTGTACGCATTAATCGCGAAGTGCAAAGATTAGAGCGTTTTTTTGGGTGCATTAACGAAACGCGAGGCCTAGCCTAGGAGTTGGAAAGCCCGCAGCCAGCGACTATATACGGACCTGACGTAGTTGGTCTGAGTTTTTTCTGTGCAGAGGTTTCTTCTGTTACTTTTTTTGCATTTAGTAGATGTGCTTCTACAAACCGAGTTACAATGGGTGATGACTTCCTCGAAGACCTAGCCGGTGTGCCAGCTCATCACCTGGCTAAAATCGTCTGAAACGGTGGGTTCCGAGCGCTCAGAAGCTGATTCCTGCAGTTACTCAGGTCGCGCATTCAAGCAGTGCGCATGTACCCTTGCCATGGCACGTAAGCGTCACGTAAGCGTCCCGTAAGCGTCACATAAGCGGCACGTAAGCGACACGTAAGTAGCACGTAGTCGGTGGTTGTCACAGCGGTGGACAGGCCAAAGGCTTTCATGGCCTTCCTGCACCATGCCCGAAGTAACACGACAAGCTTGACCACTGTATTGAGAGCTTGTGCACATTGCTGTCCACTCGTTTCTGTAGACCCGCTCGAAATCGCAGAGGAAGGTTTGGTTTGGTTTATGGGGATTTAACATCCCAAATCGACTCAGGTTGTTAGGGGCGGCGTAGTGAAGGGCTCCGGAAAGTTATACCGCCTGGGGTTCTTTAACATGCACTTACATCGCACAGAACATTGACCTCTAGAATCTTGCCTTTATCGAAATTCGACCACCGGACCCGGGATTGAACCGGATTCTTCGGGTGAGCAGCCGAGCGCCATAACCAGTGAGCAACCGCGGCGGAGTGAAGGAAGAAAAGCTTAGGAGAGGCTCTCGCTATCCGAGCCACATGAAAAAAAAGTTGGGCCGACAATCACGAGTATTCACAAGGGCTATAGACTGGAAGTCTCTGGACGTAGTTGCAGTCGATAGTAATGCTGGGCGCAGCGGGGTCCGCTGAATCGCCGGCTTGTTTGGGATAGGCGAGATATTGTTTGCTGCGTATGCGGAAGACCGCTAAGACGGCGGCCGACTAGCGAGGCAGAGCCCTCACATCCGACTGCAAAAATATGACACAACGGCCTCTCCTCGATATTGTCACGGAAGACAGAGCGACAGTCCACTGACATACAGAATTCCACTCCAAGCCGGCGCGATGCACTTCCACGTCGTCACCTTCATGCGCCACTTGAGAGCACCAGGTTGCAATATTTTGCATCATCCACTCTAGAAACAGTCGAACCTCCAAACAACACTCGAAAAGTACGCTTTCATGAGTGGGCTTGGCGGACTTAAATTTGTACAATTGTAGTTCCTAATTCATTTTTGATTGCAGTATCATTTGCGTGCAGGATTTTCCGCGCTTACGGAGGCAACTTTAGTGGTCATTATTTTTCAAAAGAAGAATAAACGAAACTGCTTGCCATTTCACATAATTTCGCTTAGTTTTGGGTTCTGAGTGCGTTTTATCTAAGAAAATGCGGTCGCGTTTGGGTTCAGAATATCGAAAATGAGCTTCCGCTGGCGTTCAAGTAGTGCATCGTTATAGGTTACCTTCTCGCTTGAGGCAGGTTTCCTTTAACGGACGCGCGAGCTTGCAATTAAAAGTCACAAGGCTATCTTCGAGGTTGGATTATTAGATTGATACAATAACTGGCCAGTATTTTTCACAAATACATTTTCGCCACAATACAGGCAACAGTTGTATGCACGCTGCTGAAACTGAGGTCAAAAATTTATTGCAGTGTTCAGGAGCATGCGGGTTTTTCTTTGGATAGAGCTGATGTGTCAGAGCTATTATCACGAATTCCACTGACTCTCAAGTTTTCTCTTCTCGAGCGGCCCGGCCAATCATATAGACGACTGTTTAGTGCTGCAGTTCTGTTATAACCTTCAGGCCCGAATGTGCCTCAGTTCACTGCAAAACATTTTCTACTGCTGGAAGTTTCTTCTGCTTGTCTGTGATTTGCCATGCAAGAGAAGCTTGCCTAAGTCCGTGATAGGAGTGCATAGGGTCACGATGCCTGATGTTCGTTTTTATGTACAGCTGAGACCGATTCTTCATGTTGTTTACGGGGATCTTGTTTAGGCGGGCCAGTGTTTCACTCAGCATTGCCGCGCGTGAACATCCACAAACCAATATCGAAACTTTTTAAAACTCCAATTGGCATGGAAACAGCAGCAGATAAATATTTTTGGGTATTTTCAGGTAAATCTAAGGAGGGGAGCCCTCGTTCACGGGTAACGACGGGCGACAGGTTTATGTGCATCAGTGCTGTGCTTCTGTGACCACTCAGTGGAGCGCAAAGCAATTCCTGCAAAAAAAATTGTTGCTTTCTGATGAGCCAGCTGGTAGCTTGCCGCCGTCAGCCCACACTTCAGTGACAGTCAGCTTGAACTTCTTGTCGACGATCAACTGGAGGTCGTACTTGGGAACCAAACCTCTCAGGATAAAGTAGCAAGCAGTCCTTGAACCCCCAAAAAAGGAAACTATAGCATTCTTACAGCAGTCGCCTTTTCGCCGCACCTGGGAAAAGAAACATGGTTTTGACGCACTCCTAGGAATGATCACATAGACCACACTGACGCACTATTTTGTCAGAAACCTTTCTATTCAAAGGAGACTCAAGAAATTCTGACCAACCCGATAGCTGCATTGGTCTCTGGCGTTTTCAGTAAATAAGGAAAATAATGTGGTTCATTACACGAAACTTTCTGGAAAATCATCGGGAATGCTGCACCTCCTGTATGCTCTGAAATTTTTAGAGATTTCTAAGCGGAAAACACCAGAAATGCCAGTGATTATTTCAAAAGGCAAGAACAACAAAACACTCAAAGTGTGACGCAAATAATGCTAGACCACGGCCAAGAAAAAGACGAAAAAATATTGAGTTCCGTTAATAATGAGCAGCAGAGAAACAAAAGCAAGCCTAATAAGCGCGCAAAGAAGACAGTGCAAAGCACACACTGCTATGTGAAAGGTGGAACAGCAAACAGTTGATTCAACTGCAACAAAAACAACATTGAAATGCACAGATGCAAGGGGCACAATACAAAGCAATTAGACCTACTGGTGAAAAAGTGAACTAATTTGACTTTCAAAGATGATGATGATGATGCTAGGTTTTTAATGGCGCAAGGGCGACTGGGGCCAAAGAGCGCCAAACACAAGGTTTATGGTCAACTCGGGCTAAAATGTGTGCAGATGGTAAAGTTAAAACCAGGTGTATAGGGCCTAAGAGTACTGAGTATGTGCATGGTTATAGTTGGAAGAGGGTGTTTAAATATCTGGTGGAATGGCTCAAAGTGATGTAGCGGTTAAAACTTGTTTTCAAAGGAGTTATATATGAAAGACGAAGCCAGATAGCCTCAACCATAGTCCTTGAATGAGCAAGGAGGGCGAGGCGTCTTCTGGCAGTTATGGGTAGGCTCAGCACTCTGTTCAGCAATGAGGAGGTGCTGAGATTACTTTGAGTATGAAATCCCTCGTAAAAAACCTACATCAGTTAAAAATTGAAAAACCCTATCCAATGAGAACATGCGGTGATCACCTAAAAATAATGAAGGGTAAAGAAACCGTCAGAGTCAACAGTCACAATCTGTTCTGGCAGAGACGGTTCCATGCTTCAATGGCTGCGGCTAAAAATTGCTATTTGAATGTGTCACAGCGCGCAAAGCAAGGCCTGCTGCACATGAGATGATTTGCTCTCTCCGAATGTTTGAAGGGTGGCATGATATATTTTCTAGTATCTATGTTTATGGGACCTTGATAAAGGGGAAAAATGAACTTCATGACCACCGCATGTCGTCTTCACATTAGGGTCGGTATATTAGCTTGTTTGCGCCGAGCAGTGACTCTGTCGGGCGGCGAATATTTGGAATAAAAAAAACGGAGTGCCATGCTCTGTATTCTGTCTATCTTGTCGATTAGATAAGCTTGGTGCGGGAACCATGCGATACTGGCATATTCAATTATCTGCTGAACAAGGGTTTATATGCGGTTAATTTTACATCAGATGGTTCTGTAGCCAGCTTACGACGCAAGAAGTTGAGATGCCTGAATGCCTTTGCACATATTTTATCAATGTGAGCGTCCCATTTTAGTGTGCACGAAAAGGTGACACCCTAATATTTTACGGCGTCGGAACGTGTTACAGCTGTGCCTCTTATCTTGATTATATTTGAATATGTCCGGTACCTTCTTATGAGTGAAGCTGATGCATGTTATGCTGTTTGGGGTAGATTAGGGTATTGTTTTCTAAATAACTTAAGGTGGATTTGTTAATAATGTGTTCCATTAATTTGCAACAAGACCTAGTCAGAGAGATCGGCCGGTATAGGCCTATGTGCAACTTGTTACCACCTTTGTGTAATGGGTTTACATTTGCGACGAGCGAATCTGAAGGCAGTAGCGCTGCTTGAAGCGACGCCGGAAAATTCCTTTGTAAGAATGGAGCTAATTGCGCGCCATATTGTTTTATGAATGCATCTGAAATTTTATCGGGAGCAGACGCTTTTTTCGTGTAAACGTTTAAAAGGAGGTTCAGTATGCCAGGTTCAGTATAAAACTAGCTGAAATCGCTGAATTATAGATTCAATCAAAACGTCACTTGGGCGGGAAGAGCGTGTGGACACTGACTCGAAATAAGTGCTGAAATCGTTAGCAATAGCGTGTGCATCATATGTGACAAAACGAGCTATCTGAACCAGAGCTTTTCGGTGCCGTGTTTTTGATAGATAGCTCGATAATTTTTGCGGCTTGTTGAGCATAAAATTTGGTAGCGTATATGAGAAAAAGTTACCCCTTGCTTATTTTACTTCTATTTTCAATGTAGTAGACAGGTCAGCGATGGCCAATGGATTCTCTTTTTTTTTGTCTGCGCATTCTTTGCAAGTTTTTTTTTCAAGTGGGTGACATTCCGCGTGATTCAGGGTGCTTTCCTGTTTGCTCTTTTACGAGTTGTGGGAACAAAATACTCATCGCAATGCTTTATTGCGTATTTAAATTTAACTCATAAACCATCATCATAAGATGGCAATAGTGAGAAATTCTCAAAAGCTGTTTCTAAATAGTCTAACATGCTTACATCATCTGCTCTACTGTAGTCTTTAAATTCACTGTAGGGATGGTTTCTGTTACACGCCTGTAGCGTTATCATTTTATGATACGAGATACCATCTTCTATGCAGATTTCTGGTTTTAGAGTGTTCGAGACAAATGCCAGGTCCAGTACTGACGCGGCGCCTCCTCGCTGCTTTGTTGGACGATTAACGAGCTCATGCATTGCATCATGTATTTTACAGGGCAGTTAGGACACCTGTACACACCACCTAACAGAACCGACGTGCCACACATAATATGGGTGTACCAGTCACAAATGTTTCTCATTCGGGAATGACCGTTACAACAAAAACTGCAGCACTAAACAATCGTCTTGATGATTTCCCGGGCCGCTTGGGAATAAAAAACTTGAGAGTCAATGGAATTCCCGATAACACATCTGAAACATCGGCTGTCCCAAAAAAAAAAAACCCTGTCCCCTCCTGAACACTGCAATGAATTTTAACCTTAGTTCGAGCGACGAGTATACATCTGTGGGCTGTATAGTTGGGAAAATGTATTTGTGAGAAATATTGGCCATTTATTGTATAATTACAATAATCCAACCTCGAAGATAGCCTTGTGGCCCCTAATTGCAAGCTTAATGTTCATCAATGTCCGTTAAAGAAAACCTGCCTCGAGCGACAAGGTAACCTAAAACGTTGCACTACTTCGAGAACCCCAGTGAACGCTCGATCATGTTCCACAAGCTGAAACGAAACTCAGCAGTAGTTTTTTTTAGATTAAGCACATCTAGAACCTAAATCTAAGTGAAATTATGTGTACTGAGAAGTTGTTGTGTACATTTTTTGTTGAAAAAATAATGATGCTCAAATTT
This sequence comes from Amblyomma americanum, assembly GCF_052857255.1. Classification (NCBI taxonomy): domain Eukaryota; kingdom Metazoa; phylum Arthropoda; class Arachnida; order Ixodida; family Ixodidae; genus Amblyomma; species Amblyomma americanum. The sequence goes on along the minus strand of NC_135505.1, from coordinate 106,493,339 downwards.
GCTTGAGTAGGAGCAGAAAATCCTGCACGCAAATCTTATTGCAAACCAAAAATGAACCAGGTCCTGTCAATGTACAAATTAACATCAGCCATACTCACTCGTGAGAGCTTACTTTCCGAGCGTTGTTTGGAGACTGGACTGTTTCCAGCGTGCATAATGAAAAATATTCACGAGAGTCCATTGCGTCCTATTTTTGAAGTCGGACGTGAGGGCTTTGCCCGTTTGAAGAAGAAAGTATTCGTGCGCTGAAAATTATTTCGTACTGCCAACTTCTCTTATAAATTCTCGGTTGTGTTCGTGAAACCTATGCTTTAGACAGTCGCTGCCTGGTCATCCGCCTTCTTCTTACCAACCTTGGCTTTATCAGCTATCAGAGCAGTGTGCTGAGTTTTTATTTTAATAGTTGCTGATTCCACTTGCGTAAATACTTTTTTTATACTATCTGGTCGTCATGCCTTAATGTAATCAAGTATGCACGTGCCTCGTTCAGTTTGTACCTCTTATTATGGTTAATTACGACAAGTGGTGCCATTCATTTGAGCTGCAGAGTTTTATGCATGTTGACAGCTATACCCTTATTGATTGGGGATCGCACAGCTAGTTCTCTTCTGTCGGCTCACCCACGACAGTAAAGTACTACCACGCTAATTATAACTGCGTTCGACTTAACGTTCACTAGTTCAAGTAAAACTGCTTAGCTAGCCTGCTTGTGAGTGACATTAGCACCTACCGCTCCATCACAGGCCATACTGCTGGAGTTCTCAGTTGCACCGCAATGGTCCGGGCTGAGGGTCGGTGCTTATTTGGCGGGTTTATACTGGTTGTTTACTCTAAGCTGCTCTGTAGTTTTTAAGAATATAGTTCGTGAGTTAGAAAACAGTTTTTCGGCACAACATTGTTAGCAGTGTAGCACAACAGAATGTAGATCATCATAATCATCTTTTTCAGCCTGACTTCGTTCACTGCAGGGGAAATTGATCTCCCATACTTCTCCTACTAGGTCGGTACTGTTCTGGATGGGGCCACGTTATCCGCGCAAATATCTTTATATCATACGCCCATCTAAATTTCTGTTCCCATCCAGTCCGTTCACCTTAGCGGCCATCGTATATCTTGTTTTCGCATTACATGTCTGGCCCAAGCCCATTTCTTCTTCTTGATTTCGACAATGATGTCATTAACCCGCGTTTGTTCCCTCACCCATTCGGCCCACTTCCTGTACTTCAATATTACACCTATGATTTTCATTTCCACAGTCAGCAAGGTTGCCCTCAACTTAAGTTGAACCTTTTTCGTTATCCTTGACGCTTCTGCCTCGTACGTGAACACCGGCAAGATGCAGCTGTGATATACCCATAATCTGAGAGAACCGGCCAAATGCGTTCCATTTCATTCTTTTCTTCTATTTATTTCTCTCTCTCCGCACGGATCTGCGGTCACTGTGTGTCCTAAGTACACGCATTCTCGTACCACTTACTGCCCTCGCTACCAATCCTAAACTCCTGCTCCCTTCCAAGAGTATAACATTATTTTGGTTTTCAGCATATTGATCTTTAGACCAACCATTCTGCTCTGCATGTCTAAGTCATTGATTATTTTTCGCAGTTCATTCCCTGAGTAACTTAGTAGGGCAATGTAATCAGCCAATCACAGATTACTGATGTATTCTCCACTAACTCTTATATCCATAGCCAATGCTCTGATTACCTCTTGCAAACACGCGGTGAATAGGGTTAGAGAAATCGGGCCTCCCGGTCTGAAACCCTTTCTTATTGAAATTTTGTTGCCGACTTTATGAAGGTGATTGGTACCCGTCGAGACGTTATAGATATTTTCAAGTATATTCACATCAGGCTTATTAGAGCCTGATTCTGTAACGTCTGCATGACTGCGGAGGATTCTACTGAGTCAAATGATGCGTAGTAATCTATGAAAGCTCTGTAAAAGACTTAGTTATATACTTCGCAGTTCTCTATGGCCTGACTTAAAGTGTGAATATTGTCGGTTGTCGAGTAGCCTTTACGAAATCCGGCCTGTTCATTTGCTTGATTGAAGTCTGAGGCGGTCCTGACTCTATTAGCGATTGCTGTAGTAAACAGTTTGCACGAAACAGAGAGTAAGCTATTCATTGTGCTATTTTTTAGGTCTTTGCCGTCTGCTTTTTTGAATAATTGTAATATTAGCGTTCTTCTATAAAGTTACGGTACGGTCGAGGTCATAAGGCAATGCGTATACAGGGTGGCTATTTTTTCTAGCACAATCTTCCCTTCGTCCTTCAAGAAATCTGCTGTTACATGATCCTCACTAGCTGCGTTTCCCCTTTGCATTGCTCCTACGGCTTTTTAACTTCCTTTTTTTGTCACTGGCTGTTTGCTGCTGTCTCTCTCATTAACGTTCTGATTACATTGGCTACTTTATAGACATGGTGTGAACTGTTCGGCTACTTAAATTATCTGATTCACAATGTTATTGAAAATCTCTTTGTCTTTTAACAAATTCGTGCGATTTTTGCTTGTGCCTAGTTTTCTCCACAACGCTTTCATGCCACTTCCGTTGTGTACAGCATGCTAGATTCTCTCTATATTAAACTTCCTTATTACGGTTACCTTGCATTTATTGATTAGCTTTGATCCCTCTGCGAGTGTAACAGGCATGGGTGGGCTAGTTGGTGGCAAACAATGGAGTTATTGCGACCGCGAAAAACGACGCGGGACAAAGAAAAGAAAGCACAGTACAAAACGCGGAGCTGTGTCACGTGAAGGTACCTGCTGTCTATCAGGTGTGATTACGAATCTTGCATAAATGTGGTCTTCCATGTAGTAAACCTCACTTGAAGTCCGCGTTTTGTACTGTGCTTACCTCTCTTTGTCCCTCGTCTTTTTGCGCGGTTTCAATATGCACCCTCTGCCAGGTCGAGTCTGTCCCTGGGCGTAGATGATCTCATGCTTTGGCGTTTCTTAATGAGAGCTTCCGACCCCCGAGACAGCTTGCGGGAATAATGTACCACCATTTTACCGTAATAATGCATGAGCATTATAAGTCGAAATATTGGTGGGAACAGCAAGCTGCTATGTGCGCTCCGCCAGGTGCATTATTCAGCTGATACTGCGGGTGCCCCTTCTCATTTAAATACGGCACGAGAAGCGAGATCATCGGATACGATAAGTTCCGCTGAACTATGAGCTCCTGAAAGTGAGAATACATAGTTTATTCGAATTTACGACACAAATGTCGTAACGGGCCGTAAGCTCCCCTGGTAAGGGCAATCCCGTAACTACATAATGAGAACATTTTACTTTTTATTTGGGGAAACCTCAATATATTATTTAGGGATGAAGACGCAGCCTAGAGCCCTATTATGAAACTTAACAGTTTTTTTCATCATGAAGATGATCTAGTCGCGTTAAAATTTTTTACCAAGCCGTACAAGTCCCAAACAGGCAATAGAGAGCTTTAAACCGCTCACGAACATCGCATACGTTAACTGAAATATTTGTAAAAATTGTTCTTTCTGAGCTGAAACTTGGAACTAGTCATACACTACCCATTTTCTGCAATGTGTTCGCGGCTCATATGAATCTACAATGCTTCTACATTGTTCAGGAGGCATTAGAGCCTATAATAAGAACTAATTTATTCATAATTTTTCTAATGAGAGCTAATTTTACTGTCTAAAAAATTTAAAGACGTGTCTATTTCACAAAAATATTCCTTCCAAAAATTGACAGCCCGTTACTTTCCGCAGTGCGACAAAGAGCAATACATTCTCTGAAACAAAATGAAGTGGACGAGCACAAAGTCGTGCTCATTTTAGGTGGAATGACCTTGCGTTATGTTTCATTAGAAGACTCTGGTGATTAAAATCAGAGCAAATAAATGCGCTGGCGCGTACGTACAATCTAACTCATCCGTGGCTGAGCGTAATGTTTGAGGTTTGGTTTGGTTTACAGCTATTTAACGTCACAAAACGACTCAGGCTATGAAGGACGCTGTAAACAATAGCTTGGGACGACTTCAACCACCGCGACGTCCACCGCGCTAGAAACAAGCTCAAAGCAGGAGAGCTCTCGAAACCGCCCCCAGAAGCGAACAATACAAGGAAATGAAGCACCTGTTTGAGAAGGTGATAGCACGCGATGGCATTTATTGCAGATATCTTGATTTGTCCCGAAGATTGGACCGGAAAGAAAATTAAGTCGCCCACTGTGGCAAAGACAAAGCAAAACTAATTAAATGCGTGTTGAAATACGCCCCTCCTCTTGAAGTGACTTGAAGCCAAAGAACAAGCGCATTGTTCATTGTACAACCCAATTAGCAGTGAAAGGAGCGACTACGGTAGGGGCGTTCACAAAAAACTGTTGCCGTCGGTGTCGTAGACAAGAACGTATCTATAGCGAAGGCATAAAAAAATCGTGGCCTATGTTCTGACCCCTTTTCAGTACATTGTTGGCGCCTTCCTATCAGCTGCTGCGAATCCCGGACCGCCATATAAGTCACGGGATTTTTGGCGCTTCCAGACATCTATCGTCAATGCAACCACTCAGCTGAATCCTCTGGTAAGATGTCACCTTTGTGCTCGGTCCCACAGACATTTGATGGTGCATAATGACAATTGAGCAATGCTTTATTAAAGCCTAGATTTTAATGCGCAACTGTGCTAGAATAAAAGAAAACATAGGCTCTGCGTTATGTAGAGGTGATTCAAATTCTTTATTTTAAGAAAAATTGTACTAATTTATTAGTCCAGCTGACACACCAAAAATCGGTATATTGAGCATTCCTAATGTTTGGTATTTTATGTAGTTTACGTAGCAGGTCCGAAAAATTCAGCACTGCTTACTACTTCTACTTCTGCGGTAGAGTATATAATATCTCGGCTCAAAATTACTTGTTTTCATTTCGATATAAATAGTGTTGCCTTAGTTTTATAGCTGTTTACTCCTTACTGGTTTGCTGCAGATCATTCCCGAAGTTTCGAACAGATCAGTTTGTTATGCTGCTGATATTCTAGAAATCTGAGGCAGAAAATTACGTTAGCATCATCAGCGTATGATATGTTCTTGGCCTTAGGGCACGTGTTAACAAGATAATAAAATAAATATCGAAAATGAAAGAACCAAGATTGATGTCTTGAGTAAAGGATTTCGCAATCTGTTTAGCATTAGAGCAGTGTTCATGTATATAAACGTATTGCTGACGATACGCGAACTATGATTTTGTAGACTTCGAGCAATGACCACGCAGACTATATGTGTCAAGTATTTATGTAAAATAGGATGAGTAATACAGTCAGCGAGAAGCAGCGATGGCGTAGAGGTAGAACATCCGCCTCGCGTGCAAGAGGGCCGGGGTTCAAATCCTGGTGCCGCGCAATTCTCCACCGGGTTAAAAAAAAAAAATCCGCGTGTCGATGGAATTGCATAACCAGGCCTGGAGTGCGGCCTTATCTCGGTGACCAGAACCGACAACGCACTCTCTCACCAGAGCAGGATTTGGCCACCCTGGTGTAGTACTTGGCCTCAACCTTCTATGATCAAACCAATTAACCCTCGGCCCTCAGTCCCCAGCGGCTGCAGAGCAACTGACCACGGCGGCGGCCAGACCTGTGACGCAGCGGAGGGTGCTAAGAATCTCTGGCTCCGGACAGGCCGCCATTGGAATCTGAACCTGGCAACATTTAACGCTAGAACTTTAGCTAGTGAGGCTAGCCTAGCAGTGCTGTTCGAGGAACTAGCGGGAATTAAATGGGATGTGATAGGACTTAGCGAAGTTAGGAGGACAGGTGAGGCGTATACAGTACTAAAGGACGGACACATACTGTGCTATTGCGGGTTAGAGGGTAGACGAGAACTAGGTGTGGGTTTCCTCATTAATAAGGATATAGCTGGCAACGTAGAGGAGCTCTACAGTATTAACGAGAGGGTAGCAGCTATAGTAATTAGGCTGAATAGGAGGTACAAGCTGAAAGTGGTGCAGGCCTACGCACCCACGTCCAGCCATGATGACCAGACCGTTGAAAGCTTCTATGAGGACGTAGAATCAGCAATGAATAGAGTAAAATCGCAGTACACTGTACTGATGGGCGACTTCAATGCGAAGGTGGGCAAGAAGCAGGCTGACGACCACGCGGTAGGTGACTATGGGATAGGCTCTAGAAATAGCAGGGGAGAGTTATTAGTCGAATTCGCGGATAGAAATAATTTACGGATCATGAATACCTTCTTCCGCAAACGAGAAAACAGGAAGTGGACCTGGAAGAGCCCCAATGGTGAGATTAAAAATGAAATAGACTTCATACTATGCGCTAAACCTGGCATCATTCAGGATGTGGCCGTCCTCGGAAGGGTGCGTTGCAGCGACCATAGAATGGTAAGGTCTAGAATTAGCCTAGACTTGAAGAGGGAACGGAAGAAGCTAGCGAAGAAGAAGACCATTAACGAGTTAGCCGTAAGAGGGAAAGCACAGGAGTTTAGGATAGCGCTGAAAAACAGATACTCGGCTTTAACTGAGGAAGATGATCTTGATGTTCATTCAATGCACGATAACCTGACATCAATAATTACGGAGTGCGCAGTAGAAGTAGGCGGTAGGACAGCTCGAAAAGATACCGGGAAGCTATCTCAAGTGACGAAAGATCTGATTAAGAAGCGCCAAAACATGAAGGCATCTAACACTACCGATAAAATAGAACTAACGGAGCTATCAAAGTTAATAAATAAGCGCAAGGTAGCCGACATAAGGAAGTTTAATATGGAGAGAATCGAGCATGCTCTAAAGAACGGAGGTAGCCTAAAAACAGTGAAGAGGAAACTAGGCATAGGTAAAAACCAGATGTATGCATTAAGAGACAAGCAGGGCAATGTCATTAGCAATATGGATAAGATAGTTAACGTAGCCGAAGAGTTCTACACAGACCTGTACAGTAGCCAATGTAATCAGAACGCTAATGAGAAAGACAGCAGTGCACAGCAATGCGTCATCCCGCCAGTAACGAAAGATGAAGTAAAGAAAGCCTTAGAAGCAATGAAAAGGGGAAAAGCAGCTGGGGAGGATCAGGTAACAGCAGATCTGTTGAAGGATGGAGGGGACATCGTGCTAGAAAAACTAGCCACCCTGTATACGCAATGCCTTATGACCTCGACTGTACCAGAAGCTTGGAAGAATGCAAACATTATCTTAATTCATAAGAAGGGAGACGCCAAGGACTTGAAAAATTACAGGCCGATCAGCATACTATCCGTTGCCTACAAAGTATTTACTAAGGTAATCGCTAATAGAGTCAGGGCAACGTTAGACTTTAATCAACCAAATGATCAGGCAGGCTTTCGTAAAGGATATTCTACAATAGATCATATTCACACCATCAATCAGGTGATAGAGAAATGCGCAGAATATAACCAACCTCTATATATAGCTTTCATTGATTACGAGAAAGCATTCGACTCAGTGGAAACCTCAGCAGTCATACAGGCATTGCGTAATCAGGGGGTAGAAGAGCCTTATGTCAAAATACTGGAAAACATATATAGCAACTGCACAGCTACTATAGTCCTCCATAAAGTCAGCAATAAAATTCCAATAAGGAAGGGCGTCAGGCAAGGAGACACGATCTCGCCAATGCTGTTCACCGCATGTTTGCAGGAGGTATTTCGAGGCCTGAATTGGGAACAGTTGGGAATAAGAATAAATGGAGAATACCTAAATAATCTGAGATTTGCTGATGACATTGCCTTGCTGAGCCACTCAGGAGGTGAACTGCAAATCATGATCAACGAGTTAGACAGGCAGAGCAGATCGATGGGTCTAAAAATTAACATGCAGAAAACCAAGGTAATGTTCAACAGCCTAGCAAGGGAACAACAGTTCACAATTGGCAGCGAGAGCCTAGAAATTGTGCCGGAATACGTCTACTTAGGGCAGGTAGTGACAGCTGATCCGGATCATGAGAGGGAGATAACTAGAAGGATAAGAATGGGGTGGAGCGCATATGGCAAATTCTCGCAGATCATGAGTGGCAGTTTACCAATTTCCCTCAAGAGGAAAGTGTACAACAGCATAATCTTACCGGTACTCACCTACGGGGCAGAAACGTGGAGGCTAACGAAAAGAGTTCAGCTTAAGTTAAGGACAACGCAGCGAGCCATGGAAAGAAAAATGATAGGTGTAACGTTAAGAGATCGGAAGCGGGCAGAGTGGGTGAGGGAACAAACACGGGTTAATGACATCCTAGTCGAAATCAAGAGAAAGAAATGGGCTTGGGCAGGGCATGTAATGCGAAGGCAAGATAACCGCTGGTTTTTAAGGGTAACGGAGTGGGTTCCAAGAGAAAGTAAGCGTAGCAGGGGGCGGCAGAAGGTTAGATGGGCGGATGAGATTAAGAAGTTTGCAGGCAAAGGGTGGATGCAGCTGGCAAAGGATAGGGTTAATTGGAGAGACATGGGAGAGGCCTTTGCCCTGCAGTGGGTGTAGTAGGGCTGATGATGATGATGAATACAGTCAACCCTCTTCGTGAAATCGACAAACAGGCAAAGTACAACCATGTCGATGGGATCTATGAAAAAGTGTTTTGCATCAATAATGCTTGCTGTGTTGGCCTGTGTTTTCTAAGTCCAAATTCAGCTGGGATTAGAGGTTTATATTTCTGGGAAAAATTGAAGAGTAGTCATGAATCATTTTAAGAAACCTTAGTAATTATAAGTAAAACTAAAATAAGCGAGAGTTCTCTGCGTCATTTGATTACGTTTTCTTGAATTGAACTTTAACCTTTACTATCCTTCATTTTTTTTCGCGAAAGTAACCAATATATTGGTACGGATACCAATATATAACGATAAATCCATCACAAAAAAAAATCAGGTAACGATGGTATACCATATTTAAGGAGTCAAATATGCATACTTTAAACACCAGAAGTCGATTTGACGGCATCCGGTAGTCATGTTTGCTAGAAGCGAATTACTGCCTTCATTATTTCTTCGCTTCCGCATATTCACGTAATAGCGTTAGGGTCCCGTGTCGCTGAAAAGCCGCTGTCGTAACGGCATCGGCGTCATTGATCTTGAGCGAGAAATCCGTATTGAAGCAAGGAACTGACGAAATTAGAATGAATGCGAGATAGCCACGCTACCATATCGCACGACGGCTCATTAGCGGAAGCTGAATAACGTTGGACCTAGTGAATGCGCTGTGTTCTTTGACTTGGCGAAGTGCCTTAGAGACATGTACCAGTTTATAGCTTACGTGGCTTTAACGTCCCAAAGCGACCCAGGCTATGAGGGACGCCATAGTGAAGGGCTCCGGAAATTCCGGCCACCCGGGGCTCTTGAACGTGCACTGGCATAGCAGAGTACAGGGACATCTAGGATTTCGCCTCCATGAAAATTCGAATGCTACAGCCGGGATCGAACCCGCGTCTTTGGGGTCAGCAGCCGAGCGCCATAACCACTGAGTCATAGTGGCGGCTAGAGACATGTACTGATGCATAGATGAGTCATTATGAGTATGCTAATTAGTAATTAGGTAATAAAGCAGGCAATGGGAACGAAACGCGATAAAACTTACTTGTTCTGATCTTAAAGGCAAAGCCTAAGCGTCCCTTGATTTTTTTTTCAGCTGTGTCCCTGATGGCTTGCCTAGCACATCGAATTATTACTCCAGAGTTCTTTACACCTTTCACTATGAGTAGGTGTACAGCATCAGCATCAAGTTAAATTAACTCTCCGACATCTAACAAACTTCCCACGCTGTTCACTTTCGTTAATAAATCCTCGTTCCAGGCAACCCGAATCACTCCCTCGTAGTAAGCCAAACTTAACGAAAGGTTTTCGCATTAAAGGTCGTAAAATTGTGGAGACGAAATATTCAATTTCACTCTGGCTGCTTTGGCATATGATAAAGCTTCCCTAACCGTATGCATATTTTTGTCAGTTTTTGTACAGCATAATGCTTCAATAATTCTTCTTAATTTGTTCTAAACATGTTCTTGCCGGGATAGAGCAGCAAACAGCAATTGTAGCAACGCAAGTCTATGTTTTTATAATGATGGTACCATTTTCTCCCTGTTACTACACAACGGGGTAATCCCGAGAAGCCTGTTTCGTTATTTAACATGTCTCTTTCTCCTATTGCGAAGAATATTATCAAACTTTCTTAACCCTATACGGTGCAGGACTAGCTGGTTGGTTCATTATGGTCTTCAGCTAAAAGAAATTTGGGCGGTAGCAGCTATGGTTTTCGATACCAGGATGGCTACCCGGGATGCGAGGTCAGTCTGAAGCGTGCAATAGCCTCATATGCGGATGAGCCCAATTTGCTCAGTTCTTGATAGCAAATGACGTCTGGGGGGACTGGGGCGGAATGTAGATATCGGAGAAGAGATGCTGCTTTAGGTCGGAAAGAACGGCAGCTCCACTGCCAGGTTTCAATGTGGTGGAGCGGCGGTGTCGATGCGTTATTGGGCGCCATGATGGCTGTCTACTGCCGGGATGTATCTCGATTCTCCGAATCGCTGGCTTCCGACGGCAGACACATGCGTCGTTGGTGTGGCCCACCAGGGCGGTCGGCAGATGGGATTCGTTTACGCGGTAGGTGTCTATGCGAGTTGTGAGTAAGGCGTACATCTCTTGCAGCTGTTGCTGCAGTTGTTGAATATTAGCGAGCTGTTGCTTGGTCTGTTGCCGTATGGTGGCGATTTGTTGCTGCATTTGTTGCTGATAGTGTGAGGTTAGCTGCGGCAGGGTTTGCAAAATATCGTTCTTCAAGAGGTCCAAGTATTCTAACTGGGCAGGAGTGAAGGGCGCCAAGGTTGGGGGGGGGGGGGGGGGGGGTTGCGTTGCTACCGAATTCTTTGGTTGGGGCGTTACTGAAGCAGGCGCGAATGGAATTCAGGTTGGTTTCACATTTACTATGAGGCCCCTATCGATGTGCAGGTACTCTGTACGTGTCTCCGTAACGACACTATCTGAAAATATTTTATGTGCCTGTCATCGAAAGGAAGGGTCAGGAGAAACCTTTAAACAGAAACAATTATATTAACTGCTGCGCCTTCTGAAGTCTTCAATAGAGTGATAAGGCACGCATCTCCGCAGTGCAATCCGTGGCGTTGTGTTCTCACTTCCTTATATGCGTATATTGCCGCTTTCACGCCTTTTAATGGCTACGATTCGTGTATTGGTCATACACCGGCTTTGCAGAGAGATATTTTGAAATGAACAGGCTGACCTAGGTGTGAGCAAACTCGACATTTCTGCTCGATATCTGTCATTTCAGCCCTCTTGGTTTTACGAAGCCTTGCTTCCGCTGAGCACGTGGAAGCACAAAATTAACCTACAAGGAATAAAGGGCTATGGAGGAGAGTGACAACAATTTCAAATGCCTTTCACGTTAACGCCAGTCTGAGAAGGAAAACGTTGCACACACCAGTTTTGATGAGGACCAGACATTCATGATCTACACCCTTTCCGCTTCTCTGAATGCTCAGGCAGCAGAACCTGCGCTCTGCCGCCGCTGTTGTCTCTGTAGATGAACTGCTGTTATCAGTAACGAGCATCACAATTTTGTCCCTCAAAGTTAAGAACTTAAAGAACGGAGCCATTAAGAACGAAATGTTCGTGTCATTGCGGCAAAGGATGCGTTCGCAGCGTTGGTAATAGTTGCGTCATGGGAATGCATCGAGAATTAAAGGGTGCCTTACCTATCACCGTGTATCATTCTGTAGTTTTTTTTGCGTTCGCAAGGAGCTTTATAAAGTGTCCAAGGTTAGGTTTACTGTTCTCTATATTATAATTTCAGCATTTCTTTATCACAAAGGTATCATTTTTGTTAGTGGATAGTTGGTCACACTAACCAATAAAAAATGCGGCGATGGCAGAGAGAATTCCAAATTTGCTAGAGAAACTCCAAAATTTGGGGCAGGGTTCGTTGGACTGGAGATCGTCCCACTGGAATAGTTTTATATTCTTCGACCTAAGCCTATTCGAGCTCATATTTCATTTTTGTGAGTTGTTCTTTTCGATGTCCGTTTCGGTTTCAACCTCGACTTCGGAACTAGGTTCAACTGAATTTGACGTGAGTTGCAGCAGGCAGTATTTTATTCCCAGAGCAATGCACCCAGACGTCTTTCTGAACAAAATATTTTTGTAGAACGGCTTTTTCAGCTAAGCTTTTTTTTCACTCCGGCCTTATAGTGCGATGCATTTCACGTATAAACTGCAGTTATGAAATCCCTTTCATTAGAGTAGAAGAAAACTTACTCGCATGTCTAAAGACGAGATAAACATCTTGGTTATTAGAATTGCCTGGCACATCAAATTAAAAACATTTTTACTAATGTCATTTTAAAAATTTCCAATAATTTTCACCTTTTAAAATTTCGAAATCTTTTTAGGCAACACTTCATACTTTGACATGAGGCAGGTCATGGATGATCAACTTCAGTACATGAACCCACGTTAACTGTCTCAGTGTTCAAGCTACGAAGTTTGCATCGATAATTAAGGTGTCATCCGTACCTCGGCTTCTACTGCACTTCCATTGTTTGAGTAATAGTATATCTAAGCTCATGCAGCGCGATCAACATTTTCGTGAAAACGTATTCAATAACATGAATCGTTCTATTATTGGTTTCAGATGACAGGAATGTGCCTACGTGCGGCGATCCTATTTCTACTTGTCGGTAAGCAGCAGTCCTTTGCCAAATGCGTTATCGAACGGATGACGCATTTAACGGTCCGTAAACAAGGGTCCTGGAAGCAGGAGGGCAAAGGTGGCCTCTCCTGCATTTTTCTTCAAAAAACAATGTGTCCCCCCCCCCCCCCCCCCCTAGTGTCTAACTGCTTGTCCTCAAATAAGATTCCTGGCAAATGCTTGAATTCTAGGACATTATTAGTGCGAAGCATAGTGGGGCCTAACTAGTTGGCTTTGTAGCCATTCGTAAACCCTTTGATTTAAATAACCTAAACCATTTATATCCCTACAGAAGCCGATGATTTACTGACCTTTGTTCAATGCAAGATTGGCGGAATTGATACAGAGTAGGCGCAAACTTTTTAATGCAGTTGATGGCTCTTTGCGTTCATATCTTACGAAGCTGCCTGCTTCGGTTCAAGTTTTGTGTGCTTTAACAAACCCTCCTTTGAAAAGGGTGAAAAAAGAGAAATACAAACAAAAATATAAAATTATTTATTCTGTGCATAAAACATGAAATAAATAACCAAACAATCTCAACGTCTCGCCCTGCCATTGAAAGAAAAAAATCTCCAGAGCCCGCGATCGTAAACGTACCTAGTGGGCTTGGTTTTAGGCCCAGCATGACTGGGTGTGCCATTCGGCGCAGTATTGATGACAAGAAAGACGGTATCCTGCTACCCTAAGACAAAAGGAACGCTACGTGTAGTGTCGCGTAGGTTTTGTTGGCGAAACATACGGCCAGGTTGTTAATACTTCCTATTCAGGTTGTTATACTTCAAGCGCCACTCCATCTCGCAAGTTTATCGGAGGTGAATGGGTGATACGAGAGTGAGGCGACGGCTTTCAGACTTATCATGTTGGCTCACGAGTGCGTGAGAACACCGTGCTTGTCGACGCTGTTGCCTGGAACTCGTAGAGCAGCTTCTGAGTTAAAGTGTAGAGCGACCGTGACTAAGCGCCGCATCGATAGAGCAACCTTCTGTAAAAATGACAACCGGCAATCCACCCACAAATCAATAAACTGCTCTGCTGTACAGAACACACCAATGCAATTGCAACATGTAATTGTTCTTTATAATCAAGCCTTCAATTTCCAACAATTAACAACTTTAAACTGATTACCTTTATGCAGTGGCAGCAGCGCGTACCAGCCCGAGAGGAGAGCGCAGAAAGACACGACGACATACGAGCGCTGATTGTGTCTTTCCTTAGTTCTGTCCTTGTGCTGCTATAGAGATTTTGTCGCGATTTTACCTTCGGTATCTCTTCTATCCTTTGTTCAAACAATGAAACGTGTTAGTTTTGTCCCCTCCCCCCTTTTGCGTGCTGCAGCTTGTGCTACGGCGAGCGTATGGCGTACCAACTTCATCATCGACCGGCTCTTGCCCACCATCGGATTGAAGAAGGTTCCGCTCCACGACATCTCATTTGACGTGGACCACGCCAAGGGGACCTTTTCAGGATTCGTAGAGTTTCACCTGCAGAAAGGAACCTTGGGTAACTTGCAGCAAAGGGTAAGCACGCGCAGCGTTTCAATTGTCTCAAACCATATGACGTTGCACCCGCAGCAATACGGAACATCGCGCTGTTAGATTTCCTTGTAAATCGATGTGCACTCGAACTCTTCTAGAAAGGGAGCAGTAGTGCATCTCATTGAAATTATGTAAATCAAGTGTTTGAGCATCGCGGTGACTGTTTGGACTTTCACACATTTCTTGTGACGGTCACATTGCCAAAACCGTCCAGACAGTCACAATTGGGATGGAAGCAATTTTCTGCCTGTGCAACATCTAGACCTGTGTAACACCTACCTGCCTGTGTAACATCTAGACTTCGCCTTTTCGCTGATGACTGCGTAATTTACCGTAACATTACTACAGACAGTGACCACCAATCTCTACAATCTGACCTGAACGCAGTAAGCTCTTGGTGCTCATCATGGTTAATGGCAATAAACGTTTCTAAAACTAAACTAATATCTTTCACTCGCCGTACAGCTCGCATTCCAACCACTTATATTCTAAATGACAATACTGTGGAACTAACATCAACATACAAGTACCTTGGGGTGCACCTTCAGTTTGACCTAACATGGCATCACCATATCAACCTCACCCTAGCATCTGCTAACCGCTCACTTGGTTTTCTTAAACGTAACCTCAGATACGCCCCTATACACGTTAAAAAGCTTGCTTATATAACTCTAATACGCCCTAAAATCGAATATGCTGCGGCCATTTGGGACCCTATTCAAGCCTACGTTATCACTAACATTGAATCCTTGCAAAACCGTGCTGTTCGTTTCATATTTTCAGACTACTCACCCTTCACAAGCCTTTCAGCATTAAAAAAACGTGCCGAACTGGAAGATTTGTCATATCGCCGTAAACTTGCTCGCTTAACCCTTTTCCATAAGCTTTATCACCACCCATCCCTTCGCCGTGATTTGTTTCAGTCACCTGATGCTCTCTTTCCACGCCGTGATCATTCTTTAAAAATTAAACGCGTAAACTGTCATTCATCGTCTTATGCCAATTCATTTATTCCCCGTACTATCACTGAATGGAATAGTTTGCCATCAGTCATCGCCACAGAAACTGACAATAAAAAATTCCAAGAGCTTCTTCGCTGTGACGGAAATGTGTAAATGTTTGCTGTTTTTTTAGTGTTCAATTTTTCTTTGTGTGATGCCTTATGTTTTAATTAGCGTTTTTTTTTGTTACACTTACTTGTTGAAATGTATCGCGATTACTTATGATTGTACCCCCCCCCCCCCCCCCCTATGTAATACCCTCTTCTGGAGGGCCTTTAGGGGTAACTTGAATAAATAAATAAATAAATAAAGATGTTTCGCCCACACGCTATGTCTCTCCTTAGTAGTGTTCAGAATCACTGCCCGCGTGTCTGTATAATGCAACAACAAAAGCTGCGGGACGTGCGGGCTAATTCCTCGCCTTGTAGGATTTAAGAAAACTGAAAGTGACTGCAAAACAAAGCGTCTAGAATCACGGAAGCAAACAGGGGCACTTTTAAGGTATGACAATACTCTTGAAATACCTTCTTTTTTAATATTACGTTTGTGATTCTTACGCGCATCTATAATCACAATCGTTCCTCTACAATTTGCACAAAAATATGAGTTTAGCTAGTGTCGTTCAAAGATTACGAGCTAAATTGTTACTTGCACTTTGTTAAATGAAAGAAAAGAACAGAAATGAAAAAAAGGCGAGCTGATCCGTGCGCGAAGTAATGTGAGGGAAACGCTCGTGGAGAACGTTGCTACAGGCATGGACCATTTTAGCACTTTAGGAAATAGAAATTTGCTTTCTTGTGCATACCGAAACTTTTCTACATATACCTTGTAACCTTCGTTACTATATTCCTTAAAATGCAATTTTGTTCTTTTCTGTGTGATGCCAAACGGATAACGTTACACCCACTGAAGATTTTCTCTTGAAACTTGGCACAATCATTTAATATATACCTGGACGTGCAATAAACTACGATTATTCAACTGAATATTTTTGAGTTGGCCTGTTATGAGAACATCCGTGAATTTAGAAAGCCAGTATTATTGTATGCTTTTTTGCGCTAATTTCCGACGAACTCATCACAGACTCTTCCTTCTAGTTAATTGCACAACATCTCGGTTGGCCCGGATAAATTCTAAAGCATTATGGTGCGCATTAAATGGTTGGAAGTCATCACTGTTGCCTTGGGGGGCAAATATAGCATTTTTAGCGAAAGATATGGATTAAAATTACAAAATATTTTACCGACGATTTCGACCCGTTGATGAGATTCGAATTATATGCCTAACATTTCGAAACTGTAAACGAAAAGTGGTGTCATACTGCAAGCAGATACCCGTTTGAGTTTATAGCTAGCAGCTAAGCATTACACAAAACAGTTCTTTTTATGCCGTCGGCTGCTATTGGTCGATGCCAACACTGGCGCTCCGAAACGATTCTATGTGTCCTGTGCGCTCAGTGCCTAACAACGGTTGGTACACAGTTGTCGTGAGGGTACAGGAGCGATCATATTTCACACTTCAGAAACACTTACACTGTTAACTTAGAACGACGTCCGTTGCAGCGTCGTTTGAAACTTCCTGCCGGGCCGCCAGACAGAAGATGAAATCAGCGCCCGAAATGTAACAAACACACGAACATTTGTTTTTTCTACGTGTGTCACCGACGCTTACGATTTGATGCCTAAATCCCTTTTTTGCCAGCTCTTATGCGCCATGCAGATATAAGGTGTGTGCTTTGCTTGCCTGATTTAATTTCTATAATTTTGGAACAGTTGTTAACGATAGGTTTTGGTCTGAGAAACCTAGGTGCTCCTACTACACCAGGGAGAGCTGGTTTTAACTTACTATTAAAATGCTCGTCCCACATCTGCGAGGTTTGAGTACCGTATCCTAATAACATTTAATTCATTTCTTGCCCTTAGCTTCGAGTTATTGATTTCATTTCCTTATCTTGCATTAGTGGTATGGTTTTCAATATTACTACTCATAATCTGGCCAAAACAACATTTAGCCTTTCGATCATAAAAGTTCACACAATTTTCTGTTACGTCACTGCAACGAAATTTAGGAAATGTTTATGAATGCGTGAAATACAGATAAACAGAAAAATGACCACTTAGTTTTCGGTTCGAAATATTATTTTTTCAACGCTTTTCAATTCTCTCACATTATATTGAATATTCTCAAAATTATTCAAATCAGTTCTGCGATAGCCATAAAGCGTAGGTTTCTAACCAGCCAGGCGTTTAACTTTGGCTCGAACGTCCATGTGCAGTCATGCTGTAGCAATTTTAGGTGGTCGCACAAATACTGGAGGGCCATATAAGCTCCGCGTTAAGGGTATGCTGCGACTGCGTTAATGCGAAAATTCCCATATATGCAGAATTTCTCATTCTTATTCCTGAAGTCCTCGCAGCACTTCTGGCGCAGCGGTGCAGCGGTTAAGCGACGCGCCACTGTCATGCAAAGGCGGGTGCTGCCACCTGTGGGGCTTGTGCGACCCAGGTTCCTCATCCACTGCAACGTCTCGCAAACAACTAATAATGGAAGTGCAACCTCTCGCGGTGAGCAGTTTGCTCGCATACGGATGAGGAAGCTGTGATAAGGTGACGAGGCCATGTGACCTGATTGGACCACTAGGTTGCTTTTCTGGAGTTTAAGAATTTTTTTCGTGGATTTTTTTTTCACGTTAAACGAGACAGAAGACGATACAGCCTCGTCTGCGGCACGGGCTCCTTCACGCTGTCGCGTTAAAGTCGCCCACGGGCTTGAACTTGGCCTGGGACGTGCAAGTCGGACGAGCAAAGACTCACGAATGCGCTTTGTCGTGCACTGATTAAGGATGATGAAGACAACTGTATCCAAAGCTCAGAGCAAGATGCTGGTAGTTGAATACATGGGGAGGAATGCAGCAGCAGTCACCAAGTGACGTAAAGAAGCGGCAAGAGAAGCTGATATATTTGCGTCGCCGCGGTCTCGAATCTCGCTTGATGCCGTAAACACGAAATCTTTTCTCTCTGGTCTAGCTTTCCCGAAAGCTTCGGCGACAGACGCCGGAGAGAAATCGCTACAGTCAAGGATTTAATGCTAATGCATTAAAAGTTGGCTGATAGAAACACAACGTCCTTTGCCACTATAAAAAATTAGATATCGATGCCACCCTGAGGTTCAGCGAAATCAGCTAGATTGTTTCGGTAGAACAATTATCAGGTAATTAATCAG
Organism: Amblyomma americanum; assembly: GCF_052857255.1. Classification (NCBI taxonomy): domain Eukaryota; kingdom Metazoa; phylum Arthropoda; class Arachnida; order Ixodida; family Ixodidae; genus Amblyomma; species Amblyomma americanum. The sequence goes on along the minus strand of NC_135505.1, from coordinate 106,474,897 downwards.
CGAATGAGATTACAACTTCATAAGAGCTGTGGGCCAATGCACGGGTGCGAAGAGCAAGAACTTCTGTAGTGTATTCCGCCATACGTCACTTGAGCACAGTCCAGCACATTATTTATTCTCCTCCGCTTCACTCGACAGCGCTTTTAGGCGAAGCCCAAAGACAGCCGTCACGGGCACAGACCAAAATTGAAAGCTTAAGACAAAGACAGTGCCGGCGCCGCAGGCCGACAACGGGGTATCAGACACTGCAGACGCTGTGGTACCAAATTCTGCTGGAGCAGTGAGACAGTTCAACGGAGTCTCCCAGAACTTATGATTCAGGCAGTCGAGGCTGACTACATATCGAATCAAATTTGTGCTGCCGCGAATAACCAAAAAAATTCTAGAGGAGCACATAAGTCTGCTTAGATGCAGTAATGCGAAACCATTTTTCCTACGTCGTCTTTCCTCCTCTTACGCGTCGGCCATATCGCTTCCGTCATCCCGCCTGCGTGTGCGCTATCTGCTTCCCCAGCGCCGTAGATTGCGAGGGGGAGTTTCAGAGGGTGCCGCATGATAGCTCTACGACTGAACTCTAAGCAGGGAGGAAATATAACGGAAACGCAAATCTGTAATGTAGATGCTTATAATTCCTCATGTACATATCTCAAAGATGCGTTTCTGAGATATATGTGCATTCACTAGACTCGCATTTATTCAACTTCAAACATTCACCCATCGTGAGGGAGTGGAAGCCCTTCTGTCACTCCCGCCGGAGGCCCGGGTTCGATTCCCACTTACGCCATCCTTTTCCTTTCATCAGTTTTATTCATTTCGTGCGGACACTCTGTCCATAGCTTCTGTCCAGAGTTTCCGTCCATAGCGCCAGTACACAGCTCCCGATGACGCCACTCATTAGACAAGGGTTGCTTCCGCATTAAAATGGTTCGTCTTGAATCGGAGTGATACCCTGACGGCGTTCCGGCAAATTAAAGCGTGAGTGCAGGTGGCGAGGTTCGCGTGACAAAGATGATGCCGAAGTGGGAAGGGTGTGATGGAACAGGCTGTTAGTCTGTAACTCAGTCCACAAAACTATGCAGGTACTCTTTCATCCAGCTCCTGTGAGGCGAACAAGTCTCCTTGGAGATACAAAAGAGTGCTTAAACGAGCTCAGCCACAGCACGCAGTAGATGCCTTCTCAGAGGACGCCATTGCCCTTAAACCATGGGCAAGGCATCTACACATAGGGTACGATTAAGTCATGAAGCTAGGGTGGCGTTCGTTTGGCGGTGAAAGAGTCTAACCTTGCAATCGGCACTTGCGTAGAACGCAGTGGTGCGGCAGTGCTTGGCGCCGAGAATAAGGATGACAAAGCAACAAAGGCGGACCGAAATTGTTTCCCACAGTCTGTTGTCATGATGCCGGGACAATTAAAGGCTGACACCCACCTGGAGATGAATGCGCGGGAAGCAGTCTGTGCGGTCATGCTGCTAATAGGAAATCGGACAGATTTCAGAGGTAGCTCTCCCGCGCCAACATGATGCACTTTGTTGAAATGATGGCATGGCTGAGAAAATGCATGATACGCGCCCTGATAGTGGAAAATACTTTGGTACTGCAGGCACGACCTCCTCTACTGCATCACATCACCGTTATTACTGGACCATACATGGAGTAACAATGCCCTGAGAGGCCCATTGCCTGAATGACGTTGTCGTAGACCTTATAGAGGATGGCACGGTGGAATGGAGCGAGAACAACATGTTTTGCACGCGTCCGTGCATTATCGCACTTTAAGGATTCATACGTGCACGCGCCAAGCAAGATGGCGCAGGCTAAACCACTGCTATTCGGAACAAGCAATACCTCCTGCACTTTTGACATGGCGCAAGTTGGTGGCGAATTCAGAAAGCAGACTAGATGGTGGAGCAACACAAGACACGAACACGACGACTTTGTCCGTGGGAAATTTTGCATCGCAGTGCATGTGGCCAGTAGCTCTTGACCGAAGGCACTAAGGATGCTTCAGCAAGCTCTAGCTGCCTAAAGTAGGCCAAAGGTAACAATCGTAATTAACAAGCGTTTCTGAGATGTATCAGAAGCAAGGCGTCCGCAACTGCTCCCTTGGCAGCATAAAATTAGCCTGATCTACTGATGACCAACATGTGGCATTTGAAGGGCTGCCGAGTATCTTAAAGATGTTGGTCAGCGAGTGGAGCAGCTCGGTTCCGTGCAGTGTAACACCTCTGGGAAAGTTCCCCAGCCCCAGCAATTTCTGGAACTTGCGCAGCGTAAGAGGAATTGGAAATATCTGTATAGATATGACATGGAACTTAATAGGGAGAGTATGTACCGCTCATTTGGAGTGGCCAAAAACTCCAGCTACGATCCGCTGATGACACATTTGTTGGAATCCACAACATGGTCTTCATGTTTCCCGAGCTGAAAGAATGCACCCTATTGGCGCTCATTATCTTCAAGCGTGGCACTGGCGATGAGGACAACATTGATGTATCCTAACACAGCAAGGACTGTGATGAACCGAATGAACGCCTGAGCACAGTTGCGGAAGCGCATAGAGCATCTGTAAATACGCAAACAATCCGAAGGGCGTCGTTACGGCTATCTTAGTTATGTCGGCGATACCTATGGGTTTCTGGAAATACTGGTTACATTCTTAGTCTATTTTCACGTATGTAACGCAAGTTCAACCTGTATAGCTGGAACTGTGATCCAAATTACTAAAATAATTGGGACACAATTTTCAAGCTTTTAGCTGCAACTGTGCCAAACATATACTACTAGAACTACGTTCCAGATATTCTAGGTGGACGCCGTTCTGGTTAACTTTCTTGGCAACGGTACTTTCTAAAAGCACTAGCTTCCGCAGCCCCTGTAACCACATCACAGGTGCATACTGAACAATGAGACGAGATGACTCTTCTGTGGTATTGAGCAATCATCGCAGTACGCGCATGGTCAGAAACATCTCATAATAGAAAAAAACTGCTGCAGTTCTCCCATAATCACACTCTTTCTCATCTTAAGAGGCCCTTCATACTCAATATAGGGAAGAAAAATCTTGCAGTGGTTCAACTACGAAACCCCGAATGGTCGAGAGATAGCTGTTCTTGCTTCTTGTCGTTTGCGTCTTGTATATGTATCTTGACTCGGATTAAGTCACTTTGAAGACTAGCATTCTATCTAGCGCGTTCAAATTAACTTGGACATCAATTTTTGTCCAAATCGATAAAGGTCAAATTTCGGGGCTTGAGTGCGCCAAATTTTGGGAGCGGCCGGGGTCTAATTTGGAGAATACCATCGTATTTAGCAAATCAATTTAAGCCTGGACATCTCTTTTCGTCTAAATTGGTGATGGACAAGTTTTAAAGGTGGAGCCAATTTTCGGAGAGGGCCAGGTGAAACCTGGAGACTGCCACCATACCAAACACATTCAATTAGCCTGGCCATTGATTTTGGTCTAAATATAATGTAGGGTGGGCCAATATGTTGAGTGGCTCGGGTCAAATTTGGAGACTGCCATCATATTGAGTACATTCCAATTAGCCCGGAGAAGGATTTTGGTCGAAAGCGATGAAGGTTAAGTTGGAGTGGTGTGGTAGGCTAAATTTTGGGGATTGAATTGGCAGCAATTTGGAAACGACCTGGGTTTAAATTTGAGACGAAGTATGGCTCGGCATCTGAATTAAGACTTTTGCTAAAAGATTGCAGAGTACGAAGATCAATTCAATGTCCTATACGTGCACCGGACCGAAGCTCCAGTTTTACATTAAGTAGACCTATCGCACTAAACACTAGAATTCTATAAGGTACGATGACGGAAATGCGAAGTGTAATTTTGCGAGCAAATGATGTAGGGCACAAAAATAAAAAACAATAAAAGGCAAGCATTATGAAATGGCATTAAGGAGAAGCGCAAAACATGTAGTAAAGCTAGGCAACATGAAGAAAACACTCGTAATTGCCTAAAATATAGGGAAGTTGTTGTTCTTATAGTAAAACTGAAGTCTGCTTATTCACTGCTGCTCAACGCAAACATCTTGGCTACCTTAACTAGTTCACGAGGGCGGGTGTTTCGGTCCTTCTCTATTATTAGTTTTTATATTAGGCTAACAGCTTGTTTCCAAAACTTTTTATTGACAATGGATACCGAGATGGCGGTATAGCTGAACATTGGCGTTGTAGTCCTGCTCTTTAGCACTTCATTTAAAGAACGACATCTCAGAAGAATATACCTATTTCACATGACAAAGAAGTGAAATATTCCGGTGCTAGCCAGTTGTCTTTTTGCACTGATTCCTCAATATCATGGAAGACCAACAAGCCCAATAGCAAGTGTTACTCGAGCCGGATTTTCTGTACTAGATGAGCCTTTATGCTAGTGCGTGTATATATTCCCGAGGCGCAAAGACTGACGTATCTATAAAACCAAAACCTCAGAGTTAACTTTGTATAACAAGGCTTGATAAGACGCCCCCGCTGAATCCAGCTAACGTCTCGATAAAGATGCAGGAACTGCAAACACTTACAAGGCGAAGCTATGGTGACATGCACGGCAGGCGACTTTGTTTTCCGACATAAGACCTAGCATTAACAGTGCGTCAATGCTCCTCCTGTTAGAAACGCGACATCGCAAAGGGTGCAATCAAAGAGCACGAGATTGAATGGCAGCCTTTAGCTTTTCTAGGGTTCTACGTCCCACAGTCAAGAGCTCCGGAATATTTCAATGGCCTGGAGTTCTTCACGTGCGCTTACATCGCACAGCACACGGGCCTCTAGCATGTCTCCCCTGTCGAAATTCGACCTCCGCGGCAGGGAACGACCCGTGCTGTTCGGGTCAGCAGCCGAGAATCATAACAACTGATCCACTACGGCCGCGTGAATGACCATCATGTTAACACAGGAAAGAACTTCCCAAAGGCAGTTTCAGAATACTTTAATGAACGCTGTCATAACATCGAAGAGCTGAAACTACAATCTTCAATTAACGACAAGGCTTCAAATGTAATAGGGACAGGAAATATACAGAGGTTTTCCTGATCAACAGGCTTACAAGGAATAGGGGTTAACGTCTCCAAAAGAAACGCATATTCAGTCGATGACGTCATCGTTTATGAGATATTGGAGCTCCTCAGAGGAAAATAAACACCACAAGACCACGCCATCGTCAGAAGTAGGCTGACTCATCAGAGCAGTGGTCCCTCCCATATCTCTCCAATTAAACCTGTTCTGGGCGAGATATCAAAACCCTATCCTAGTAAACGTCATAATCTCATCCGCCGACCTAACTTCCTGCCACCCTGCAGCGCTTGCCTTCTGTCTGTATCCAATTCATTATCATTTAGGACCGTCAGTTATCTTTCGCATTACGTGCTCTCCCAAGGCCTTTCTTCGTATTGATTTTGGCTAGGGCGTAATTACCAGCTTTTTTCCTGACGTTATAAATATCATTTTTCCTTCAAAAGCCCACTGTATTGTTGTTAGATAAACCCATTTTCATTAACCTGCCGTGGGGTGAGTACCGCCAAGATTAAGCTGATGTCAACTTTTCTCTTGAAGAATATTGGCAAACTGCCGTTCATGATCTGCGGTAAACTGGCATATATGCTCCACCTCATTCTTTTTGTTTCAGTTATTCAACTCTCATGATGCGGAGTAGTGGTCGCAGCATCTGCTTTGAACCCCTTTCTATAGTTCCTCAATGACTCTTGGCTCCCGTAATCGCTTACCTCTTATTTCTCGCTTTTCTTTCTTCGTTTTTGACATGACAAAGGTTTTGTATGTTTTTAATTACCATCCCGTTTTCTGTCATCCTCTCTCGTCTCTTTAAAAACATTTTCGCACATGCTACTCCGGTGGTGTGTGATCTCATTATAACAGGTTTCTAATGCCACCTCGACTTCCTATTACGTTGAAAACTGCCGTCAGTGCGATGCCTGGACAAACAGAGGTGCAGCAAAGTGGCTTAGGTACCAAGCCACTTTGCTGCACCGCGTTCGCACGGATTCTGCTCGTACGCCGGCGTGGATGTATAAGACTGGCCTAGCGTTGTCACCATTGTGTTCAACGTGTGGTGTGTGTGGTGACATAGAACATTACCTCTTGTGCTGTACTTTGTACAACGTGGAACGGGCTGTGTTATTCGGATCCGTCAAGAAGGCAGAAGTTCCTCACAGTTCTCTTCAGGACATTGTTTTCCCGCGCGGGAGCCAGTCGAGTAGAAGGGATGCTTCTCGCCTTCTTTTTACCTGCAGGACACGGATTTGGCCTCCACATGGTGACCTCAGGAGTGTCTATTTGGGGTTTTGCGGACAGTGTTTCTGTGATTTCTATTTAAGTTTCGCTACGGTGGAGCAATTGCTGGCAGCAACTGCAAGGCTAATCCCACCGGTTGCTTACAACCACTGAACACAACTCAACTCAACTGGACAAACAGATTATTCAAGTTGAGGTTAAATCTTTCCACACTCTCAGGATTTCGTTGAAATGCGTCGGCTTATTTCTTTAATACCAGTTTTCAAGACAACCTAGCCTTTCAAGTCATCGTACTATTTTTTTTAGTTCTACCTATGCAGCCCTTCCGCTTGGTCTACAGTATCTTTAGGACCACATTCACCATGTCCCCAACCATCGAACATCAGGCCCTTCTCCGCCCAGGCTTCGGTGCTTTTTCATCGTAGCAAGGCCCTGCAAAGCATGAACATATTGGCAGAAGAAGAGAAATATTCTTACCAAAATGCTGAATAGACGAGCAAAGTCTCAGTTAAGACCTGTTCATTTTCATTTTGTCTTATCAGTATCCCATCCTTATTCTCTGTCTTTACTGTGAATATAGAAAACAAGAGATGGTGTGGCATCTGCGAGTTATCTTTGCAAACGTCATCGTGTGCCCAGAGAAACGCCATAATGAATGGCTGCCGAATAACTTGTCACCCTGTGAATCATTAGCGTGTACCGACATTGCACAACAGAGAAACATTACTCAACTGTTAAGCGGCAGTTCCCTTTGTTAGACGTCGGTGCTGGTGTAGTAGACCGTCGGCGTAACAGACAGACCGAGCACAGGGAGTAGAAAGGAGGAAGGCAATGTGTGAAGGGCATAATGTGGCACGCCCCATCGGGAAAGGGGGGGGGGGTGGAGTTGCTACGAAATGTGCCGCCTGAGGAGAAGCTAAGCGTCGGCAACACCACGCTCTCGGAGCAGCCGGCTGTAAAGGAGTGTTATTCGGAGATCGAATTTTTGTGGAAAAAAATTCGACAAAGTCCGGAACGGCACAGTTAAACAACCACCGTCAGTCGGCGGCTGGGAGCAGTGGTTTCCGTTCCTATGCTCTCTCTCCAACGCTGCTTTCATAGCAGCGCAGCAGCGTCCTCGTCCGCAACGGCACTTCTGGAAGTCGAGACGTCAGTCTCTGGTCTGTATCGTAGTATCGTAATGGACCAGTAAGAGTTTAGCATTTCCTCTCCAAATTCGGCTGCCACGCACAGCAGGCATTCGACCCTCGTGCTCGGCTCAGCAGCCGAACCCACTAACTCCTGTCCGATTTCAATGTGTAATAAAACGTTTCCTTGTTGTAACAATCTTTTTATGTGACTTTCTCACTTCATGCGCAGGTGCGACGAAGGGGTGACTGCAGATTCTATGACCGTAGAACAGATAGTCCACCCCATTATTATATCTGCTGCGACTATAGCCTGCGGGGTTTGGTCGCCAAATACGACGTCGAGGTGATCGTCGACAGGAAGTCCAGGTGGATGGAGACCCAAGTGCTCGTCGTCGACGGCCTACTTGACACGTACATGGACTCGCATCTTGGCGACTGCACCAAATGTACGCTATACATTCGCGAGCTGCCCACGCTCGACTATGAACGCTACTGCTTTTCATCTATGCGAGGGAGCAGTTTCATGCACCTAGATCTTATTTGTGCTATTTGTTACGCTTATTTTTGCAACATCTTCCAAGTGTCCCCATGTGACATGACCGTTGAGAACCTTTTCCAACTTCAGAGCTCACCCAGCATGCACCGAAAAGAGCCTCATCGCAATGGCGATGCGGTCTACCATTTGGACGAGCGTAGGCGCAGCGCTGAAGAATAATGAACCGTGAAGAATGCCAAAGGAATATAGTGGTATTATTGATACCTTCCTTTAACTGCGCGTGATGAGAAACTATCGGTTCTATCATCTGCTCAATATACTTAGTCCTGCGAGCTCTGATATTTGTACGAAGTACACGGAATAGAGAATGAACGTGGGGTTTCCCGTCGATGTTTTGCGAGATGCCGATATAACTTTCTCAAGATTATCTTCACCGCCGATAACTATTCAGCGGGTGCACGCAGGCTGTAGACCTTTGAATCAGCAGCTGAACGTCATAGGCGCTTTGATTCCACGCGAGTTCATCTCAGTTCGTAATGTGGGGTCATTATGGAATGCATACGCTAATTGGGACGCCTGCCTTGTATACTAAAAGTGGCCCGCAACGATATGCATTTTTGAACAGAAATAGCCACATTGTCTGCATTCATCACATGAAGTTCGTTATCTGTCAAAAAAGAACTCAAAGATAGTGATTTCTTTTCCAGCTGTCTGCGAAAAGAAAGGAATGAAAATGCCTAACATTAGACTTACTGCGCTTGACGTGTTTTTTTTTTTTGAACACTTAGAACAAAATTTTGACATAAAGCCTCTCTTATGCACTGATATGTTCATACTTGGCGACATTTAACAAAATCGTGCTAAAAAGTGCCAGTATTAGCGCTCTCTGGTGTTATGCGCTGAACTCAATGAAGGCTGTCGTCACGGTTCTTGCGCATGATTGGAAGCGAACTGTAAGGTTGCCAAAACAAATAGACAGAACTGACTGACGCCAGCTGACCCCAGCTGTATCCAGTTGTGTGTTCTGGACAGGTGCCCATGTACGACGTCAGGCGCCGCCGAGTTTGTCGACTATAAAAGGTTTGGCTCGGAAATTCACCAAACCTCTCCTCATACATGTTTTTGTGGTTTATCAAATCAAGCCAGAAGAAATCAACCATCGGAACATAAATTGGGCTTCGATTGATACCTAACTTGTAGTATTCCACGAACTTTTATCGTAATTGTGGAGTATATGCCCAGCCTTATCTGCCAGGAATTCATAATGGAGGGAAGGTTAGTGAGGGAAATGATATTTTTGTTCATCCAGCTTTACTTCTGTGCTTGTTCCTGCGCAGGTACCAAGGTATTTTCTTCCGATGTGTTGTCAGTGCGCGCCAAGCTGATGCCTCTCCCCGTGGCCATGGACCTTCCAGCCGACGTGAGGAAGAAGTTCGAGGATGAAGTTGTTTCTCGAGTGAGCATAGAAATCGCCCGCGGCCTGAACACCACTTACAAGGAAGCCATGGTGCGAAAAATGGTTTCATTGAAAGCAGATGATTTCACTGGTTAACAGGGTTAACAGTGAAGACATTGCACCCATGACGATGAAGGCATCGCGGGAGCAACTGATTAAACTTACTGGTCAATTTTGCACCGCTTGTCTACTGTCTACGCTATAGTCTTGAATTGCTTCTTTGGTTGTCCTCCAACTGGCTGGCACTTTACTGTATAACAGTAGACCACTGAATGATACGCTTGCTATACAGTTACAAGCAAGTCGCAAGTTTTCTTTGTAGTGTAACTTGTGACCTGGCAGCTCATATGGAAGGTGTTGTAAAAAGGTGACATTGAGAAAAATGTCATCGGCATAACCTGTCGCAAATAGCTGTTTCCAATGACGCATGCCTGACCGCTCCCACTACCCTCGCCAGCTCAAGGACAGCACAGTGAGACTGTGTCATCCCGCGCGACAGTTCTAGAGTTAGACTGATTTCGGCTGAGTTTAATTTAGTAGAACGCTGATTATGAACAGACCAGCAAGGGCCGCGGCGTCAGAATACAATGCGAAAGATATTAAAAACTTCATCGTAAACGAAGCACTAAATTAACTGATTCCTTTCCAGGAGGCTGATAGCGTATCAGGATGTACAGATAAGAATATAAGATAAGTCACACCCCAGACTTTAAGAGTTAGTTAGCATGGACAAAATGCTTTACATAATATAGCGATCGCATTATTATGTGCACGAAAGGGATTCTGAAATTACCTTTTTACCGCGGGAACTCGATCTTTACTCTCCGAGCATTCTTAGAAATATCGAATTATTGTCTTGTGCGCCGATTTCTGTATTGAATCTAATTAAACGTCCCGACTTCAACTTTTTCTGAACTCTTTTCCGAAAATTTGAGGACTCATGCAACGCGTGCAACGCATTTCAGCCAGCCGCGTGGCGTCTTCGCTATAGCTTATAATTGGGTTTTTATGTTTGCGTGAATAAATAGTTTCAGTCGCAGGCAACATAGCCGAAAAATAAGGACCACGGAAACAAAAATACGCGTGGACTCTTTGCTTTCGCCGATCGCTACGTGTCACTCCGCCAATGGCAGAGCGGCACGCCACCATGCTGCTGGATGAGAGGCACTCCACGCGTTGGCTGACTCCTCATCTTTTCCGAGGTGAGTTGAAAAAAAAAAACGACCAGAGTGGAGACGTTCAATTAGATTTATTAGGGAAATGGGCTGCACGTGCTCGGAGCCTTCAGATCGAGTTCCTGCGGTAAAAAGACGAACTCATAATTCTGTTTAGTTCACCTTTAAGGGTTCCGTTTATTATCAGCGTAATATTTTGCACGTGAAGTGGCGATTCGTTCATTTTCGTTCAAGGTTGATGTACTTATAGAATTTTTGTGATTCAGTGAATAATATAACAACCTAATATCATTGTGCGAAAGTCTAAGTGCCTTGGATGCGTTTTACATTGCAGAAAAGGCGATCAGAATTGTCAGCTCGAAACTCCTCGCACCGAAAGCGGCTGCCTATAGCAATGCGCGCGTGCTATCACAGCGTCAAACACGACGCCGCGTAGTCTGAAACTAGGGTTAGGAGATCGAAAGGCTTGCGTCCGTTTCTTTCGTGGGTGATTTAACTAATTGTCGTGCCTCATTTACGACTAACTGATGATCGTCTTACTGTGCACCGGTAATAAGGATAATGCAGGTTTTCATTGGTATAGTAAAGGCCTGGTCGCACCACTAGGGAGATGCGTCTCCGGAGTTCGGTGGGCTGGTAGGCAGATGGATGCCATCGCTGACGCACAGTCTGTCACACTTGAACCTACGACGACGCCAGCGCTACCAAACATCGCCTATTGTTGCGGCGTGACATGTTTTGAAGGCAGTGCCATCGACGAAACCAGTCGGCGGACGGTCACGCCAACTCCCTATAGGAGAACAGAGGCCGAGCGAAAACTTGCAACACGAGATGGCGACGCACAGAATAGCTGCACTTGTTTCTACCTTATCTGTGTTAGCAAAAAGCCAGACGCGCGCTTACGTTTTACGCAATGAAGCATGCCTATAGAATCCAACGGATTCCTGAGTGTGATAAAGGCGACTCCGGAGGGCGAATTCACTAGTTTCAGGGAACGCAAATGGCCGTCAAGTGCAGATATCACAGCAGTGACTTCAAATCGGTGCTGAGTTTCATCACAAAATGTGCGTAAAATAAGCGGGAAGTGCCTCTGTGACCCGGTTACCTGAGAAACCGTGCAGGCACCTGAGAGTAGCAGTCGGCGCCGCTTGTAACAAAAAAATATGGCCATGTTAACCATAGCAAATGGTCGATGGTGTACTTGTTGATAAAGCGACGACAAAATGATGATGTTTGGAAATTTGTCAGAATAGGTGTGCCTCTAAACAGGCGGAAATCACGAAATGAAATCGTTAAGTCTTATTTACAGCAACCCTGCACTCATCATCATCATCGTCACCCTGACTACGCCCACTGCAGGTAAAAGAACCCGCCTATATCTCTGCAATCCTGCGCTTACATGCCATCATTCTGTGGTATTCATTCTAACTCTATCAAGCAAATACAATTAAAGGAAAATACTGTTACGGAAAATTGTACGGTGTTTGTCGCCAAGGTGGCTCAGTGGTTATGGCGCTCGGCTGCTGACCTGAAAATCGCGGGTTCGAAACGGGCTTGGCGGTCGAATTTCGATGGAGGTGAAATTTTGTAGTTCCGTGTATTGTGCGATGTCAGTGAACGTTAAGGAACCCCAGGGGGTCGAAATTTTCGGAGTCCTTCACTACGGCGTCTCTCATAGCCTGAGTCGCTTTGGGACGTTAAATCCCACAGACCAAACCAAACCAAGCATTAGCTTCAAGGCTCCTTTTGCAAAGAAAATCCAATTCGAGTAACACTTGCTATTGGGCTAGTCGGCCTTCCATGATTTGCGGAATTAGTGCCAAAAGACAACGTGCAAGTGCGAGAAAATGTCACTTCTTATTCATGCGAAAAAGGTGCATTTTGCAGAGATGTCTTTAAATGAAGTGCTATAACGCCAATGTTCACCGATGCCGCCGTCTTGGTATCCATTGTCGTAATTAAAGTTTTGAAGCCAAGCTGCTGGCGTGAATTAAAAAAAACACAAATAATAGAGAAGAACAGAAACACGCGGCGTTGTGAACTAATTAAGGCAGCCAAGGTATTTGCGTTCAGTAGCAGTGAAAAGCAGACATTAATTTTACTCTAACAAAAACAACCTGCGTAACTGTTAGGGAATTCCAGGAATTATTCATGCAGCCTAGGTTTATTAGCTGCTTGGCGCTTCTCCTTAATTTCATGTCTCAATGCTTGCTTTTATTTTTTATTTTTGTGCCCTTCATCATTTACTCGAAAAACTAGGCTTGGCAATTCTGTCATCGCATCTTTTATCTTTTCAGTTTCTAGTGCGATAAGTCTACTCAATGGAAAATTCGAGTTTCGGTCCGGTGCGCGTATATTACATTGAAGTGACCGTACATTTTGATCTCTTAGCAACAGCCTTAAGTCAGATGCCGAAGCATACTTTGTCTCAAATTTAAACCCAGGCCGTTTCCAAAATGCTGCTAATTCCACCCCCAAAGTTTAGCCCACCACACCCCTGATGTTTAACCTTCATCGCTTTGTACCAAAATCGATCTCCAGGCTAATTGGATTGTACTCGATATGATCGCTGTCTCCCAATTTGACCCGGGCTACTCCAAAATTTCGCCCACCCCCAATCTCAAAATTTGACCATTGATTTGGACGAAACTGAATGCCCAGGCTAATTTTGAATATGGGTGTTACTGTGGTAGTCTCCAAATTTTACCTGGGCCACTCCCACAATTTGCTCAAACCTTAAAATTTTGACCGTGATCGATTTGGTCCAAAATCGACTTCCAGGTTAATTAGAATGTGCTCTATGCAATGGTAACGTCTAAATTTGACCCTGGCAGCTCCCAGGATTTACGGCACTCCAGCCGTGAAGTTTTTTATTCATCGATTTGGACCAAAATTATTGTCTAGGCTAATTTGAATGCGCTAAATAGAATGCTTGTCTTCAAATTTGGCTTAATCAGAGTCAAAATGCACATATCAGCCGCAAGCAAAAAGAAGCAAGAACAGCTGTTTCTCGACCATTCGGTGCAACTTAGTTAAACCGCTGCAAGCTTTTCTTGCCTTGATTGAGTACCAAGAGCCTCTCAAGATGTGAAAGAGTCTGATTATGCAAGAACTGCAGCAGTTTATTGTGTTATGAGATGTTTAGGCCCATACTTCATTGCGCGTGTTGTGTTCACTGTTCTATACCACTGAAGCGTCATCAGGTCTGCACTGTTCAGTAGGCACCTGGAATGTAGTTGCAGAGGCTGCGGAAGCTATTGTGACTCGAAAGTACCGTTACCGAGAAAATTAACCATAAATGCTTCTACCTGCAATATCTGGAACGTAGTTGCAGTAGTATATGTTTGGAACAGTTGCAGCTAGAAAGTTGAAAATTGTGTCCCACTTAATTTAGGAATACGTGGATCATGGTTCCAGCTATACATGTAGAACTTGCGTTACACACGTAAACTATACTAAGAATGCAAGGAGTACCACCAGAAACCCATCGATCTCGCCGACAAAATTAAGACGGCCGTAATGACGTCCTTCGGATTGTTTGCGTATTTAAAGATGCCCTTCACGCTTCCGCAACTGTGCTCAGACGTTCATTTGGTTCATCGCAGTCCTTGCTGCGTTCAGATACATCGATGATGTCTTCATCAACAGGGCCACACCTGAAGATAACGAGCGCCAATAGTGCGCCTTCGTTCAGCTATGAAAACATTAAGGCCGTGTCGTGGATTCCAACAAGTCTGTCATCAGCGGATCGTAGCTGGAGTTTTGAGCCATCACAAATCAGCGGTATATACTCGCCCTCTCATGTTCCACGTCATATCTATACAGAAATTTCGAAATCCTGCTACGGGGCGCATATTCCACGAATTCGTTGGACTGGCGAAATTCGCTATGGGCTTCCCACTGCACGGCAACGAGCTGTTCCGCCCGTTGAACAACCTCTTTTGGATTATCGGAAGCCCTTCAAATACCATATTTTGGTCATCATTAGATCACGCTAATTTTCTGCTGCCAAGAAAGCAGCTGCGGACGCCTTGCTTCTGATACATCTCAGAAACTTATGTTAACTATGACTGTGACCTTTGGTCTACTCTAGGAAGCTAGAGCCTGCTGATCGCGACACCTTTAGTGCCTTCGGTCAAGATCTACTGGCCACATGCGCTGCGATACAGAACATCCGACGGACGAAGTCGTTGTGTTCGTGTCTAGAGTACTCCACCGTTTTGTCTACTTTCTGAATTCGCCACAAACGTGCGCCACGTCAAGACGGCAGAAGGCCTTGCTGTGGACTCCTTGTCCAAAATAACTGTGCTTTAGTCTGCGACACCTTGCAAGGCGCATTGGAATAACGCCCTTTCTTTCCGACTGCAGACTGTGCACCTGACATACACGTATGAATCCTTAAGGTGCAATACTGCAGTGACGCACGGAAAACATTTCGTTCTCGCTCCATTCCATCGTGCCATATTCTATAAGGTCTAGGACAACGTCATTTAGGTGACAGGCAGCTCAGGGCATTGTTACGCCTTGTATGGTCCGGTAATAACGGTGATGTGATCCAGTGGATGCGCACTTGTTTGCACTATCAAAGTGTTCCGCCATATCAAGGCGCCATATCCTGCCTTTTCTCAACCATGCTATCATTTCAACAATGTGCATCTGATTGGACCGGGACGGCTACTTCTCAAAGTTGTCTGATTTCCTATTAGCAACATGACCGCTCATATTGCTTCCCCCGCGTTCATCTCCCAGTGGGTGTCAGCCTTTAATTGTTCCGGCATCACGAGAACAGACTGTGGGCGACAATTTCAGTGCGCCTTCTTTGCTGGCGTCACCTGCATTCCCTGCGCCAAGCATTGCCGCAGCAATGCGTTCTATCCAAGTGTAATCACCTTCGACTGCCTGAATCATGAGTTCTGGGAGACTCCGTTGCAGTGTCTCACTGCTCCAGCAGACTTTGGCACCATACTGTCTGCAGTATCTTATACCCCGTTGTTCGCCCGCGCCGCCGGCACTGTCTTAGTCTCATGCTTTCAGTTTCGGTCTGAGCCCGTGACCGCTGTCTTTGGGCTTTGTCTAAAAGCGGAGCCAAGTGAAGAAGAAAATAATAATATATAACGCGCTGCACTGTGCTCAAGGGACGTCGTGGCGGGATACATATTAGAAGTTATTGCTCTTCGCACCCGTGCATTGGCCCGAAGCTGTTATGAAGTTGTAATCTCCTGCGGTGATTAATTACCTGATAATTGGTCTACAGGAACAGTCAAGTTGGTTTGGCTGAACCCCAGAGTGGCATCAATACCTAATTTTTTACATTGGAAAGGGATGTTGTGTTTCTCTCAGGCAACATTTTATGCATTAGTATTAAGACTTTTACTGGATTCATTTCTCTCTGCCGTCCGTCTCCGAAGATTTCAGGAAAGCGAGGGCAGAGAGAAATCTTTTTGTGCTTCACGCCTCGAGCGAAATTCGAACCCGCATCGTCGATAATAGATCAGCTTCTCTTGCCGCTGCTTTAGGTCACTTGGTGACGGCCGCTGCATTCCTCCCCACGTATTAAACTACCAGAATCTCACTCTGAGCTTTGAAAATGATTGTGTTGATCAACCTTAATCAGTGCACGCTAGAGCGCAAGCGTGATATCTTGCACCTCCCAAGCAAAGTTCAAGCTGGTGGTCGATTTTAATGCGACAGCGGTAAGGAGCATGCGCCGCAGAAGAGCCTGCATTGTTCTCTGTCTCGTTTAAGATGAAAATATAAGCCTAAAAAAATCCTTAACTCCAGAAAAAGCAACCTCGGTGGGCCAAACAGGTCACAAGACCTCGTCACCTTATCACAACTTCCTCACCAGACTGTGAGCAAACTGCTCGGCGCTTGAGGTTGAAGTTCAAACAGAATATGGTTGCGAGTCGGTGCAGAAGAAGAGCAACCTGGGTCGCACAAGCCCCACAGGTGGCAGCACCCGCCTTTGCATGGCAGTGGCGCGTTGCTTAACCGCTGCATCGCTGCGCCTGGAGTGGTGCGATGGCCCCCGGAATCAACGATTATGAAGTGATGAAAGACCAATTGCGCACATATATGGATTTTCCCATTAACGCAGTCGCATTATTCCCTTAACGCGGAGCTTAAGTGGCCATCCAATTTTTGCGCGACCGCTTAAAATGCTACAGGACGACTTTTGCATTGACGCTCGAGCCAAACAAAGTTAAAACGCCTGGCCGGTTCGAAACCTACGCTTCACGGCTATTATACATCTGATTTGAATAATTTTGAGAATATTTGCTACGATTTGAAAGAAATGAAAGAATTGAAAAAATAATTTGTCAAACAGAAAATGATGTGGTCATTGTCAGTTTATCGCTATTTCACATATTCACGAACATTTCCTGAATTTGGTAGCAGTGACCTAACGGATAATTTGTGAACTTTTATCATTGGAAAGGTAAATATTGTTATGGCCAGATTATGAGTGGCATTACTGAAAATCATACCACTCGTGCGAGATAACAAATCAGTCTGAGAACCCTATGTCAAGGGCAAGGCATGACTGAAATATTATTATGATGTAATGCTCAAAGACCACAGTTTGGGGACGAGCGTCATAGCAGTAAATTACCACCAGCTCGCACAGGTGCAGGAGGAGCCCTTAGGTTTTTCAAACCAAGACATGCCGTTGACAATTGTTTCAAGCCTAAAGCAATTAAATCAGGCAGGCAAAGCTCAAACCTTATGTCTGCCTGGCAGATAAGAGCTGACAAAATGAAATGTAGGCATTGAATCGTAAGCGTCGATGACACACGTAGGAAAAAGGGATTTTCGTAAGTTGTTATATCTTAGGTAGAGATTTGATATTATGTTCAGTGACGGGGCAGGAATATTCAAACGACGATTCAGCGGACGTCGTTATAAGTTAACAATTAAAATGTTTGTGAAGAGAGAAATCTGATGGCTCCTGTATCTCACGGCAAATGTATAACTACCATTGTTAGGCGCTGAGCGCACAGATGGCATAGAATAGTTTCGGAACGCCACCGTTGTCATCGATAAATAGCAGCCGATGGCATATTCGGAATCAGGTCTGTCACGTTACAAACGGAAGGAAACTATTTTCTATAAAACTGAGCTGGCTGCTCTGAACGCAAACGGGCCTGTGCTTGTAGCATGAGACCTATGTTTCTTTAGAGTTTTGAAATGTTAGATATACCATGCTAATATCATCAGCGGGTACAAATCGTCGGAAAATTAATTTGTAATTTTTTATTTACGCGTCCTGGACCATCCTTCTACTGAACATTGACCGCGACGAGGCCAACGTTACTGGCATCAGTGTGCTGTTTCGTGTCGGCCTCCTTCGTCGAGGTGGCCAACTACCGGCGTACATTGTAGACGGGACTTGAGTTCCATGAAGGCTCTGTTCAAGTCCTGGCCTCTAAAGAAGGGTTCAGCGTCTTTCGTCAGACGGGTCAGAGGCTCTGCTAGCTTGGAGAAATTTTGAACAAACCAGCGATAGTACGCGCAGAGACCCAAGAAACGACGCAGGCTCCGTTTGTCTGTTGGCTTGGGGATAGCAGCTCCGGCGGCCGTCTTTTCGGGATCTGGACTAACACCTCGAGCGCTGACAATGTGACCAAGAAACTTCAGCTCATGAAACGCAATGTGACATTTTCCTGTCTTGAGAGAGATACCTGCAGAACGTGTTGTCTTGATTACAGCACGCAAACGTTTCAGGTGCTCATCAAACGTGTCGGAGAAGATCGCGACATCGTCGAGATATACGAGGCACAACTGTCACTTAAGGCCGGACAGCATGGCGTCAATCATTCTTTGTAATGTGGCACGGGCCGAGCACAAGCCAAAGGGGAGCACCTTAAACTCGTATAAAACGTCATGAGTAATAAAGGCAGTGTTCTCTCGGTCGCGTTCGTCGACCTCTATTTGCCAATACCCACTGCAGAGGTCAAGGGACGAAAGGTAGGTGGCATGGCGCATGTGGTCTAGGGCGTCATCAAAGCGTAGCAGAGGGTACGCTTCCTTTTTCGTGAGGTTACTGAGGCGTTTGTATTCCATTCAGAGCCTGAGGGTGCCATATTTCTTCGTGAACAGGACAACAGGCGATGCCCATGGGCCAGTGGACGTTTTTTTTTACGTCGTCCTGCAGTATTTGTGTAACTTGGCGGCGGATTGCGTCGCGTTTTTTTAGACACCCGACAAGGGCGCTGAAATAGTGGTATTCGGTCGTCAGGAACGATAATTCGCTGCTTGGTAAGCGGCGTTTGTCGCACCTTAAAAGTTGATGCAAAACAGTCGCGGAAAGACTAGAGAAGGGTTTCCACGCAGCGTTTCTGACTGACAAAGAGGTGCGGGTTTACGTCAGTCGGAATTAATGTATAGCCATCGCCTCGTCGAGGTGTGACGTGGTGAACAAAGAGCACTGCCTGGTGCACTCTATAAGCTCGTAAAAATAAGAGACGCCGACTGTCTTCGTTAAATGTTTCGGGTAAGGGTGAGGTCGGTAATTAAGATGTCGGTGCGACAGTTGGCAAGTTCTACCACTGCCTCGAGTGACACAAACTTGCCGAGCGAGTAGCAGCGACCTCATCGCTTCAGCGATGCCAGGAGTGCCGGTGCTGTCACGTCCCCGGCGAGGGGAGGTGCCTCTCAACTGACCAGAGGATGAGGGCAGACTGGGCGAAGCAAAGCGCCCCGGGGACGCTGATAGCGATTGGCGTTGCTGAGAGGTCAGCAGCAGCGCGTGAGCGGCCATGTACCCCTCTACGTTCTGCGGTCTTTCACCATAGCTCGTTCAAGGCGCGTCCGGTAGGAATCCTATCAAACCCACCCGCCAGTACGGGCAATTCTGGAGAATATGGCCTGATTCCCGGCAGTGGCAGCAGAGCGGGCGATTGTTGGACGTTCGCCACACGTGCACTTTAACGATACAAGGGCGCAGGTCTTGCTGCTGCCCGACAGGGCGCAGGTAACGGTGGGGTGGTCGTCGTCCGGAAACGGGGCAAAACGCTTGCGGCGCGGTGGCAGGTCGGCGCAGGGCATCGCTATAAGACTTGACGTGCGGCTCCGATAGTGGTGCTGGTGGAGGCTGCACCTATCGCCGGATTTCGTCGCGGAGGACATCGCCTGAAGAAGGTATGCTTGCCGACGGAGCATCCAAGTGGAGGTGTCGCAGTCCTTCGCGGACAATGCTCCGCACAAGCTTACGCAGCGCCTCATTCTCGGAGGCTGGCAGGGACGCGCCGTAGTGAGGGGCCGCTACATTTGCCTGACGGCTGTATGGGGCACTCCGCTCCTGAAATGAACGTTGCATGCTTCGTAGCTTCCTTGGAGAAGGCGGGGATGGTTCTCGAAGTGTAGCGCATGAGTCCAGCAAACAGCTGCTGTACTTCACCTCACGCATAAGGCTCCGTACCTATGTACGGTCAGGAATGGCCGGGTCGGCCTGATTGAAGAGGAGTGTCATGTCCTGTAGAAACATGGCCACGATCTCGTTGGACTGCAGTGAACTGGAGAGAAAGGCAATTTCAGAATTTTCTTTTCGCTCGCTCGAGCTGAAGGTGGCGAGCAACTCACAGCGAAAACCTACCCAGTTGTAGAAGGATGCCTCGTGGCTCTCAAACCATGTTTTCGCCTAGTCTTGAAGTGCGAAATACACAATCATTAGCTTCTGCTTGTCGTCCCATTGGCTGAATGCGGCCACATGGTCAAAGTTCGCAAACCAGTCTTGTAAATCATCGATCCGGTCGCCGCAGAAGGATGGTGTCGACCGAGGTGCAAGGACGAACGGCGGGGCACTGGCGGTGTACTACCTGTCTGGCTGCCAATGGTGGACGTCCTAGCTGGAACAGGCCTTGCCAATGGCTCTGACTCGGGTTTCAAGCCTCGCTGGTGATGGCTCGCTTTGTGGACGGGTGTGGCGTTCGCTTGTCGGGGAGCAGCGTCACGGATATCGACGGTGTCAGCGTACATAGGATGTGACCCAGCACCTCCACCAAATGTCACCGACAAACGCAGCAGGACGCGGGAACCACAGCCATTTACTGGGGCGAGGCTCGCAGAAAAACCGCGCTAATTTCAGACAAAGAACACGCTCGGCCACGTGCTAGAGGACAAGGTTAGGCCAGAAGGTGACGTAGGCAGAGTGTCAGCAGTGTGGCAATATTTTCCTTTCAAAAGTTCTAAATTTGCTTCCCACTGCAAAAGAGATGACTTGCAAACAATTTAATGCGCACTGCCCTGCTTTAGAATTTATTCAGGCCTACCTACTAGCTGCGCTGTGACTAGAAGAAAGAGTATGTGATGAGTTCAATTTAAAGTTGTTGCAAAAAAACTGAAAGCACAGAATAATATCGACTTTCAAAACCACGGATGTAAACATAACAGGCCACATCATAAATATTTAGTGGATCTCATTAATGGTGGTTCATTGCACGCCAAGTTATATATTAAATGAATGCCAATTCTCAAGAGAAAATCTAATCTGGCTTTATCGCTATCCATGTCGACGTAAAAAACAAAAGACAAAATATCATTTTAAGGAAGTTATTAATAAAGGCTTCAAGTTCTATATGTACAAAAGTTTCTATATGCGCAAGAAAGCGATGTCCTAGGCCCTATAGCGTTAAAAGGCTTCATACCTGTAGGAGCGTTCTCCTTGAGCGTTTCCCTCATATTTCTTAGCGCGCGTAGCAGCTCGCCTCTTTTTATGGTTCTTTTTCTTTTTGTTTCATGTAGCACAGTGCAAGTACCAATTTAGCTCGTAACCTTTGAGCGGCATTAGCTAAAATCGTATTTTTTTCTGGAAAAGGTAGAACAATTGTGGTTATAAGCACAGGTAACAATGAAAAACTTAATATAAATTCATGGTATTTCAAAAGTGTTGTCATACCTTAAAAGTGCCTCTCTTTGCCTCCGTGCTACGAGGCTCTCGGTCTGGCGGTCACTGTCAGTTTTCTAAAATGCTACAAGGCGAGGAATTAGCTAGCACGACCCACAGCTTTTCTTGTTGCATTACCCAGAAACACGCCTAGTGATTCTTAACACTACTGAGGAGACACATAAAGTGTGAGGCCAACATCTGCTCCAAGAAAATTCTTTCGATCCAAATTGGGTCTGTCTGAACAGCTTTGGCAATGTGACAGACAGAAGCAATGTCTGAAACTTAATACAGTCGTTGCGATAAACATACGCTAATTTACATATTATTAATGAGACGCACTACTGCTGTCTGTCAAGAAGTTCGAGCGAAAACAGATTTACAAGAGATACTAACAGCAAGATCTACAGTATTGCTGCGGGTGCAACGTCATATGGTTGGAGAAAATTGAAACGCTGCGCGTGCTTACCCTTTGCTGCAAGTTTCCCAAGGTTCCTTTCTGCAGGTGAAACTCTACAAATCCTGAAAAGGTCCCCTTGGCGTGGTCCACGTCAAATGAGATGTCATGGAGCGGAACCTCCTTCAATCCGACGGTGGGAAAAAGCCGGTCGATGATGAAGTTGGTACGCCATACGCTCGCCGTAGTACAAGCTGCATACCACAGAAAAGTAGAGGAGAGCGCTGACATGTTTCATTGTTTGAAAAAAGGATAGAAGAGATAGCCAAGGTTAAATCACGACAAAATCTCAATAGCAGCACAGGGACAGAACGAAGTAATGGGACGATCAGCGCTCGTTTGTCTTCGTGTCTTTCTGCGCTCCCCTCTCGGGCTGGTACGCGCTGCTGCCAGTGCATAAAGATAATCACTTTAATATTGTTATTTTTGGGTAATGGAAGGCTTGATTATAAAGAAAACTGACATGTTGCAAGTGCATTGCTGTGTCCTTTACAGCATAACAGTTTATTGATTTGTGGGTAGATTGCCGATAGTTCTTTTTTACAGAAGGTTGTTGCTCTATCGATGCTGCGCTGAGCCGCCGTCGCTCTACACTTTAACACAGAAGCTGCTCTCAGTGGAGTGGAAACTACGAGTACCAGGCAACAGCGTCAACAAGCACGGTGTGCTCACGCACTCATGAGCCAACGTGACAAGTCTGGAAGACGTCGCCTCGCTCTCGTAGCACCCACTAACCTCAGATACACTTGTGAGATGGAGTGTCGTACGACAATACCGGAAGGTTTGAACCCAAATAGCAAGTATTTGCAATCTGGTCATGAAAGCTGCTCACAAAACCTATCCAACACTAAATTTAGCGTTCTTTTTGTGTCTGTGTAGCAGGCAACCGTCTTTCTTGCCATCACTACTGCGCAGAATAGCACACAAAGTGATGCCGGGAGTAAAGCAAATGCCGCTAGGTACGTTTACGATCATGTAATCCGGAACTTTTTTTGTCAATAGCGGGGGCAAGACATCGAGTTTGTTTTGTTATTTATTTGTTTCGTGTTTTATGCGCGTAATAAATTTGACATTTTTGTTTATATGTTTTTAATTTTCAAAGCTGTGTTTGTTAAAGCATACAAAACTTGAATCGAAGTAGGCAGCTTGATAAGGTCTGAACGCAAGGAGCGATCAACTCCATTAAAAAGCTTGCGCGTACTGTTTCAATTCTGGTGATATTACTCCTAAACGAGGGACAGTCAATCAACGGCTTCTGTTGGGACATAATTGAGTTAGATTAGTTAAACGAAAGCCTTTGCGACTGGCTAGAAAGCCAGTCAGTTTGGCTCCAATATGCTTCACAGTAGTAGTGTCCTAGAATTCAAGCATTTGGCAGGAATCTTATTTGATTACAATTCACTAGACACTGGGCTGAGAGGGGGGGTTGCACTGCCTCTTGCAGAAAAATGCTGGAGAGGGCGACGGCAGACCTTGCCCTCCTGGTTCCACGGTCGCTGTTTAGGACCATTTACATGCGCCCTCCGTTCGATAACGCATTGGGCAATGGTCCGATGCTTACCGACGAGAGAATTAGGATTGTCGCACGTACCAACATTCTTGTCATCTGAAACCAATAGTAGAACCATTCCAGTCAATGAATATGTTTTCGCGAAAGCGCTGGTCACGCTGCAACAGGTAAGATACAACCTTCTTCCGCAAATTTCCGGGTCTGAGTACATTAAAATAAAAAATGCGTTTAACAATTAAATCACTTGTGCAGCACCCCTTCGAAATATTCTTACTTGCAGTCTATACACAACTTCAAACGCTTATTGAAGTATTGAAAACAGTTGGAAAACTCTTCTTTTGGCAGGGGTGTCACCTCCTTTGTCGTGGCGTCTTGAATGGCCTCTGCGCTCCCCATCCAGCGACCTTTGACCTTTTATGGCTCTCTTCACCCAAGAAAAAAGGAAAAAGTCACATGGGGAGAGGTCAGGCGAGTATGGCGGATGGGGAAGTACAGAAATGCTGTGCTTGGCGGGAAATTTTGTCACGCTGAGAGCAGTGTCGGACCTTGCGTTATCGTGGAGAAGGCAACATTGTCTAGATGCCCATAAGTCAGGGCGACGGCGTCGCAGTGCATCACGCATGTGTTGGAGCACGCGGATATAAAACTCCTGCTTCACCTTCTGCCCTTGTGGGACGAACTCGCGGTGTATGACACTTCTGGCATCGAAAAAAGCTATCAACATCGTCTTTGTTTTCGTGTTCTGTTGCCGCAGCTTTCTCGACGCCGGAAAGCTTGCGGACTGCCATTCAGTGCTCTGCCTGTTTGTTTGAGGATTGTATTGAAAACACCATGTTTCGTCTTCAGCACTGATGCTGTCGACGAATGTAGCATCCTTCTCTGCCTCGGAGAGCAAATAAGCGATCACTGATGCCCGCGTGTCCTTCTGGTTCTTTGTGAGGGACTGCGGCACAAATCTGGCTTTCAGCTTTCATTTCCCCAAGTTCTCACTCAAAATTTGGTGGCATGCAGTCTTAGTTATGTCGAGAGCATGTGACAGCATGCGGACTGTAATGATTCGGTCTTGCTTTACGTTTTCCCTGATCCCAGTCACATTGTTTTCATTCCGTGAGGTTAAAGGGCACCCCTGACTTGTGTCGTCTTACACCGACGTTCTCCCAGAAACGAACCTCTAGTGCCACTCAAAAGCTCGCGCCCGCGATAATGTATCGTTGCCATAAGCATCACGAAGCGGCTCATATGTCTGTAAGGCTGTCTTGGCATGTTTCACAGAGAATTTTATCTCTACACGCTGTTCGAGGTGGACGTCTATATCGCCACATTCACTCAAAGTAGAATGCTCAAACGACTAGGGAGAACGTATTATTCTACGTGTTGTGCTATCTAGCGGCTGCCACGGGAAATAACAGAAAAAGCTCAGGTTAGTCCGAAAAGATGGCGCTACACATACGCGCTAACATATGGTTTAGGGAATCATTTCCAGAGAAGAAAACAAATAAGTCTCGGAACTTTACGGACAAAGGTTGCATTATTGCTCAAACAATGGAAGTATAATAGAAGCCTGGGCGCGGATGGCGCCTTAAATATCGACGCAAAGTTCGTAGATTGTGAACTGACAGGATCGAAGTTGGTTCCGATACTGAAGTCGGTTATCCATGACCGGACTCATGTCAAATTATGAAGTGCTGCCTGAAAAGTTCTCGAATTTTTAAAAGGTGAAAAATATCGTATATTTTTAAAATGACATAAGTATAAATGTTTTCCATTTTCTCGCCCCGCACTTCTAATAACCAACATATTTCTCCAGTCTTAAGACATGCGCGGAAGTTCGCTTCTACTCTAATGAAAGCATTTTCATAACTGCAGTTTGTACGTGAAATGCATTACGCTACAAGGCCTGAGTAGAAAATATGCTTAGCTGAAAAAGCCTTTCGAAAAAAAAAACATTTTCTTCAGAAAGTCGTCGAGAGTAATTGCTTTGGGAATGAAATACTGTCGGCTGTAATTCTCGTCAAATTCTCTTCAACCAAGTTCCGAAGTCAAGGTTGACGCCGAAACGACATCGAAGAAAACGACTCACTTAAAAGAAATTTGAGCTCGAATAGGCTTATATCTAAAAATATAAATCCTTTATAATAGGACGATCTGCAGTCCAACGAACGCTGCTCCAGATTTAAGAGCTTCTCCGCCTAATGCGCAAATCTCTCTGCATCACGCATCTATGTGCTAACAAAAAGGGAAGCTTTGTGATAAAGAAATGCTAAAAGTATGTTATAGACAACTGTGGCCGTTACCTTAGGCAATTTACACAGCTCCTTGCGAACGCCAAAAAATTCAGCAATAAGGTCACAAATATATAGGACGATAGGTAAGGCATCCTTTTCTTCTCGATGCATTGAGATGACGCATCCTTTGCCGTAATGACACGAATACTTCGTTCTTAATGGCTCCGTTCTTTAAGTTCTTAACTTTCAGCGACAAAATTGTGATGCTCGTTACTGATAACGGCACTTTGTTTACACAGGCAACTGCGACGGCAGAGCGCAGGTTCTGCTGCCTAAGCAGTGACAGAAGCGTAAAGGGTGTAGATCGTCAACCTCTTGTATGCATCACTACGTTTTCTGTTTCTGTCTTGGGTTGACGTGAAAAGCATTGGCCATTGTTGTCACTCTCCTTCTTCACCCTTTATTCCTTGTACGTACATTTTATGCTTCCACGTGCCCGGCAGGAGCAGGGCTTCGTAAAACTAAGAGGGCTGAAATGACAGATATCGAGCAGAAATGTCGAGTTTGCTCGCACGAAGGACAGCCTGTTCATTTCAACATACCTCGCTGCAATGCCTGTGGATGACCAATACAGTAATCGTAGCCATTAAAAGGCTTGAAAGCGGCAACAGACGGATAAAAGGAAGTGAGAACACGACGCTACGGATAATACTGCGTTGATGCCTGGCTTATCACTCCGTTCAAGACTTTCGAAAGCGCAGCATTAAATATCAGTGTTGCTGGACAAAGGTTTCTCTTGACCCTTCCTTTCGATGACAGGCACATAAAATGTTTTCAGTTTGTGTTGTTACGGGGTAATGTACAGGCTCCCAGCACTTCGACTGGGGCCTCGTAGTAAAATTCGGATACATAATCGACACGCAGTGGCAAATGCCTGTCAAAAAATTCTGTCCTACTAATGGCGTGGGCCATTTTCGTAACGTCACTGTTAATCCTTTAGCATGATACCGAAGCTGGCTGACAGGATCCTCGGCAAATGGTATTAAACGCGACGCTATGGAAATCGGTTGGCGCCATTGGGCCTGAAGTGACTGGTATTCGCAGCTCAATCATGAGCTGTATCTACTATATTCGTCCAGCCGAGCAGCATGACAGGTCTCCCATATATAAAGTACCATTTTCCGCCGCTTTTAAGCGAGCCGTTCTCTAATGCGAGGAAGACTGTAAAATTTCGCAGGAGTGCGACGCTGCCGAAATGTGCGCCGTATGCAGCAGAAAGTAGCGAGCGCCTCATCGAGCGCAGTTACTCGCAAAGCTTTCCGCGCACCCGTGAAGAAATACTCTCCTTATGTAAGACGTCGGTAACGCTGCGGACGTTGGCGATGGCCCCGGAATTTTTCAGGATGAATTTAAGGGGATTGTCTCAGCCATGTTCTACAGTGCTTGCTTCGGGACCAAGTACTTTGTCTTCGCGTCCAGTGCTCAATTTTCATGCCTCCGGTGAGCTGTTACTCTAGGCGCAGCCGCAAATTTGATATCAGCAGCGCAGTACCTTTCGCCTGATGTAATGGTGACAACTCAAAGCATCGTTGGTTGACCAATAAAACGTTAGAGCCATTTCTTCCTGCCGCTTCCCAAAGGGAATGGAAAGGAGGAAAGGGGTATATGGCCTTAGCATCAATTGTACCCACCAATATGCGTGAGCAAATAACCTAGTTTTGAAATCGGAGCTTCACCAAATAAACTACTTAACTTCCCACAAACAAAAGTAAAATTCGAATCAGCAAGAAAATTTTGCTAATTTGTATCCATCCAAACACAGCAACATCGCTACAGAGGAAACGTGCGCTTTGCGGAAAAGCTTCGCGGTTAAAAATTCTTCCTCTCCGGGAATCAAACCCGGCTGCAGCGACTGCGCTGAGAATGCGGTGGTGTCGACTTGCAATTCAATGATGGGACGAATTTATCTTGAACTGTGGAAGTTTCTGTGAAGGCCCTTTAACTACTTTTTGTAGCCTTTGCGTCGTTGGGGGGTTGCTAGTTATACTTTACCCGGCATTGGGAAATTTCGTGCACCCAAATCAGTGGCAGACCGACCACTCCGCAATAACCTCTATGCCTTCATTTACCCAATGATTACTGGTGGCATTCCATTCCAAGGAGGGTGTCGCCAAGGTCATATCACAATGTTTATTAGAGGCGAATGCCAGCAGACTAATTTTTGGAGCAAAGGACGGTCAAAGATTCACCACGCCACAGAATATTTAGTTGTACGTCTTTGAGTCTGTGAATGTTTTAGACTGCTCTCAGAGAATGCGATAGCGCATAGGAATCATTACATGCATTGTCTTGGTAATCGTAGCAGTTTTTTTTTTATTTTCCCGTTATGGCCAACAACACAGAACTCCACTGCTGGACACAGAATTGCAAACAAACCGTGCATTACATCACTGAATCTGGGGCCACAATATGATGTTTTGGGAAAGAATTATGTCAACATCTATGCTGTCTAAGAGAAATTGATCAGACTACATAGTTCTTCAAAAAGACGAGTTCCAATCGCGAATGCCATGCAGTCTGACATCTCACCAATGTCATTTTCTTAGTTGCAAAGCACGCCCATGAATTTCAATGGTCATAAAAGTTGGTTTCTCTTTGAGGCACGACGCGAGGTTAACGGACAGCGAAAAAATAAAAAAATAACAAGAAATGCGATGTCAGCGACACAAAGTAACGAAGTTTTTAAATGTACTGTGCTTTCATTCGTTGTAACTAAATTCTTTCGCTTGGTGAAAACTATAACCCGTTTCTCTTAAAGCAAAGAATCACGGAGGGTCGAATTGTTGAATTACGAGTGACTTCTAATTTCACGTAATCACCCTCATCATGTAAAAACATCAATAAAGGTTTCCAGAAGACACTGGCGCAACCTTGGAGGTAATACAAGCGCATTCCCTTCAACGGTTGTTCCGAGAAAATGTTGCGCCACCCACTACTGACTAAAATGAGCAGCTCAATGAGAAATAGTGCCGCTTTTCCAACGTTCAGTTGATGTCGAAAAACGTACTTGGACTAGTCTACTGCACCGACGCACATGCAAAAACGTATCGGACATTTTTGAAGTCTTCAAAAAAGTGTTTGTACGACATTCGTTACGAATAAAAGCTGCGTGCTTGCCTCCCACAGAACTCGGGACAGTTCTATTCAATAGATCGAATTCCTGCGGTCACGAATTCAGGACATGCCGAATTATAGAATTTCGATAGGATTGAGAAAATTCGCACATTTACTTTTAAATGGGTCACTTGAGCAGCACAATGTATACGTATTCATTAGGCGTCTGTGAAGGACAATGGGAGCGACAACTTCGATGACGTCATAACGGAGGTTCCAAGCCGTTTGTTCAATCGATGTTTAGTGGCTGGAAGCACTAAGGAACCAGTCGCTTATATTACTGTACCGAGATATAGGGAAACGCCTCTCACCTATTGCGAAGAGGCGACTCGCGAAGAGGTCACTCACTCACGTCAGAGGCCAATGTTTATCTCTGGCACTCGCAGCAATGGCACAATGTGAAAGGTTCATTGCTACTTCATTGAGAGACTCTCCCCGCTCTATCCCTTCTTTGCAGATTGTTCCGTGCTGTATCAATTGATAGGTTGTTTTTCGGCTGAAACTCGACGCTAAAAAAGGAGCGTGTTTCTAAGTACATTTCAGTATTTTGCCTTTGTTTTGCCACAATACATGTCTTTATCTTTTAATAGGAATTATCAGGAGAAATGATTAGCTGGTGCATTTCTAATTTCAACGTATATTATTTTGGTTACTGAAGTCTCCATTGTCTGAGAAAGTGCATTGTCTGCGGAGCTCACCATAGACATCGTTCATAGCTTTAGAGTAAACAGCAAGTAATTCATGAGGCTCAGACAATCATCTGGGTGACAGACGACCTTGACGGGTGTTTCTCTGTATAATACTTGGCTGCTATGATTTTAAGGCGCAGTCGTCAATTAATCAAGTGTGACAACTAATCAAACCGGCTGTCAGGAGTCATCTAAAGGTTTGTTTTTTGCGCTCATATTCGTAAACTTTCATTAGAGTGCGTGTTCAATTTATACCAACCCCATAAATCTTTGCGTAGGGACCGATCACTTGGGCTCTCATACTGCACGCTGAGTTTTATCCGTTGATGGGTGCACGTCTTAACCTCTTAACTATTTTTCCAAGTCCCCATGCGTCATCCCTAATTGCTACAAGTGCCGCCAACATTTTCAGAAAAAAACACATTTAAAACGTGCAAATTAGTCATTAAGTTGTGCTGATATTTTAGCTGTCGTGTCAGTTTTAGGATTCTGACTCTTGGCGATGGAATGCCGCTGCTCGAGAAGAGGCACTTGTTTTTGTATTGAGATTCCTTTGCTATTTCTTTTGCAAAGTACATTGCACAGACCGCGTTGAAACAAAGCAAAGAGAAAAAAGTACTTATTTACAGAAAATAGTACATAAAATGTTTACTAAGTGGAATTCGTGCGAAAGCACAGATTTCTGCTACGTTGAAGATGACAAAAAGCAGGCAGTGCTGCGGAATTTTTATTTGAGGCCAACCAACCTGTCCAGCTGTGGTGACGTGTGTCGCATGGGCTCCCGCCTCGAAGCCACTTTTCGGCCTCAAACGTCAGCCTTCGCACTCGAATCTTTTGAAAGACATCCGGACCAGCGTCTTCTTCCTGCTGAAATCGGATTTCGCCAACCTTCGGACACCTAGGAACATTGCCGGCCGACTGCCGGCCTAGCCATCGAGCTAGGCCTAGCTCGTCACCTCTCCACCGGAAACTGAGCGGCTAGGGATCTGCAATGATGCAATACGCCGTGTAAGGCGAGGAATTATCCCCGTCGGAGCTCGCGGACGGAAAATGGGAAACCGTTCTTCAGTACCAGGACCCATAACGAGGCCTGAACTTCGTAACGAAGTTGCCGGGAAAATCTGCGCTCTTCACTATAAACAGACCTACAGCGCCGCAGTGTGCGACGAACGCTTCCTAAGGAGACTTCTGCCGGAGGTTCGAATATGATTTCGTTCGATATCAGTGCTATTGTAATAAGAACACAGCACACTACTAATACAGCACACACAGCACGCCACAGCACAGCACAGTAATAAGAGCACAGCACAGTCATAAGCACAGAGTCACGAACAACCAGCGGAACCGTCCAGGCACAGATCAGAGACCGCGTTCAGTCCAGAGCACGCACGAGCGACCGAGCGTTCGGCGCTCGAGCTTCGGAGTGATCGGCGCTTCTCGTCGTCTTCTTCGTTGAGCGCCAGCCAGCCTCTGAAGATTCTAAAGCCCGTGTCCTGCGTTACAATTCCCCCCGGGCGAAAGGGCGCCATCCTGGCGGCCTAGGGCGATGTGACGACGGCGGGATCGTAGTAAGGTTTGAGGCGGGTCGTGTGGACAATTTCGCGGCCCCGGCGGCGATGATCACGGGATGGAGTAAGGGGTTCGATGAGGTAATTGACGAGGATGTCTGCTGAAGAATACGGTAGGGTCCGTGGTACTTGCTAACAAGTTTTGAGGAAAGGCCGGGACCTGTGGAGGGTACCCAGAGCCAGACCAAAGAGTCAGGAAGGTAAGCGGGAGGAAGTGCAGGGGGATCACGGGTGCTTTTCTGCAGCTGCTGGGCGTGAGAAGTGAAGGACCGGGCAAGCTGTCGGCATTCTTCGGCATAAGTTGCGGCTTGAGAAGGAGTTGTAAATTCGGAAGCATCAGGGCGGTAAGGTAGAATGTTGTCCAATGTGCAAGAGGGCTCACGGCCGTACAGTAGAAAGTACGGAGAGAATCCGGTGGTGGCTTGAGCAGCTGAGTTATTAGCGTATATGACAAAAGGGAGAACGCGGTTCCAGTTACAATGGTCGGAAGCAACATACACTTCCAACATGTCACCGAGGGTGTGATTAAAACGCTCAACCATGTCAATTGTCTGGGGATGGTAGGCGGAGCTGGTGCGGTGAACAACGTTGCATTCTTGAAGGAGAGTTTCTACAACTTCTGAGAGGAAGGCCGGACCTCTATAACTGAGCAGCTCTTAAGGCGCACCATGGCGAAGAATGATGCGATGGAGAATGAAGGATGTCATGTCGTGAACTGTAGCGGTTGGTAAAGGCGATGTTTCAGCGTAACGTGTAAGGTGGTCGATGGCAACGATGATCCAGCGGTTCCCGGTTAATGTGCTGGGAAGAGGGCTGTAGAGGTCGATGCCAACACGCTCGAATGGCTGTACTGGGCAATGCAGCGGCTGCATAGGGGCGGCGGGTTGGCGAGGTGGACGTTTTCGTCGCTGGCATGCGGTGCAGGACTGAACGAACTGGCGGACGTAACGGGCCATCCCACGCCAGTAGTACCGCTCTCGTAGACGGGTGAAAGTCTTCAAGAATCCGGCATGGGCACACTGGGGATCATCGTAGTAGGAAGAGCAAATGAAGGAGCGCAGATGTCTCGAAATGACGAGAAGCCACTTGCGACCATCCGGGAGATAGTTGCGGCGGTAAAGGAACTCGTCTCGGATGGCGAAATGGTGGGACTGACGACGGAGAGCACGGGAAGGAGGTCGAGACGATTGGCCAGATAGGAGATCAAAAAGGCAAGTGATCCACGGGTCTTTGCATTGCTCGGAAGCCATATCAGCGAACTCAAACTTCAAAGAAGGCAGGGCAGATATACAAGGCGCTGCCTCAGATGGTACAGGGGAACGTGAGAGGGCATCGGCATCGGCATGTTTGCGGCCGGTACGATAGATAACACGAATGTCGTACTCTTGGAGTCGCAGAGCCCATAGCGCCAGTCGACCAGAGGGATCTTTCAGAGGGCAGCCCGCAGAGGGTGTGGTGATCGGTGACAACGTCTTAAAGGCGCCCGTACAGGTAGGGGCGAAATTTGACGATCGCCCAAAGGATGGCTAAACACTCCTTCTCGGTGACAGAATAGTTGGCTTCATTTTTTGTGAGGGTCCGGCTGGCGTAAGCGACAACGTATTCGTCAAAGCCTTGCTTGCGTTGAGCGAGTACTGCACCGAGGCCGACGCCGCTGGCATCGGTGTGGAGTTCCGTCGAAGAACGAGGGTCGAAGTGATGGAGAATTGGTGGAGTGTTCAGGACGCGACGGAGTGTCGTAAACGCTTCATCACAGGCTGGCGACCAGGCCGAAAGGTCGTAGGTGGAAATGAGCTTTTTCAGGGGGTCGACGATAGTGGCAAAATTGCGGACAAAGCGGCGGAGGTAGGAGCAGAGGCCGACGAAGCTGCGGAGGTCTTTTACAGAAGTCGGCTTTGGAAATTCGGCCACAGCTCGCAACTTGGCCGGGTCCGGGAGAACGCCATCCTTCGATACGACATGACCGAGAATGATGAGCGGACGAGCTCCGAAGCGGCACAAATTAAGTTTGAGGCCAGCATCGGCCAGGCAGCGAAGAACAGTATCGAGGCATCGGTGGTGAGACGGAAAGTCCGGGGAAAAGATTACAACGTCGTCTAGAAAACAAAGGCATGTGTGCCATTTGAGCCCTCGGAGTAGGTTGTCCATCATGTGCTCGAATGTGGCGGGTGCATTGCAGAGGCCGAAGGGCATGACATTAAATTCATAGAACCCGTCGGGTGTGACGAATGCAGTTTTGGTCGATCGGCCTCCGCCATCGGCACCTGCCAGTAACCGGAGCGCAAGTCCAATGAAGAAAAGAACTCAGAGCCCTGCAGGCAGTCAAGCGCATCGTCGATACGGGGGAGAGGGTAGGCGTCCTTGCGTGCAATCTTATTCAGACGACGGTAGTCCACGCAGAAACGGATGGAACCATCTTTTTTCTTGACCAGAACCACTGGCGATGTCCACGGCCTGTGCGACGGTTGTGTCACGTGACGCCGGGTCATGTCGCTCACCTGGGCGTCAATGATGCTGCGCTCAGCGGCTGACACGCGGTACGGACGTTGGCGCAAGGAGACATGGGTTCCAGTGTCAATACAGTGGGTAACGGTGGTGGTGCGGCCCAAGGAAGGTTGCTGGTAGTCAAACGAAGCTTGAAAACGCCGCAGAACGGCTACAAGCTGGTCTCGTTGGGTAGACGTCAGGGCGGCGTCGACGGAACGGTGAAAAATATCTACAGACGACTGATTCGTGATGGGAACAGGCGTAATGGCGCTGACGTGAAGGCCGGCCGCGCTATCGACGAGGGGGTATGCGGAGGCGGGATCGAGAACGGCAACGCTACCAAGCGATTGGCCATGGAGTAAAGTGGTAGGGCAGGAGAACGCATTGGCCACATAAATAGCGCTGGAGCCCCGAACAATTGTCAGCACAGCATGAGGCAGCGAAACAGACTTCTGGTCAGCGCATCGTAAAGAGGGGGCATAAGTCACTGTTGCATCTGAGAGCGCAGCACAAGACAGAGGCACCAGCACTGAAGAGAAAGGTGGAACGTCTGTGTCCTCTGAGACGACCACAGTAGCGGCAGCAGCACCGGTTACGTCCAAGGGGGCGTCATTGTAGGGCGACAAGTCAAGCTGAGCACGGGCGCAGTCAATAATGGCGTGATGCGAGGAGAGGAAGTCCCAGCCAAGGATAACGTCGTGAGAGGAGTGGGCGAGGACGATGAACTCGATCGTGTAGGGAACGTTCCCGATGAGCTGGCGGGCAGTGCAGGCGGCTAACGGTCGAATGTCCTGAGCTCTGGCCGTCCGGAGAGAAACGGGAGGAAGGGGCGTCGCCACTTTTTTGAGTCTGCGACAGAGGGGGTGACTGAGAACCGAAACGGCTGCGCCAGTGTCAACAAGCGCTTCGACGGCGACTCCTTCAACGAAAACGGCAACAATATTGGCAGGCGCAGAAACAGGTCTTGAGTGCGTCGCTGGTGACGCAGTTCTTGCCTCCGGAACTGCGGTGGTTAGTTTTCCGCGTGGACGGCGGGTTGGCGACGGAGCATTGGAGTACGGGAACGACGGCCAGGAGACGGCGAGCGGTGGGAGCGGGGATGGTAACTAGGAGAAGAAGAATCAGGAGGCGGCAAGTCTGACGCAGGCGAGGACGACGGGGGAAGGTCGTGCGTCGGCTCACGCCTATAATCGTAGGGACGGTGGGCACGACTGCGACACAAATGAGCCACGTGATCAGCGACGCCACTGGCGTAGCAAATAGGGCGGTTGTCTTGTGTGCGCCAGGGGTTGAGTGTCTGCGGCTGTGATCGGGGGCGGGCAACCGGACGGTAAGGTGGGGTTGCAGGTCGCTGGGGTTCTAAC
The DNA here is from genome assembly GCF_052857255.1 of Amblyomma americanum. NCBI lineage: Eukaryota > Metazoa > Arthropoda > Arachnida > Ixodida > Ixodidae > Amblyomma > Amblyomma americanum. The sequence goes on along the minus strand of NC_135505.1, from coordinate 106,440,026 downwards.
TGCCGGGTAGGTGGCCTGTAGACAGGGGCAGCAGGTGAGGGCCGCGACCGCACCACGGCATCGGCGTACGTCGGAGTAGCCGCGATCAGGGGTGGCTGAGAAGGAGGTGGCAGGACTTAAGCGACCTGCTCCTCGATAACATGGTGTAGGTTGGGAGTGAGCGACGGCGCAGGCGTAAGCGGGCAGGTAGACAAAGATAGCTGGCGTGCGACTTCCTCACGTACAAACTGCTGCATGCTCTGGAGGAGCGACTGTTGGTCCAGAGCACCGTCCCCTGGGAGAGCCAAGCTGCAAAGTGCGGCCTTCTGAAAGCCTGCACGCCGGGTAGAAAGGCGCTGTTTGCGCAGCTCATCGAAGCTTTGGCAGTTGCCGATGACACCGGAGGTAGTCTGGGGATCTTTGGCGACGAGAATCTGGAAGGCATCATCCTCAATGCCTTTCATAATGTGTCTGATCTTGTCGGCCTCGCTCATAGAAGGGTTGACACACTTGCAGAGGTCGACAACATTTCTAGAGAACTGGTGAAGTTTTCACCGGTTTGCTGGGCCCGACTTCGCAAGCGTTGCTCGGCGTGAAGCTTTCGCACTGCGGGACGACCAAAGATTTCTGTCAGACTGGTTTTTAGAGCTGCCCAGCTTGAGATGTCAGCCTCGTGGTTTCGAAACCAGAGATTGGCTACGTCGCTCAGATAAAAGATAACGTTGGTGAGGTTGACGCTATCGCCCCACTTGTAGGCGCTTACGCGTTCATAGGAGGCCAACCAATCCTCCAAATTCGTGTCATCTGTGCCGCTGAAGATGGTCGGGTCACGCTGCCACGCGGCGACGGACCAGAAGACAGCCGACGGAAGCGGTAAAGCGGTTTGGGTGACGGTGTCAGGCATTGCAGAGGTGGTAGTCAATGCGCGGGTGCGAAGCTCCAGGGCGAAGGATCGTTGGCACCTCCCCCACTTATAATAAGAACACAGCACACTACTAATACAGCACAAGCAGCACAAGCAGCAAGCAGCAGTAATAAGCACAGCGTCACAAGCAACCAGCGGAACCGTACAGGCACAGATCAGAGACCGCGTTCAGTCCAGAGCCCGCACGAGCGACCGAGCGTTCGGGGCTTCTCGTCGTCTTCTTCGTTGAGCGCCAGCCTATGAAGATTCTAAAGCCCGTGTCCAGTCTTACACTATACTCTTCGCTCGGTTGTTCTGGAAGCTACATGCTTTACACTATCCCGTATTATCTGGAGCAGCTTTAAACATATGACGTACGTATGTTGAACGAGCATTTCCGAAGTTTCGTGCTGTGAATGCGAACATGCACATGCGCTAAACAATGTTAAAACGCCTTCGACTATAAATAAGCAGTTGTGAACAGCATGTGTACAAAAGAGGTAAAAGAAGTGCTGCTCTTTCCTTTCAGCAACCGTGTCTTAATTTTGAAAATTTTTACTTCAATAATCACCATTTTTTTGCGTTTGCACTGCCGCACCAGCCCAAATACATAAATTTTACAGAAGACAAAAAAGACGCAGGAAAACAACCACCGATTTTCCTCTGAAGTGAGCCCCGGAAAGCCGACGTCCTGGTTTCTGCTAACGTGTGTAGTCTTTCCCCGAAGAATGGCGAAATGTTGGGGAGAGAAACCATGTAAAATAGTGAAATGTCAAGATCTTGAGGATCCAAACGAAAATCCACGAACGTCGTCTTATTAGTGTAAGATGTCGTAGCTGGGAGTGTATATCTGCATACTGTCCATCTAATATGAGACAGAAACTAACAGGGTGCACGGCGCACTAGTGCACACAGGCGGCAATACATACCGTGAATATGATGATGATAATGATTTTTATTGCAATAGGGCCTCTGTGGCGAAAGAGCGCCATGGTACAAGGTTGTTGCTTCCCCTCAAGGTGGCGTCAGAGGCCAATTGCAGAAGCATTTCACCCTAAAGAACCCGAGCACCATGCAGAGTAAAACTTGTAGCCATTGTGCCACCGGTGGGTACCCGGCGGCACTGGGGATCGAATCCCGCACCTCCCACATGAGAGGTGGATGCTCGAACGACTAGGCCGCCGCGTCGGCAGCATCCCGTGAAGAAGAGTGCTAGGTTGTGTCGCAGCCTTTTATACTGAAGTGTACGTATACATTGCATTAATTACCCAGCATGCGAATAAGGGCTATGTCATTGCGTGATTTCCTTCTCTTGCTGACATCGCTCAGTGGAGGTGCGGTGGCCATCCCATGGTCTTGTTGAGAGGCGAGATCTGCCCCTGGACCCCGTGGCGACGTGTGAGGCCGGCCGTGTAGTGGGTGATGAGTATGACGAGAATGCAGGCCAGGGCCACGGCCACCATGATGGCCACTAAGTTGACCATGGCCAGCCTGGTGCCCATCTCGGGCACGTCTTCGTCATGAGAGCAATGCCGTCGCCCCAGGCCGGCGATGATCTCGACTCTGGCGTTGCAGTTGACGCGCCGGGTGCTGCGAAGGCGATGAAAACAGTAGCATGAGTGACACGAGGACGCGTGCCGCTGTTTCGAGCTATATAAAATTTTATCTGCAATATTTAAATTTCCAGTTGACAATAATTGCTGCTTTTTCTGTAGCATCTGGAATTTCCATTATGAAGTTTTACATCAATCACAGCTGAAATAAACGATCACACGATGCTAGGAACGATTCTGAAGCTTCAGGAGGAGAGGAATAACCGAGAGCTTTATGAATCCCGTTGATAATGTGTCGACCGTCTTAAGTGTTCGAAGAGGAGGAGGAAGAGAGACGTTAATGATTACAGAAGAGGTCTGCCTGGTTGTTAGCCTAGCATGCTACTGGAGGTGAGGATGAAAGAAGAGAACAAGAAGAGGGTTAATAAGAGAGGAAGAGAGAAAAAAGGAAGGGTGAAAGGTGAAGGATGAATGGCGAGAAATTACGGCGAGAATCCATGCAATACTGTGAAATATCAATATCATGAGGACTCAGACGAATACCCGCGAACCTCGTGTTATTAGTGCAAGATGTCGTAGTTGGGAATGTGTATTTGCATACTGGCCTCGTAATATGCGAGAGAAAGTAAATGTTCGAGGTATTCCAAGCAAACGGGCGATAAATATAAAGCCTCTTTCTTCGGACTGCGCTCACTCCTAAACAAACGTCGTTTAGCGCGCCATCGCAGCCTATTTTTTATTATGCAGCACGACAGAAACAAACGCTGGACTCCTCAGGCGGCTGATTGGGAAGCAACTTCTTGGTTATGTCTCCTTTCTGTTACGCTAAATTTTCGTGCGCTTCGGGCAGGGTAGGCATCTCTACCGTCGGGTCTTTTGCAGCCGTAATTGGATCTAGGACCAGAAGTCTATACCCGGGAGTGTCGAACAGCATGGCCAAGGTTACAAGGTGGAGTTCTCTCGCCTGGAAATTCTTCTTCTTCTCCTGAGGAACCAATTAATTAAATGACTTCTTCCTTTTTCCCGATCTATTGTTTCTTCCTCTTCGATATTCACACCGACGGCCACTCACGGTCCCAAAATAAAGACAGCAAAATGAAGATTATTTTGTTTTAGTTACACTTAAAATGGACCGGTACCTCTTCCCCCACCCTTTTGGTTAGTTTTTGTTCTGTAATCTTGTCTTGAACCGAACAAAATTTGGAGGGTCACTTAAGTTCCACCGTAAGGGTATGACGCAATTGAGAAATCGGCTAATTCTCATGTATGAAGAAGGTCACTCTCTTCTTCACGTTCATAGATCCCTGCTAGTCCTCATACCGCTCCTGGCACAGTGGTGCAGCGGTTAAGCGATGCGACACTGCCCTGCGATTGAAGGTGATCCCAACGGTGGACCTTGTGCGAACCAGCTAAAGCCATAGCTGCCTTGTTTCCACTGCGGGTTCTTTACGTGGAAGAAATAAAAGGAATATTGGGTATGTATGCTATATCTGAAGGCAACACTTTGAATTCCAAGATGCGAGTGCAGTTATGCTTTTTGCGGAATAGAATGAAATCCAGAAGAAAACCAGAAGAATAAGCAGTTTGCTACCCTGCACGGCAGGCAAGGGGTGAGGGGAGGAAAAGATGAAGGAGAAAAGAGTGTAGCAGAAAATTGAAGTCACTATGCAAAGTCACAGCGTTCGGTAAAGTCACAGCCTTTTGTGCAATTCACAAGTCCTCAAGGAGCGGAGCAGTGGTTTTTAGGCCTTCACCGCCGACGACCGCCGCGGCCAGTGGCCGAGAATCTTCATTTCCCTCAATGGGCGTCGATGTAGACGCTCCAGCGCACGGCAGAAAGACTGCCTTTCTGCGCTGTAGGCAGGGCATTCAGAAAGAATGTGGACTATAGTCTCGTCACACCCGCAGGTGGCACATGCAGGGCTATCAGCCATACCGATTAAGAAAGAGTAATGCTTGGTGAAAGTGACGCCAAGTCACAGGCGATACAGCACATTTTCTTAACCTTGAATTAGTCAGGACGGAAGCCGGAGCGTTTTAACGAGAGCATCCATCATTTCAATGACTTCGTCACAAACGCCTTCGTACCTGGGGATGTCACGCAGCTTACATACATTCTGAATAAAATATCTGCACACAAGGCGAACACCGGGATCGCAATTTATTTCTGGCATTCGAGAACGCCAGATCGCATGCAAGCCACGAAGAAACAGCACATCATGTGGAATCATCTCATTGTTAACAGTGAGACTCCGAATGCCTCTGGGTATAAGCGGGAGGTCTTATTTAAGGGCACGTTGCAGGACGTCCTAAGAGAATACAGCGTCCCAGCATTTGAGAAATACATGTTCGACACTCTGGTTATCTAGATAGGAGGCAATATTCTCCTATGGAGGAAACACGCCTCTTTCCAGTAGCCAAGTTTTGACAGGCAACGTATTGGTATGCAGTCCGAGTTAAAAGGTTGTAACTGCTGCGTGGACAACCATTTTCTTAACCCGTTTTAGAACATCTTTATATATACCTTGGCCTCCGCTGTGCAGGGACCTACACATTGGTTCTGGAAATATAATCATCATCAGCCTGAGTATTCCCACTTCAGAGCGAAGGCCTCTCCTATGTCTCTCCAAACAAACAACCGTCTCCTTTGCCTGCGGCGGCCACCGTATCCCAGCAGATTTCTTAACCTTATCCAACCACCTAACTTTCTGCCGCCCCTGGCACGCTTTCCTTCTCTTGGAATCCACTTCGTTAGCGTTAAGGACCATCGGTCATTTTACCTTCTCAATACGTGCCCTCCCTTAGATAATTTCATACTCTTGACTTCGACTAAGATGTCGTTTACACGCGTTAGTTCCGTGACCAACTCTGCCCTCTTCCTCTCTCTTAGCGTTATACTTGTCATTTTTCTTTCCAAAGCTCACTGCGTTATTCTTAAGTTCAACCTTCAGCAGCCTCGACGTTTCTTCCCCATAAGTGAATGTCGACAAGTTATGGTTTCTGTATATATTTCTCTTGAGAGATATTGGCACAATATCACTCATTATGTTAGAGAACCTGTCGAATGGGCTCAACAAATAGTTATTATTATAGTTTGCTAACTCTCGTGATCTGGACAAACGTTTACTACCTGACGCCACTTCCAGAACCTTGCTGCCAATTGCAACCTGCTGTTTCCTTCCAAGATTCTTTAACAATATTTTCGTTTCCTGCGTACTAACTTTTAGACGCACCGTTCTGCTGTGCCTGTCTTACTCACTGATCATGTCTTGCAGCCCATATACCAAGTTACTTAGCAAGACAATGTCATCAAGGAATCCGAGATTAGTAAGGGGTTCTTCATTATTACTCTTCCCGAATGGTTCCGATATAGGCCTCAGGATACCGGCAGTAAACAGGCAATGAATTGCACTGACGAGATCGTGTTTCTCGGCCTGACCTTCTTTGTGATCTGAACTTTACTTTTGACTTTATGGAGGACTATGGTAGCAGAACAGTCGTTAGATATTGTTGCGTATGCGAGTCGCTCGCTCAGTAAGCCGGAGCGATATTATACGGTCACCCAGCAGGAATACCTCACAGTCGACTTAGCACGCAGCGCTTCCATTCATATCTACACGGTCGCCCGCCCACCATCGTCACCGACCATCATGCCCTCTGCTGGCTCGTTAACCGTCGTGACACGTCTGGGCGCCTTGCACGGTGGGCTCTCCGGCTACAAGAGTGTGACTGCACGGTCGTCTAAAAGAACGGTCGGCGGCACGCTAATGCGGACTGTCTTTCGCGCTTGCCCCTTCCTGAGACGGAGTCTAACATCACTAATTTCGACAACGTGCCGTGTCAGTGTCACCGTTTTTTTCCTGATCCCACCGCATTCAAAGCGGAACAGCAGACACATCCAACCCTACGGACTCTCCTTGCGGAGGCTGAAGACCCCTCTCCGTTACAAACCACTTATTTGTGGGAGATGGTCTGCTGTGGAAGAAAAGCTATTCTTCTACAGGCCGGCGCTTCTTCCTGGTAGTTCCGAAGAGCCTGTACACCTCTGTCTTGCAGGCCATGCATGACGACCCCCCACATCTGGACATCGTGGGTCGGCACGAACGCTCCATCGTAACCGGGCACGCTTCTACGGACCGAAAATGCGGGCCATGGCTGAGTGGTACGTCGCCTGATGCACTCAGTGTCAACAGTACAAGCATCCTACTAACGTTGCATCAGATCAGCTTCACTCTGTAATACTACCCGCCGCACTGTTCGAGAAGGGGGCATAAATCTCCTGGGCCCGTATCCCAAATCCTTTTGTGGGAACCGATGAATAGTGGTTTCCTTTGATTACCTCACTCGGTATTGCGAAACGGCAGCCCTACTCTCGTCTAAAGCGTATCATGTGTTGTGTTTTATGTTGCGCTCCATAGTTCTCCGTCATGGACCCCAAAAGATATCATCAGTGACCGTGGTCTGTAGTTCAACGCTGACGTCGTGGAGCAGCTTCTCCATTCCTGGCCTTGCAATTCCTAGACGAATGGGCTAAACGGGCGCACGAACCGAACGGTCACTAACATGCTGTCATTGTACGTTGGTTAAAAGCACAAAAACTTTGACAACGTCCTGCCGTGTATCACATACGCGTTGAATACCATGCGCAATGAGAGTACTGGCTTCAGCCCCTTCTTTTCAGTCTATGCTCGCCCCCCACGCTATGCCCTGGACACAACGCTACCGTTTCCTGCCAAGCCACATGAAGATCCCTCCATTGCCGAGACACACTGTCTCGCCGAAGATTCACGGCGCCTCGCCCGCCTTCGTATTCTCGCCTCACAAGATGGCTCCAAAGCGCGCCACGATGCCACTTACAGATCTGGTGATGTGGTATTGTTGTGGCCGCCTATAAGAAAGCGGGAATTTTCCCAGACGCTGATGTGCCACTGCAATGAACCCTGTGTTATTATTGAGCAAATTAGCGAGGTCAATTACCGCCTAGCGTGTTTAACGGAAAGCGGCCGTCGTTCTGCGCGGACTGAAGTAACCCACGTTGCCCGGCGGAAGCCCTAACATTCGTGCATTGCTTTTTGACTCGTCCTGCGGGCAACGACTGCGCAGGGAGAAGTGTGACGCGCATGAATAGGCGATGCGTATTCTATTTAGCCGGCATCGCTGACTACGCAGAAGATTAGAAGAACGAGGTGAATACGTCTCGCGCTCGGCAAGCGGATCCCAGCTGGTTTCAGTCGCCCGTCGGGGTCTGATTAAACCCCTGGTCGTAACAATATCTTAATGTATTTTTACATAAGGCACTTATGCACCCTGAATTCAAAATGCCTTCACGACTTTTGGAGTTCAAACTGAGTCAAGTGCTTTCTTGTAATCTATGAAAGCTATAATAGGGATTGGTTATATTAGTTATATAAGAAAAATGACATGTGTACCGTTAAGAGACAGGAAGAGGGCAGAGTGGGTAAGGAAAGGAACTCGAGCTAATGACATCCTTTTAAAAATCAAGAGAGGTAATTGCCTTGGGCAGGGGATGTAAGGCAAAAGCATGGTGTACGATGGTGCTTAAGCATAACTAAGTGATTTCCAAGTTAGGCAGGTATGACAAGGGGTTGCAGAAACTGTGGTGGGCAGAGGAGATAAACAAGTTTGCGGGATTACAGTAGCCGGAGCCTGCACAGAACAGTGTTAATTGCAGAGATTTGGGAGAGGTCTTTGCCGTGCAGTGGGCCTAGTCAGGCAGCTGATGATGCCATGGTGCAGTTTTCTCACAATCCGGAGGGCAGGTTTTGATGACGCCACAAGGTGATGTGACCTTGCTGGTGACCCTACCTCCTAGGTTGCTGCTCTGAGGATTTTTCAGGAATTTTTCGCTCATGGTCAATGACGCCGAGGGCGATGCCATATATTTGGCGACACGAGTTCTTAAAAGATATCGCGTAAAATACATTTATTGTTCCACTTAACACCTGCGACTGAAACGTTCAAGAAGGTATTATGTTAAGCCTATGAAACGAATAATATTGTTTGTGATCGAAAATTTTGGGCGGTACATCTTTAATAAAATCTTTGCGTCCTGGGACAATTTGCAACTATTGTGCCCAGCCATCCAGCTCCCTACCTCTATTGCGTATTAGAAGAACTTACGAGTAACACAACCGCTTATTTTCTATCCGCTGTGGCTGTTGGCGTCGCTAAATTCGAATATCAGTTCTCGCGCGACATCGCGTATAATCTTAAGCTTTTCCTTTTAGCGCTCACTCTGTAATGTTCGTTTTGCTCTTTTGTTAGTTCTCTATTTAAATTTAGGGCAATTACAGACCTCAATATTGTCTAGAACTTATTGCTACTATAGGATGTTTGTTTCAATCGCTTGAATCTGGGCTTCAAGGAGTATGAAAAGGCTATCGACATTCACTTCGGCTACAACAGCGATCATAAACTCTGGAATGCTTGGGCACACCGCTTAGAGTCCAGATAAGACGCTTGGAAGTTAGTGCTCCGCGGCATCTTTCACTTTGTTTTAGTGATATTCAAAGCTGGACGTATGGGAGCCCCTAAGATGTCTACCTACGTCTGCTCGCTTATTCAACTCATGATGATTGTCGTCTACTGCAGCACTACTAGTTCCTGTCGGAGGTGAAATCTCTTGTGCAAGCAACAAACCTTTCTAACGCGACATAGGTAAGGAGCTGTTGTCGCAGAAAATCTGGAGGCGTCGGCCTCACTGAACGAGATCGAAAAGTCGAAGAAAAATCCCCAGAGAAGCAACCTGGGAGGCAGGTTGCTTCTCTGGGGACTTTCGGTTTCGGGAATACGAGAGATCACTGTAATTGGTAGGGGGTCAAATCTGGTTACGCATTGTAAGAGGGGTAAAGGCTACCATCCTTTTCTTTCACAGGCAGTTATTTTAGATGATTATCTGGCAAAGATTAACCGGGAAATCATTGAGACCAGACATATCATGCGATTAGGGGAACAATGTGTCAGTGACCCTTCCATTGGTTTAACAGATAATGAGGTTATATTTCTTGAACAGGGCATGTGTAGGAGGTTGTCATGACATGGCTTTTCAGTTTTTGATGATTGTGCGGTTTTGGTGCTGCTTGGCTTGGATATATTCTGTTTTCCAATAAACGTGAGTTGCGAGTCAGCGCTTGTCCTGTTTGCAGTACGTCCTCGTCTTTAGCACTTTTTTTTCATTAAGCGAACAATACGTGGCAAAGATGCACCTGTTTGAGCAAGTGATAGCACACGATGGCATTTATTGCAGAAATCGTGATTTGTCCCGAAGATTGGAACGGAAAAAAGATGTGTCGCCCATTGTGTCAAAGGCAAAGCAAAACGAATTTCATGTATGTGGAAATACGTCCCTGTTTTTGAAGTGTGTTGAAACCAAAGAGCCTGCCCATTGTTCTTTGTACAAACCAGTTAGCAATGCATGGAGCGACCACGGTAAGGGCATTCACTTAGCACGAAGGAATGCTTCCAAATAAACTGTTGTCGGAAGGATCGCAGACAAAAGTTTATCCGTGACAACGCATAAAAAATGGCGGCCGGTGTTCCGACCCCTTCACAATACATTGTTGGCGCCTTCCTATCAGCTGCTGCGAATCCTGGATCGCAATATAAGCGACCGGTTTGTGGGCGCTTCCAGACGTCTATCGTCAATTCAACCGCTCAGCTGAATACTACGGTAAGATGTCATCCCAGTCTTCAGTCCCACTGACATTTGATGATGCATAATGAAGATTGAGCAATGTTTCCCTGGAAGACTAGATTTCAATGCGAAACTAGGATTGAATCAAAGAAAATATAGCCTCTACGTTATGCAAAGGTTATTGAAATACTTCATTTTAAGAGAGATTGTCATTATATGTTTTTCCAGCTGACAATATAAAAATCGGCATATCGAGAATTCGTAATATTTGGTATTTGGTGTAGTTTACGTAGCTGGTCCGAATAAATCAACTCTGCTTACTACTTCTATTTCTGCGGCAGAGTATATATTATTTCGGTTCAAAATTACTTGTTTTATAGCCTTGTTTAGTACTTGTTTTATTATTTGGTTTATAGTTTTGTACCCGTTTATTCCTTACTATTTGCTGCAGACCATTCCCGAAGTTTCAAACAGATCAGTTCGACATGCTGCTGATGTAGCAATCTGAGGCAGAAAAGATACGTTAGCATCATCGGCGTATGATATGTTGGTGGCCTTACTGCACGTGTTAAGAAGCTAATAATATTAATATCGAAAATTAAAGGTCCAAGATTGGTGCCTTGAGGAAAGCATTTCGCAATCTGTTTCGCATTAGAGCAATGCTCACGTATTTGAACATACTGCTGCCAATGCCTGAAGAAAGATTTTGTAGCGTCCGATCAATGGCCACACAGTCTATATATGTCAAGTGCTTATGTAAAATAGATGGAGTAATATAGTCAAACCCCTTCGCGAAGTCCTCCATCAAAGCACAGCCATGTCAATGGGAACTATGATAAAGTGAAGTATTTTGCACGCATAATGCTTGCTGTGCTGGCCTGTGTTTTCTAATTCCAAATTTAGCCTGAATTAGACGCTTATATATTTGGAGAAAACTGAAAAGTGGTGATGAGTCATTTCGTCAAACGTTAGCATATATATGTAAAACTAAAATAAGCAGTTGTTCCCTCCTGTCTGCGGCAGAAAACGTAGCACACACCAGTGGTGATGAGGACCAGAGGTTCATTATCTATACCCTTTCTGCTTCTGTCAGTGCTTAGGCAGCAGAACTTGTGCTTTGCCTCCGCAGTTGTCTCTGTACACAAAATGCTGTTATCAGCATCTAGCCTCACAATTTTGTTACTGAAAGTTAAGAATTGAAAGAACGGAGCCATTAAGAACAAATGTTCATGTCATTGCGTTAAAGGATGTGTTCGAGCGTTGGTTGTAGTTACGTTATGAGAATGCATTGAGAATGAAAGGCTGCCTGCCTTACCTATCGCCCTGTATATTCATGATCTAATTGCTGAATGTTCGGGCGCTCGCAAGTGGCTGTAAAAAGTGTCCAAGATTAGTGTTACTGTTGTTTATAATATAGTCTGGCATTTCTTCATTTCTTTATCAGAACGATTTTGTTTTTTTAGTGGATAGTAGGGAACACTGATCAATAAAAAATGCGGCGATCACAGAGAGATGTTCGCATTAAACAGAGAAATCTCTTAAATTTGGAGCTGCGTTCGTTGGACTGCAGATCGTAATATTATATTAAATTTGTACTTCTTCGATCTAAGCCTATTTTAGCTCATATTTAATTTTGTGAGCCCTTCTTAACGATGTCCGTTTCGCCGTCAACCTCAAATTCGGAACTAGGTTCAACTGAATTTGGCGAAAATTGCAGCCCGCAGTATTTCATTCCCAAAGCAATGACCCCCGACGACTTTCTGAAGAAAATGTTGTAGTCGTAAGGCTTTTCCAGCAAAGGCATATTTTCACTCTTTCCTTATAGTGCAATGCATTTCACTTGTAAACTGCAGTTATGAAACTGCTTTCATTAGAATAGAAGCAAATTTGCTCGCATGTCGTAAGACAGGAAAATTATCTTGGTTATTAAAATTGCCGGGCGCGAAAATGCAAATCAAATTTACTAACATCAGTTTAAAAATGTCCAGTAATTTCAGCTTTTAAAATTTGGAACGCTTTTTAAGCAACACTTCATTACTTTGACGTGAAATCTCATTGAAATTATGAAAATTAAGTGTTTGCGCATCACGGTGACTTTATTCACTTTCAGACATTGCTTCTTTTTGTGACATCGGCAAAACCATCCAGACAGTAACAGTTGGGATCGAAGCACTTTTCTTCTTGAAGCAGATGTTTCGCTCACACGTGATGTCTCCTTAGCAGCTTTCAGAATTACTACGCGCGTGTCTTGATAATGCAACAGCAAAGGCTGCAGTACGTGCGAGGTAATTCCTAACCTTGCAGCATTTAAGAAAACCGACAGTGACCGCCAGACAAAGTGTATATGAGCACGGACGCAAACAGGGGCACTTTTATGGTATGACAATACTCTTGAAATACCATTTTTTTAATATTAAGTTTTTCATTCTTACGTGCATTTATAAGCACAATTCCTCCTGTACCTTATGCCCAAAACAAATATGATTTTAGCTAGTGCCGTTTAAAGATTACGAGCTAAATTTCTCCTTGCAGTGTGCTAAATGAAACAAATAAATAAATGAAAAAAACCCAGCTGCCCCGCGCGCAAAGCAGTATGAGGGAAACGCTCTAGGAGAACGCCCCTACAAGCATGGACCATTTTAACACTATAGGACCTAGGACTTCGCTTTCTTGCGCATGTAGAAACTTTTGTGCATGGAACTTGTAATCTTCATTACTATTTTCCTTATTATGCTATTTTGTTCTTTTCAGTGTTAAGCACGCCAGACGAATAACGTTACACCCTGTGAAGATTTTCTCTTCAGACTTGGCACAGTCATTTTATATATACCTGGACGTGCAATGAACTAGGATTATTGAGATTTACTAAAAATGTTTGATGTGGCCGGTTATGTGAACCTCCGTGGATTTGGAAAGCCAATATTTTTTTGTGCTTTCAGTATTTTTGTGATAATTTTCGACGAACTCATCAGAGACTCTGTCTTCTAGTTCATTGCACAACTAGTAGGTAGACCTGCATAAATTTTAGACACTGATTGTGCGTATTAAACTGTTTGCTAGTCATCACTGTTGGCGTGGGAGGCAAATTTAGCACTTTTGATAGAGAGATATGATTAGAAAATTACAAAATATTTTTCCAGCGGTTTATACCCGCTGATGATATTGGAATGTTTTACCTAACATTTCGGAACTCTAAAAGAAAAGTGGTGTCATACAACAAGCAGAGACCCGTTTGCGTTCACAGCTAGCACCTTAGCATTATACAAAACAGTCTACTTTTTTATGTCGTCGGCTGCTATTGGTAGATGCCAAAGGTGGCGGTCCGAAACTATTCTTTGGCTCCTTTGCGCTCAGCGCCTAACAACAGTGGGTATACAGTTGTCGTGAGGTACTGGAGCGATCATATTTCACACTTCAGAAACATTTACACTGTTAACTTAGAACGACGTCCGTTGAAGCTTCGTTTGAAACTTCCTGCCGGGCCGCCAGACAGCAGATCAAATCTGTGCAACACGGGGCCGGAAGATGCGGACGTGGAGGTACGGCGACAAAAGGTGGCCGCCTTTCCCTACCTCCATGGTGTTTCACACCGACTCAAGAAACTTGCGGCGAAGTATGACGTTGGCGTTGTCTTCACAGCTAAAAACAAGATAGGAGGCTTGTGCGCCAGCGTAAAAAGGAGGCTTGATAAAACATCAAGTGATCGTTCCCGATGCACAGTGTCACATAAGACACGGCTCACCCCTTGCAGAAAGAATGTGGTGTATCGCGTTCCGCTGCCTTGTGGTCGATGCTACTACGGGCAGACGGGCAGATGTCTAAATGTGCGCCTGACGGAGCATTCTAACTCTCTGGGTTGGAAGGCGAACTCTAATCTGGCGTTGCACGTGCAATCTCGAGAATGCAAATCGGACGATGATCTGTGTCTTTGCACGCCTGACTTCAGCGACACTGCTGTAGTTTATAGAAATGAAAAACAAATCTGTCGCGAGATAGTTGAAGCCTTCTACATTGCTAAGGCTAAGGACACGTGTGTGGCTAAGCCGTCGGTAAACCTTCACGCTAAGGAATTTGCCTTTTTAGATAACTTGTTAGTAAGACCCTGACATTGAAACATTTTTTTGTGTGCCCTTTCACTGATACGGCTTATGTGCGCGCGCATCTCAGTGCGAGTCTTCGTTGTTTTCTTCCTTTCAATAAAACTTCAGTTGTTAGTCCAGCCTCGTCTTGTTTGGTTCTTCCTTTGTGTCGCGTCTTCTGGCTGGTTTAAAATGAATACTTACCAACTCGCCCAGTCCTCAACCTTGTTGAATTTCATTTCTAGTTCTTTGGGCTCTTTTCCATGTGTCACTTTCAACGTACATAACCCATCTGTGTTGGTGGCTATGATAGCGCTCTGCATCTGTAGAGCCCGGACGGCGTCATGGTATGCCAAGCACCAAATTTGCCCTCCTGATGTCCAGTCCCTGTGTGGTTGGTTGCAGCCTTCCCCGGGCCATTCGAGTAGAATAAGCCGCATCTTGGCTTCGGAGTGGTGGAGGCAAGCCCGTCTTTACAGGGAACTGTTACGCGCGCACTGTGTTAGCAACGGTGGTACTCGACGGAGAGGACAACTGGCAGACTGGAGCAAGACGGCCGACGGAATAACGGAGTTCATGTGGAAGACTGTACGCCTCACGCTGCCTGCTCAGAAGAGGCGCACAGTTGCTCAGGGCAAACTGCTAATCCTGGGAGACGAGGAAATAGATGCAAGGCACAAGCGCATCTTGGAGCGTGGGCCGAAGTTCTGTGTCCAGTTGATCTTTTGGCGATGTCTCGAAACATTGCTCGTCACGTTCCGGAAGATGAGAAGAGTCGGTTTTTGACTGAAGCCACGGACGTAATAGCGGCACGGAAACGTGAGAAGAGGCCACAGTATAGACTGAAACCCGTGTGTGACTAGCTGGTTGACAACCAATTGCGTCTGCTGGTGTCTGACAAGGAAGGCTTCTTTGTCGTTGTGCCCAACGGCATCTTTTCTGAAAAGGCCTCGGCTGCGATTGCCAAGAGTTTTAAGAAGGTTAAAGCAAAGCCATCATCTTACAGGAAGAAGGCTATTGCATGGCTTGATGATCACAATCTGAGGTCATTGAGTTCAAGGGTGAAGGCGGCCTCAGAAGCCCATTTGGACGTTTTCTTCACGGCGAAGACGCACAAGGTGGACATTCCGTTCAGGACTATTGTTTCAGAACGTCGCACCTGGCAGTACGAGATTTCCGGGTTCCTGCAGAGGCACCTGAAGACGCTGAAAGTTCAGGATCCGTTTTTGATTCCAAGTTCTTCTACTGTGATCCAGTTTCTTATGGACAAGAACCCGGTCACGTGCTCAGCAATGAGCATCGATGTGGAGGACCTTTACTATTCATTGCCACAGGACAGACTTCTAAGGTGTGTGCAAGATTGCATCACGGTGGATAATGATGAACAGGATTTCATTGATGCGTGCGGAGTATCGGTGGCTAGCTTCATGGAGCTGTTGTCTTTTTACCTCAACTCCACGTTTGTCTGTTGGCAAGACAGCATGTACGTCCAGAGGTCAGGCGTTTGCATAGGGTCACAGGTCGCACCTTTGCTCAGCGACATTTTTCTTTCCAAAGTTGACACTGCTTTACAGCCTGGTTTGGAAGCCATCGGCGTAGTAGCGTTTCGCTACGTTGATGACTACTTGATTTTCTTAGGCAAGGATGACTCTGATAGGTTGGCACAAGATGTTCTAGGAATGTTCAAGGAGGGCGGTCAGGGCCTGTCTTTTACGTCTGAATTTCCTAAAGATAACCATTTGCAGTTTCTTGATTTAGACCTGTGCTTTGGGGACGATCACGTATGTTGGGGCTACAGCCCCAGGTCAGGGAAGCCTCTGCTTAGCTATCAGTCTGACCACTCGAGGTTGGTAAAGGATGGCTTGGCAGTCGCATGCATCAAGTCCGCTTTACGTAAGTCTTGCCATCACCGCGTTGAGGACTCATTCTCGCAGCTGGTTTCAAAGTTAATGACAGCTGGGTTTCCAACTGCCCACCTTGCCCGCTTGTCTGAACGTGTTTTGACTCGCTTGAGAAAGAGCAACACGGGGCCGGAAGATGCGGACGTGGAGGTGCGGCGACAAAAGGTGGCCGCCTTTCCCTACCTCCATGGTGTTTCACACCGACTCAAGAAACTTGCGGCGAAGTATGACGTTGGCGTTGTCTTCACAGCTAAAAACAAGATAGGAGGCTTGTGCGCCAGCGTAAAAAGGAGGCTTGATAAAACATCAAGTGATCGTTCCCGATGCACAGTGTCACATAAGACACGGCTCACCCCTTGCAGAAAGAATGTGGTGTATCGCGTTCCGCTGCCTTGTGGTCGATGCTACTACGGGCAGACGGGCAGATGTCTAAATGTGCGCCTGACGGAGCATTCTAACTCTCTGGGTGGGAAGGCGAACTCTAATCTGGCGTTGCACGTGCAATCTCGAGAATGCAAATCGGACGATGATCTGTCTCTTTGCACGCCTGACTTCAGCGACACTACTGTAGTTTATAGAAATGAAAAACAAATCTGTCGCGAGATAGTTGAAGCCTTCTACATTGCTAAGGCTAAGGACACGTGTGTGACTAAGCCGTCGGTAAACCTTCACGCTAAGGAATTTGCCTTTTTAGATAACTTCTTAGTAAGACCCTGACATTGAAAATTTTTTTTGTGTGCCCTTTCACTGATACGGCTTATGTGCGCACGCATCTCAGTGCGAGTCTTCGTTGTTTTCTTCCTTTCAATAAAACTTCAGTTGTTAGTCCAGCCTCGTCTTGTTTGCTTCTTCCTTTGTGTCGCGTCTTCTGGCTGGTTTAAAATGAAGGGTATAAGATGCTGCGGACGGTGTGGTGCCAAATTCTGCTGGAGCAGTGAGACGTCGACGGAGTCTCCCAGAACTTATGATTCAGGCAGTCGAAGCTAATTACATATCGAATCAAGTTTGTGTTGCTGCGAATAACCAAAGAAATTCTAGGGGAGCACATAAGTCTGCTTAGGTGCAGTAATGCGAAACCATTTCTCTTACCTCGTCTTTCCTCCTCGTGCGTGTCGGCCATATCGTCTCCGTCATCCCGCCTTCGTGTGTGCTATATGCTGGACCAGCGCCGTAGATTGGGAGGAGGAGTTTCAGAGGGTGCCGCAGATAGCTCTAGGACTGTACCCCAAGCAGGGAGGAAATACAACGGAAATGTAAATCTGTGATATATATGCTTACATTTACTCATGCACAATTCCCGAAGATGCGTTTATGAGATATTTGTGTATTCACATGACTCGCCTTCATTCAACTTCAAACGTTCAACCGTAGTGAGGGAGTGGGAGCCTTTCTGTCACTCCCGCCGGAGGCCCGGGCTCGATTCCCACCTACGCCATCCTTTTCCTTTCATGATTTTTATTCATTTCGTGCGGACACTCTGTCCATAGCTTCTGTCCACCGTTTCCGTCCACAGCGCCAGTCCACAGCTTCCGATGACGCCATTCATTACACAAGGGTTGCATTCGCATTAAAATGGTTCGCCTTGAATCGGAATGATACCATGACGGCGTCTCGGCACATAAAGGCGTGCCTGGGCGTGGCGAGGTCTGGATTCACAAAGATTGTGCCGAGGAGGGAAGGGTGTGATGGAACAGGCTGTAAGTCTGTAACTCAGTACACAAATCTATACAGGTACTATTTCATCCAGCTCCCGTGAGGCGAGCAAGTCTCCTTGGAGATAGAAAAGAGTGCCCTAAACGAGCTCAGCCACAGCACGCAGTAGATGCCTTCTCAGAGGACGCCATTGCCTTTAAACCATTGGCAAGGCGTCTACCCAAAGGGTACGATTAAGTCATGACCCTAGGGTGGCGTTCGTTTGGCGGTTAAAGAATCTAAACTTGCAATCGGCGCTTGGGTAGAACGCTGTGGTGCGGCAGTGCTTGGCGCTGAGAATAAGGATGACAAAGCAAAGAAGGCGGACCGAAATTGTTTCCCACAGTCTGTTCTCATGATGCCGGGACAATTAAAGGCTGACACCCACCTGGAGACGAATGCGGGGGAAGCAGTCTGTGCGGTCATGCGGCTAATAGGAAATCGGGCAGCTTTCAGAGGTAGCTGTCCCGCTCCAACCTGATGCACTTTGTTGAAATGATGGCATGGCTGAGAAAATGCATGATATGGCGCCCTGATAGTGGAAAATACTTTGGTACTGCAGGCACGAGCGCCTCCACTGCATCACATCACCGTTATTACTGGACCATACATGGAGTAACAATGCCCTGAGAGACCCGTTGTCTGAATGACGTTGTCGTAGACCTTATAGAGGATGGCCCGGTGGAATGGAGCCAGAGCAAAATGTTGGGCACGCGTCCGTGCATTATTGCACTTTAAGGATTCACACGTGCACGCGCCAAGCAAGATGGCGCAGGCTAAACCGCTGCTATTCGGGACAAGCAATGCCTCCGGCACTTTTGACATGGCGAATGTTGGTGGCGAATTCAGAAAGCAGGCTAGATGGTGTAGCAACACGACACGAACACGACGACTTTGTCTGTGGGAAATTTTGCATCGCCGTGCATGTGGCTAGTAGCTCTTGACCGAAGGCACTAAGGATGCCTCAGCAAGCTCTAGCTGCCTAAAGTAGGCCAAATGTAACAATCGTAATTAACAAGCGTTTCTGAGATGTATCAGAAGCAAGGCGTCCGCAACTGCTCCCTTGGAAGCAGAAAATTAGCCTGATCTACTGATAACCAACATGTGGCATTTGAAGGGCTGCCGATTATCTTAAAGATGTTGGTCAGCGAATGGAGCAGCTCGTTGCCGTGCAGTGTAACACCTCTGGGAAAGTTCCCCAGCCCCAGCAACTTCTGGAACTTGCACAGCGTAAGAGGATTTGGAAATATCTTCATAGATATGACATGGAACTTAAGAGGGCGGGTATGGACAGCTCATTTGGGGTGGCCCAAAACTCCAGCTACGATCCGCTGATGACACATTTGTTGGAATCCACAACATGGTCTTCATGTTTTCAGAGCTGAACGAAGGCACCCTATTGGCGCTCGTTATCATCAAGCGTGGCACTGGCGATGAGGACGACATTGATGTATCCTAACACAGCAAGGACTGTGATGAACCGAATGAACTCCTGAGCACAGTTGCGGAAGCGCATAGGGCATCTGTAAATACGCAAACAATCTGAAGGACATCGTTACGGCTCTCTTAGGTATGTCGGCGATATCGATGGGTTTCTGGAGGTACTGGTTACATTCTTAGTCTATTTTCACGTATGTAACGCAAGTTCCACCTGTATAGCTGGAACTGTGATCCAAATTCCTAAAATAATTGGGACACAATTTTCAAGCTTTTAGCTGCAAATGTGCCAAACATATACTACTGGAACTACGTTCCAGATATTCCAGGTAGACGCCGTTCTGGTTAACTTTCTTGCCAACGGTACGTTATAAAATCACTAGCTTCCGCAGCCCCTGTAACCACATTCCAGGTGCCTACTGAACAGTGAGACGAGATGACTCTTCTGTGGTATTGAGCAATCATCGCAGTACGCGCATGGTCAGAAACATCTCATAATAGAAAAAAACTGCTATAGTTCTCCCATAATCACACTCTTTCTCATCTTAAGAGGCTCTTCATACTCAATATAGGGAAGAAAAACATTGCAGTGGTTCAACTACGAAACCCCGAATGGTAGAGAGATAGCTGTTCTTGCTTCTTATTGTTTGCGTCTTGTATATGTATCTTGACTCGGATTAAGTCAGTTTGAAGACTAGCATTCTATCTAGCGCGTTCAAATTAACCTGGACATCAATTTTGGTCCAAATCGATAAAGGTCAAATTTCGCGGCTGGAGTGCGCCAAATTTTGGGAGCGGCCGGGGTCGAATTTGGAGAATACCATCGTATTTAGCAAATCCATTTAATCCTGGACATCTCTTTTCGTCTAAATTGGTGATGGTCAAGATTTAAGGGTGTAGCAAATTTTGGGAGAGGGTCAGGCGAAACCTGGAGACTGCCACCATACCAAACATATTCAATTAGCCTGGCCATTGCTTTTGGTGGGCCAATATGTTGAGTGGCTCGGGTTAAATTTGGAGACTGCCATCATATCGAGTACAATCCAATTAGCCCGGAGAACGATTTTGGTCGAAAGCGATGAAGGTTAAATTGGAGGAGTGTGGTAGGCTAAATTTAGGGGATTGAATTGGCAGCAAATTGCAAATGACCTGGGTTTAAATTTGAGGCGAAGTATGGCTCGGCATCTGAATTAAGACTGTTGCTAAAAGATTGCAGAGTACGAAGATCACTTCAATGTGATATACGTGCACCGGACAGTAGCTCGAGTTTTACATTAAGTAGACCTATCGCACTAAACACTAGAAATCTATAAGGTACGATGACGGAAATGCGAAGTGTAATTTCGCGAGGAAATGATGTAGGGCACAAAAATAAAAAACATAAAAGGCAAGCATTATAAAATGGCATTAAGGAGAAGCGCAAAACATGTAGTATACCTAGGCTACATGAAAAAAACACTCGTAATTGCCTAAAATATAGGCAAGTTGTTGTTCTTATAGTAAAACTGAAGTCTGCTGCTTATTCACTGCTGCTCAACGCAAACATCTTGGCTACCTTAACCAGTTCACGAGGGCGGGTGTTTCGGTATTTCTCTATTATTTATGTTTTTTATATCTGGCTAACAGCTTGTTTCCAAAACTTTTTATTGAGAATGGATACCAAGATGGCGGTATAGCTGAACATTGGCGTTGTAGTCCTGCTCTTAAGCACTTCATTTAAAGACCGACATCTCAGAAGCATATACCTATTTTACATGACAAAGATAAAGATAAAGAGGAGGACGGAAAGACAGGGATGTTAACCACAAAGGTTTTCCGGTTGGCTATCCTGCACTGGGGAAGAGGGATTAGGGGACTAAAAGGAGGAAGAGAGAAGGGAAAAAGGCAAAACACACACGCACAACGCTGTCACAATTTCTCACTCAATCCAATCGCTCTCAAGTAGGCAGAGTGCCTTGTATGCCTTGAGGGCAGTCGACTGCTGTGGCCACGGACCGAGGATCTTTTGCTCTGTTAATGGGCGAGGATCGAGGCGGTCCAGGGCACAACACAGTGTATGTCTTGCACTCGCAAATGCAGGGCACTCACAGAGAAGATGAGTGATGGTCTCTTCGCAACCACAGCTCTCACAGGCAGGGCTGTCGGCCATCCCCATCCGGAAAGCATAGTAATTGGTAAATGCAACACCGATCCATAAACGGCATAACAGTGTTGCGTCGCGACGTTCTAAGTTACATGGAAGACGAAGGCGCAGTTCAGGGTCCACTGCCTTGAGACGGAGGTTGCAAAACTCTCCCGTGTTCCACGCTGAAAGTGTGAGCTCCAGCGCCAAAGGGCGAAGACCACACACAGCGTCAGGTCTCGATATTGGGATCCTCACTGGAAGTCCGTCGTTGTGAGCAGGACGCGCAGCCGCATCGGCCTGGTGATTACCGTTAATACCACAGTGTCCTGGCAGCCATTGAAAAATGATGTCATCACCTTTGGAAACGGTGCCGCGGTACAGTAGACGGATCTCAGCAACAAGTTTCTCCTGCGACCCGCGGCGTAGCGCGGCTTGCACGGCTTGAAGGGCTGCTTTAGAGTCGGTGAAAACCGTTCAGTCATGTGGAGGTTCTTGACTGATGAAGTCTACCGCAGCCCGTAAGGCTGCGAGTTCCGCACCAGTTGAAGATGTTGGATGGATAGTCTTCACTTTCATGAAGATGGATCTCGCCGGTATTACCACCGACCCCGCAGAACTGGTCGAGTGAAGTGATCCATCTGTGTAAATATGTATGCGGTGACTGTGGTAAGAATGCAGGTGATTCAATGTCAGTTGTTTGAGAGCGGGCAGTGATACACCAGCTTTCTTTGTAATTCCAGGAATATAGATGTGAACCCGAGGTTCATGAAGACTCCATAAGGGTGAGCTCGGTCATGACGCAGGGGTGAACTGCGATGGAAGATATGCGCGATGTGCTTCAATGACTTTGGCGAATGCAGTACGCGGCCTAAATATTGGGAGTGTTGCGAGGTGATGACAGGGAACCCTTGTGAGGTGCCGAATATGCGTTCTCATGGTGTCAACAGCAATGTATGCAGTAACAGGATGTTCCCGGGCAACAAGAACAGTTGCTGCTGTTGGTGCACATTTAGGCAGTCCAAGACAGATACGGAGAGCTTGCGCATGCACACTTTGAAGAGTCTTGATATTTGTTTTTCTAATGGAACTGAATATCGGAAGACTGTACCGCATAGAGCCCAGAAATAGGGAACGGTACAGTTGTAGCATCGAGCGCACTGATGCGCCCCACCAACTGTGCCCAATGGTGTGACGTAATCCGCACTTGCCAACCTTGGCCAAGAAGCTCGACGGGCTCTTTTGGACACTTATAACAAGTCATGGACTGCTGGCATAGTTCCTCATGATTGGAAGACCAGTCGTCTGGTTCCACTTCTTAAGCCGGAGAAATCACCGCTCGACCTTTCATCATACCGTCCAATTGCACTCGCCAGCTGCGTCGGCAAATTCATGGAAAGAATGCTGCTCACACGCGTGAAATGGTACTTGGAGCGATATCAGATTTATCCAACCTTCATGTCTGGGTTCCGTCGGGGCCGCTCTTCTATCGACAACGTGATTGACCTTGCAACGTCGGTGCACCACAGAAAAAGTTTGAAAAGATTGACCGTGACATTGTTTTTGGATATCAAGGGCACGAACAACAACGTAACGCATCAGGCCATTTTGGACGCAATGGAAGCTGCTGAGATCGGAGGCCGCACATTCGGCAGGATACGCAGCTATTTATCAGAGGTCGTTTTTTGTCCTGACTGCGGACGGACCAACGTCCTTACACCGAAATTCGCGCGGAGTTCCTTAGGGTGGAGTGCTGAGCCCAGTTCTCTTCAACCTTGCTCTTATCGGCCTGGTCGACGTATTGCCACAATCTGCTCAGATTTCGGTATATGCAGACGACATCTGTATTTGGGCATCAGGGGTGGCCCGTCCTCAAGTTCGTGCAAGAATTCAAAAAGCGGCATCGATATTGACATCTTATTTTCGCTTGCAGGGCCTGAACATTTCGACCGAAAAGTGTTCACTTGTGGCGTTCACACGCAAAATAATATCACGTTACACCATTCGCATCAATGGCGAAGCCATTCCCCATGAGACAAGCAACAGATTCCTTGGTGTTGTCATCGACAGGAACCTCTCGTTGAGTCCACATATCTACGACATAAGAAAGAGACTAATTTCGATTGTCCACGTCCTCTCCTTCCTCGGGGTAAAAACACATGATAAAGAAGTGAAATATTCCGGTGCTAGCCAGTTGTCTTTTTGCACTGATTCCTCAATATAATGGAAGACCAACAAGCCCAATAGCAAGTATTACTTGAGCCGGATTTTCTGCTATAAAACAGAATCCTCAAAGATAACTTTGTACAAACAAGGCTTGATAAGACGCCCCCGCTGAATCCAGCTTATGCTCTCGACGCAGATGCAAGGACTGCAAACACTTACAAGGCTAGATTATGGGGACATGCACGGCAGGCGACTTTGTTTTCCGACATAAGACCTAGCATTAACAGTGCGTCAATCCTCCTCCTCTTAGAAACGAGACAAAGCAAAGAGTGCAATCAAAGACCGCGAGATTGAATGGCAGCCTTTAGCTTTTATAGGGTTCTACGGCCCACAGTCAAGAGTTTCGGAAAATTTCACTGGCCTGGAGTTCTTTACGTGCGCTTACATCGCACATTACACGGGCCTCTAGCATTTCTCCCCTGTCGAAATGCGACCTCCGCGGCAGGGAACGACCCGTGCTGTTCGGGTCAGCAGCCGAGCATGATAACAACTAATCCACCACGGCGGCGTGAGTTTCCATCATGGTAACACCGGAAAGAACTTCCCAAAGGCAGTTTCAGAATATTTTAATGAACGCTGTCATAACATCGAAGAGCTGAAACTACAATCTTCAATCAACGACAAGGCTTCAAATGTAATAGGGACAGGAAATATACAGAGGTTTTCCTGATCAACAGGCTTACAAGGAATAGGGGTTAACGTCTCCAAAAGAAACGCATATTCAGTCGCTGACGGCATCGTTTATGAGATGTTGGAGCTGCTCAGATCAAAATAAACACCACAAGACTACGCCATCATCAGAAGTAGGCTGGCTCATCAGGGCAGTGTTCCCTCCCATATCTCTCCAATTAACCCTGTTCTGGGCTAGATATCAAAACCCTATCCTAGTAAACCTCATAATCTCATCCGCCGACCTTAATTTCCTGCCACCCTGCAGCGCTTGCCTTCTGTCTGTATCCAATTCATTATCATTTAGGACCGTCAGTTATCTTTCTTTCGCATTACGTGCTCTCCCAAGGCCTTCCTTCGTATTGATTTTGGCTAGGGCGTAATTACCAGTTTTTTTCCCGAAGTTATAAATATCATTTTTCCTTTAAAAGCACGCTGTATTGTTGTTAGATAAACCCATTTTCATTAACCTGCCGTGAGGTGAGTACCGTCAAGATTAAGCTGATGTAAACTTTTCTCTTGAAGAATATTGGCAAGCTGCCGTTCATGATCTGCGGTAGACTGGCATATATGCTCCACCTCATTCTTTTTGTTTCAGTTATTCAACTCTCATGATGCGGAGTAGTGGTCGCAGCATCTGCTTTGAACCCCTTTCTATAGTTCCTCAATGACTCTTGGCTCCCGTAATCGCTTACCACTTATTTCTCGCTTTTCTTTCTTCCTTTTTGACATAACAAAGGCTTTGTATGCTTTTAATTACCATCCCGTTTTCTGTCACCATCTCTCGTCTCCTTAAAAACATTTTCGCACATGCTATTCCGGTGGTGTGTGATCTCATTATAACAGGTTTTTAATGCCCCCTCGACTTCCTCTTACGATGAAAACTGCCGTCAGTGCGATGCCTGGAAAAACAGATCATTCAAGTTCAGGTTAAATCTTTCCAGACTCTCGGGATTTCCCCAGTGCAGAGTAGCCAACCGGAACCCCTTTGTGGTTAACATCCCTGCCTTTCACTCCTTCTCTTTATCTATCTCTGGATTTCTTTGAAATATGCCGGCTTATTTATTTAATACCCGTTTTCAAGTCAACCTAGCCTTTCAAGTCATCGTACTATTTTTTTTATTTCTACCTATGCAGCCCCTTCGCTTGGTCTACAGTATCTTTAGGACCACATTCCCCATCTCACCACCCATCGAACATCAGCCCCTCCTCCGCCCAGGCTACGGTGCTTTTTCATCGTAACAAGGCCCTGCAGAGGACGAACATATTGGAAGAAGATGAGAAATATTCTTGCCAAAATGCTGAATAGCCGAACAAAGTCACACTTAAGACATGTTCATTTTCATTTTGTCTTATCAGTATCCCATCCTTATTCTCTGTCTTTACTGTGAATATAGAAATCAAGAGATGGTGTGGCATCTGCGAGTTATCTTTGCAAACGTCATCGTGTGCCCAGAGAAACGCCATAATGAATGGCTGCCGAATAACTTGTCACCCTGTGAATCATTAGCGTGTACCGACATTGCACAACAGAGAAACATTACTCAACTGTTAAGCGGCAGTTCCCTTTGTTAGACGTCGGTGCGGGTGTAGTAGACCGTCGGCGTAACAGGCAGACCGAGCACAGGGAGTAGAAAGGAGGAAGGCAATGTGTGAAGGGCATAATGTGGCACGCCCCATCGGGAAGGGGGGGGGGGTGCTAAGAAATGTGCCGCCCGAGGAGAAGCCAAGCGTCGGCAACACCACGTGCTCAGAGCGGCCGGCTGTAAAGCACTGTTATTCGGAGATCGAGTATGTGTGGAAAAAAAAAATTCTACCACCGTCAGTCGGTGGCTGGGCAGCAGCGGCGGCAGTTCCTACGCTCTCTCTCCAACCCATCTTTCACAGCAGAACCGCACCGTCCTCGTCCACAACGGCACTTCTGGAAGTCGAGTCTTAAGCCTCTAGGCTGTAGGCGTT
Organism: Amblyomma americanum; assembly: GCF_052857255.1. Lineage (NCBI taxonomy): Eukaryota > Metazoa > Arthropoda > Arachnida > Ixodida > Ixodidae > Amblyomma > Amblyomma americanum. Next base: position 106,413,851 of record NC_135505.1, on the reverse strand, counting down.
GGCGACGTCGCAGTTTTCCCTGCTGCGACGACATTGCCGCCCTCATTTGTTCGGACTGGCTATGCCCCTGATCGGCTTTAGCTCAGCAGAGCGCACTGCAGGCCGTTCACGACAGCTAGCCTTGCAAGCACCAGTGCGACGTTTATCGTTTTCATTCTTTTTATATTTGCGTTAGGCTCAGAAACCTCGGCTGGGCTGGGCTGCGTCTCTCTTTCAGTTATATTTCTTAAGAGTGCTCTATACCTGCAATATATATATATATATATATATATATATATATATATATATATATATATATATATATATATATATATATATATATATATATTTATATATATATATATATATATATATATGCGAAAGGAAGAAACAGGGAAAGAAAAAAGGGAGTAACTCAATAAGCGCTTTAAACTACCGGGTTCGCTCCTTCGGCTGGAGGAAACTGAAACTGCCGGTGGATTCTCCGTATGTTCTAACGTGTGTATTTTCTTCCGAACATAACGTATGACATAACGTATGCCGATTCAATTTTATATTTTTACAGCCAAATAAACTGCACTACTTTTGCTTTTCATTTCTTTACGAATTGTCTCCGTTCAACCTTTCCGCCAAGAAACAGCCGGTCTGTGCCCTGAGGCCTATCTATTTTTCTTAATCTTACTCTTTTTCTTTCTTTTTGTCTGTGTGCCTGTCTGCACCTACATACATGTTTTCCTCAAATTATTTGCCTTAATGTGTCGTCAAAAAAAAACACCTCAGAACGTGCACTGATAATTTGAATTGCCAAGTATCGTAATAGACCAGTGTGAGTTTTTGCATTTCGCCTCCAAATTCGGCTGCCACGTAAAGCAGGGTTGGACCATCGTACTCCGTTCAGCAGCCGAGCGCACTAACTTCTGCCCGACTTCAGTGTGTAATAGAACGTTTCCTCGTTGTAACCATCTTTATCTGGGACTTTTCCTCTATATGCACAGGTGCGACGAAGCGGTGATTGCAGGTTCTTTGACTATGGGCACTGGAGCTCGCCCCATTACCATATCTGCTGCGACTATAGCCTTCGGGGTTTGTTCGCCAAATACGACGTCGAGGTGATCGTCGAAAGGAAGTCCAAGTGGATGGAGACCCAAGTGCTCGTCTCCGACGGGCAACTCCACACGAGAATGGACTCTCGTGTTGGCGGCTGCAGAAAATGTACGCTATACATTTGCGAGCTGTCCACGCTCGGCTATGAACGCAACTGCTTTTCATCTATGAGAAGGAGCAGTTTCATGCACCTAGAATTATTCTCAACTAAGGCACGAAGTTGGGCTAGTTGGTCCTTGGGATCAGTCATTTTAAAACTGCGCGAAGAAGACAAGACAATTAGGAAGAAGAGGCACGGAGCTTCGAAGCAAACTTCGGAGCTCACCTATCATGCACCGAAAAGAGCCTGATCGCAATGGCGACACAGTACACGATTTGTACGAGTGCAGGCGCAGCGCTGGGGAATTACGCACCATTTAAACGTTGGAAGTAATTTTTGCGGTGTTATTGATAACTTCGTTTTAATTGAGCCACCATCAGTTCGCACATCTGTTTAATATACCTCGTTCTGCGAGCTCTGATACGTGTACGAAGTACGCGGAATGGAGAATGAACGTGGAGTTCCCCGTCGATGTTACGCGAGATGCCGATGGAACTTTCTCAAGATTATATTCCCTGCTATAACTATTCAACGGGTGCAATCATCGTAAAGCACGCCGGCTCTATACCTTTTAATCGGCAGCTGAAAGTCGGAGGCGCTTTGCTAATGCGCTACTTCATACCAGTTCGTAATGTGGGATCATTATTAGATGCATGGGCTAATCGGCACGGCTGCCTTGCATACCAAAATTGGCCCCCAGGGATACGGATTTTTTAAACAGAAAAGCTGCATTTACTGCATTCACCGCATTGAGTTCAATATCTGTCAAGAAGGACTACAAAATTATTGATTTATTTTGCAGCTATATCCGAAAACAAAGGAATGCAAATGCTAAAAATTAGGTCTAAGGCGCTTGGTGCGTTTTGTTTTATAACTCTTAGAATAATATTTCGACATAAAGCCCCTATTATGCAATCATATGTTCATACTTGCCCACATTTAACAAAAGCGTGTCAAAAGATTTAAGTGTTCACACTCTGTGGCCTTACGCGGTGAACCCAGAAAAGGCTGTCGTAATGATTCTTTGGCATGATTAGAAGCGCAGTATAAAGTTGCCATAAAAACAGGAGACAAAGTTGGCTAATGACGTCAGCCGTGTTCACTTGTGTGTTCCCGAGAGGTGCGCATGTACGACGCCTGGTGCCGCCCAGTTTGGCGAGTATAAAAGGTTTTGCTCTGAAATTCGCCAAAACTCTGCTCATACTTGTTTTTCTGGCTTATCAACTCAAGCCAGAAGAAATCAACAAGCGCAACATAAATTGGGCCTGGATTGATACCTAACTTGTAGCTTTCCACGAACCTTTATCGTAATTGTGGAGTATATGCCCAGCCTTATCTGCTAGTCATTCATAATCCAGTGAAGGTTAATAAGGAAAATGGTATTTTTGTTCACCCAGCTTTACTTCTGGGCTCATCCCTGCGCAGGTTCCGAGGTGTTTATTTTCCAAGTGAAGTACGTGAACGCCAAGCTGATGCCCCTCTCCGTGCCCATGGACTTCCCAGCCGACGTGATGAAGAAGTTCGAGGAAGAAGTTGTTTCTCGAGTGAGCATAGAGATCGCCCACAGCCTGAACACCACTTACAAGGATGCCATGGTGCGAAAAATGGCTTCATTGAAAGGAGATGACTTCACTGGTTAACAGGGTTAACAGTGAGAACATTGCATACATGCCGATGAATGCATCACGGAAGCAACTGAGTAAACTTACTGGTCAATTTTGCACTGTTTGTCTACTTTAAACCCTACAGTCTTGAATTACTTCTGGCTGGCACTTTACTCAATAACGGAAGACCACTGAATGATACGCTTGCAATATAGTTGCAAGCAAGTCGGAAGTTTTCACTGCAGTTTAACTTGTGACCTCTCAGCTCATATGGAAGGTGTTGTAAAAAGGTGACATTCAGAAGAATGTCATCGGCATCATCATCATCATCATCATCATCAGCCTTACTTATGGAGGACTATAGTAGCTGTGCAGTTGCTATATATATCTTCCAGTATTTTGACATAAGGCTCTTCTACCCCCTGATTACGCAATGCCTGTATCACTGCTGAGGTTTCCACTGAGTCGAATGCTTTCTCGTTATCAATGAAAGCTATATATAGAGGTTGGTTATATTCTGCGCATTCCTCTATCACCTGATTGATAGTGTGAATATGATCTATTGTGGAATATCCTTTACGAAAGCCTGCCTGAACATTTGGTTGATTAAAGTCTAACGTTGCACTGACTCTATTAGCGATTACATTAGTAAATACTTTGTAGGCAACGGATAGTAAGCTGATCGGCCTGTAATTTTTCAAGTCCTTGGCGTCTCCCTTCTTATGAATTAAGATAATGTTTGCATTCTTCCAAGCTTCTGGTACAGTCGAGGTCATAAGGCATTGCGTATACAGGGTGGCTAGTTTTTCTTGCACGATGTCCCCTCCATCCTTCAACAGATCTGCTGTTACCTGATCCTCCCCAGCTGCTTTTCCCCTTTTCATTGCTTCTAAGGCTTTCTTTACTTCATCTTTCGTTACTGGCGGGATGACGCATTGCTGTGCACTGCTGTCTTTCTCATTAGCACTCTGATTACATTGGCTACTGTACAGGTCTGTGTAGAACTCTTCGGCTACGTTAACTATCTTATCCATATTGCTAATGACATTGCCCTGCTTGTCTGTTAATGCATACATCTGGTTTTTACCTATGCCTAGTTTCCTCTTCACTGTTTTTAGGCTATCTCCGTTCTTTATAGCATGCTCGATTCTCTCCATATTAAACTTCCTTATGTCGGCTACCTTGCGCTTATTTATTAACTTTGATAGCTCCGTTAGCTCTATTCTATCGGTAGGGTTAGATGCCCTCATGTTTTGGCGCTTCTTAGTCAGATCTTTCGTTACCTGAGATAGCTTCCCGGTATCCTTTCGAACTGTCCTGCCACCTACTTCTACTGCGCACTCCGTAATTATTGATGTCAGATTATCGTGCATTGAATGAACATCAAGATCATCTTCCTCAGTTAAGCCCGAATATCTGTTTTGCAGCGCTATTTTAAACTCCTGTGCTTTCCCTCTTATGGCTAACTCGTTAATGGTCTTCTTCTTCACTGGCTTCTTCCGTTCCCTCTTCAAGTCTAAGCTAAGTCTAGACCTTACCATTCTGTGGTCGCTGCAACGCACCTTTCCGAGGACGGCCACATCCTGAATGATGCCAGGTTTAGCGCATAGTATGAAGTCGATTTCATTTTTAATCTCACCATTGGGGCTCTTCCAGGTCCACTTCCTGTTTTCTCGTTTGCGGAAGAAGGTATTCATGATTCGTAAATTGTTTCTATCCTCGAATTCGACTAATAACTCTCCCCTGCTATTTCTAGAGCCTATCCCATAGTCACCTACCGCGTGGTCGTCAGCCTGCTTCTTGCCCACCTTCGCATTGAAGTCGCCCATCAGTACAGTGTACTGCGATTTTAATTTATTCATTGCTGATTCTACGTCCTCATAGAAACTTTGAACGGTCTGGTCATCGTGGCTGGATGTGAGTGCGTAGGCCTGCACCACTTTCAGCTTGTACCTCCTATTCAACCTAATTACTATAGCTGCTACCCTCTCGTTAATATTGTAGAGCTCCTCTACGTTGCCAGCTATATCCTTATTAATGAGGAATCCCACACCTAGTTCTCGTCTATCCTCTAACCCGCGATAGCACAGTATGTGTCCTTCCTTTAGTACTGCATACGCCTCACCTGTCCTCCTAACGTCGCTAAGCCCTATCACATCCCATTTAATTCCCGCTAGTTCCTCAAACAGCACTGCTAGGCTAGCCTCACTAGCTAAAGTTCTAGCGTTAAACGTTGCCAGGTTCAGATTCCAATGGCGGCCTGTCCGGAGCCAGAGATTCTTAGTACCCTCCGCTGCGTCACAGGTCTGACCGCCGCCGTGGTCGGTTGCTCCGCAGCCGCCTGGGACTGAGGGCCGAGGGTTAATTGGTTTGTTCATAGAAGGTTGTGGCCAAGTACTACACCAAGGTGGCCAAATTCTGCTCTGGTGAGAGAGTGCGTTGTCGGTTCTGGTCACAGAGATCATGCCGCACTCCAGGCCTGGTTATGCAATTCCATCGACACGCGGATATTTTTTTTTTAAACCAGGTGGAGAATTGCGCGGCACCAGGATTTGAACCCCGGTCCTCTTGCACGCGAGGCGGATGTTCTACCTCTACGCCATCGCTGCGCGCGTATCCTGTCGCAAATGGCGGTTCCTTAATGACGCATTCCTGGCTACTTCCACTAAATTTTCCAGCTCAAGGACAACACAGTATGACTGCGTCATCCCGCGCGACATTTATCGAGTTAGACTGGTTTCGGCTCGTTTAATTTTGTAAAGCGTTGATTATGAACAGACCTCAAAGGGCAACTGTTTCAGAATAAAGTTCGAAAAATAATGAAAACTTAATAGTAAACGACCGAAATAATTAATCTGATTCACTTCTAGGAGGCTCATAGCGTCTCAACACGTACAGATAAGAATATGAGATAAACCACATCTCAGAATTTGAGCGATAGATAGTATGTACACAAAAGTTTACGCAATATAGCGATAACATTAATAAAGGCGCACGAAAGAGAATTCTGAAATTGCCTTTTTACAGCGGGCTTTCGATCTACACTCTCCAAGCATTCTTAGAAATATAGAATTATTGTCTTGTGCGCCGATTTTCACATTGAATCGAATTAAACGTCCCGCCTCCAACTTTCTTTGAACTCCTTTCCGAAAATAGGAGGACTCATGCAACGCGTGCAATTCATTTCAGCCAGCCGCGTGGCGGCTTCACTACCGCTTATATTTTGATCTTTAGGTTTCCGTGAATAAATAGTTTCAGTCGCAAGCAACAAGATGCAAATTAGGACCACGGAAATAAAAATACGCGTGGACTCTTTGCTTTGGCCGATCGCTACGTGTCACTCCGCCGATGACAGGGCGGCAAGCCGCCATGCGGCTGGATGAGAGGCTTTGCACGCGTTGGTTGGCTCCTCCTATTTTCCGAGGTGAGTTGAAAAAAAAACAGCCCGAGTCGGGACATTCAATTCGATTTATTAAGGAAATGGGCTGCGCCTGCTCGGAGCCTTCAGAATAAATTCTCGCGGCAAAAGTCGAGCTCATAATTCTGTTTAATGCACCTTTATTGGTTCCGTTTATTATCAGCATAATGTTATGCACGTGAAGTGGCGATTCGTTCTGTTTCGTTCCATGTTGATTTACTTATAGAATTTTTTGTGATTCAGTGAATAATATAACAGCCTAATATCATTTTGCGAAAGTTTGAGTGCCTTGGACGCGTTTTACTTTGCAGAAAAGGCGATCAGAATTGTCGCCTTGAAACTCCTCGCACCGGAAGCGGCTGCCTATACCAATGCCCGACGCCGCGGCGCGTAGTCTGAAACTAGGGTTACAAGATCGAAGGGCATGCGTCCGGTTCTTTCGTGGGCGATTTCCCTAATTTTCGTACCTCGTTTACGACTAACTGATGATTGTCTGACTGTGCACAAGTTATAACGGTAATGCAGGTTGTTGTCATTGGTATAGTAAAGGGCTGGTCGCACCACTAGCGAGATGAGTCGCCGGCGTTCGGTGGGCTGGTAAGCAAATGCATGCCATCGCTGCTGCACCCCTCTGTCACACTAGAGCCTAAGAGGACGCCAGCGCTACCAACATGTTTTGAAGGCAGCGCCATCGACGAAATCAGTCGGCGGAGAGTCACGGGATTTCGCTGTAGGAAAACAGCGGCGAGCGAAAACTCTCCAACACGAGATGGCGACGCCCAGAATAGCTGCGCCTATTTCTACATTATCTCTGTTAGCAAAAAGACAGACGAGCGTTCACGTTTTCCGCGGCGGATGCCTATCGAATCCAACGGATTCCTGAAGTATCAAAAACAAGACAGATGACTTCGAAATACTTCCTAGTTCTCTCGGAATGAAATTTCATGCCCTAGCACTCACTGAAACCTGGCTGTCTGAAATGGATGTACCGCCCCACATTGATGGCTACAAGTGTATTAGTTTAAGTAGACAGGGGAAGAGAGGAGGAGGTGTTGCGCTCTATGTGATGAGCAGTTTGCACCTCCAAGCTATAGATGAATTGACAAGGCTAGATGACGACGTTGAAAGCCTTTTGGTCAGGGTCTCAAAATTTTCAATTGGCGTTTTATATAGACCACCAGCGGGTAATACATCAAAATTTTTCAATTTTCTAGATGATGCACTCTTACGGCTTCAGTCCTCAACTTCGTCCATCCTAATCCTTGGTGATGTAAATATTGATACACTATCAAGCAATGCAGAAGCACAAGAATTTCAAAATGTCCTGAATCTTCATGCCTGTACTAATACCATACGACTGCCCACCAGGATTGCTCGCGACACCGCTACCTCCATAGATGTTTGCATCACGAATACGTATTGCAGCCATGTTACTTCTGGTGTTATAATCAATGATATTAGTGATCACACGCTAATTTTTTGCCTCACTTCTTCAGCACTGGAAAGAGATTTACATCCTAGAAATTTTACGTACCGTGCAATTGACCAGGAGAGCCTTCAGAGATTTAAGGCAGTTATTGAGCTAGATTTTTGGGTAGATGTATATGAAGAAACCAACGCCAATATGGCCTATAACGCCTTCTTGACGAAGTTTTCTAGATGTTATAATGCGGCCTTCCCATTGCAAGAATGTGAAGGAAGGAGCAAGAAAATAAAGAAACCATGGATCACTCGTGAATTGCACAAGAGAATAAGGCGAAAGAACAAAAAGTACGACGAATTTATAAGGTGCAAAGATTCAAGCGTACTCGTGGAGTTCAGGAAGCTTAGAAATCAATTGAATTCTGATTTAAGAAAGGCAAAGAACACCTATTATGAAAATAGGTTCATGAATGTTCAAAGTGATTCTAGGAAAGTATGGGACATCATCAACGAAGTGATGGGTAAAAAGCGTCACCAACAAGACATGATAGACATTTACAAAGATGGCGTTCGGGTTCCCGTAATAGAAGTTGCTGAAGAAATGAACAGAAATTTTATTACCATTGGCTTGTGTGAAGAGGCTCAAGCAGAAAAAGGCAGTCTAATATAGAAGCAACTCGAATCTCTTATGCTTGTACCAACGACTCCTACTTAAATATACGAAATAATTCAAAGTCTATCGAATTGTGTCGCTGCTGGAATAGAAGGTATAAAAGTTCCACCCATGAAATATGTTGCAAATATACTTAGCCCAATATTGTGTGATATTATAAATAAGATTCTCCAGACTGGTGAATTTCCTGAGGAACTAAAAATTGCTAAAGTAACTCCTGTGTATAAGGGTGGAGGAGAAACCGACGTTAACAACTATAGGCCTATTTCGGTTCTACCAGTGTTTTCAAAGATATTCAAACGTGCCATATATGTCAGGTTCTCCAGCTTCTTTCAAAAGCATCATATAATTAGTAGTGCACAGTACGGGTTTCAGAAGAATAAGTCTTCAGAACAGGCACTCATCAATATCAAAGATAAAATCATTGAAAATATTGAAGACAAGTTCCTGACACTTGTTCTGTTTCTAGATTTAAGGAAAGCATTTGACACTGTACAGCACGATATACTGCTTAATAAATTACAAGCATATGGAGTAAGAGGTGTTTCACTGGGATTAATTAGAACTTATCTTTTAAGCCGGTCTCAATGCGTATCTGTAAACCGCATGTTATCTAGCAGAATGACAGTACTGCATGGCGTTCCCCAGGGATCCATTTTAGGGCCACTGCTATTCCTGGTATACATTAATGATATAACAAAAATACCCGGTTCTCCGGAATTAATAATGTATGCCGATGATACAAATGCTTTTTTCAAGGCCCTGACAGCAGTCAACACTTACCTTTCTAATCTCTCTACATGGTTGTGAATGAATCGGCTAGGACTAAATACTAGTAAAACTAAATATGTCATTTTTAAGCCAATCGATAAAAAGGACTCGTACGCAATGAATATAAAGTTTGAAAACACCCTGCTCAGCCAAGTAACTGAGCAAAAATTTCTGGGAATTAGGTTCTCTGAGGATCTTTCGTGGACATGTCATACCCTTAAGCTCTCCAATGATCTCTCCCGAGTGGTGAGTAGCATATTTAGAATACAGAATCTATTGCCGACGTGGCTAAAAATGAAATTGTATCACTCTTTATTCTACTCCAGGTAATGTTATGGCATCTTAACGTTGGGTACAACGACATTATCTAATTACAACAGGTTATTGGTCCTGCAAAAAAGAATGTTAAGAATGTTCGAAAACTTCCACGGAAACATCAGAAACTTACCCACACAACCGCCTTTCATAAAATATGCTATGCTCCGGGCCGACCAGGTACACTATTTCAAACTACTACTATGGAGTCATAAACACAAACTTTATCCTACGTCCCCAGGTAATTCATCTCGGTATTCATTCCGAAATCCTACACTTATTCTGCCAGCTATTAGAACAAACTACGGGCGACAAACGTTAAACTTCCAAACAATTAAGGTTTTGAACAGAACAAATATCAGTGTTGATCTCAACAAAAGATTTGCTTTTTTCAAAAATGAGTGCAAAAATGTTTTCGCTTCTGGCAGTATTTTCTTTGTTTTGTGAAGACAGTGTGTGATTTCGTGTGCGTGTAGTTTTCTATCAAAAAGAAACGCAAGACAATAATATATATTCTGTGCGTTCCTTTGTTCTTTTGTGTCAAATGAGACGTTTTTTTGTTTTGTTTTCTCGTTTCTGGCGCAATAGCTTTGCCACTTCCGTTGTTGTCTGCTTTTTTGTTTTGTTTTTGCTTTTTGTTTTCTAAAAAAAATGTTCATTTTGTACAACATAAGTTCTAATCAGTGAATATGCATTTGCATATGTCTTTTTCATGTGATTTTGTTTCTTTACTTTCCTTTTCTGATGACCCAAAATTTGTTTGGCTCACAATATGCAATGCTGCTTGCCGAACTGCAGTAATTCATTTTTTGTGTGAAGAATGTGTATTGAGGGGCCGAGGCCCCGACAGGCGTTGTTACGCCTTTAGCTTCACCCCCCCCCCCCCTCCCCCTTAGACATGTTCTAAGAAACAAATAAAGGGAAGGGATGTAGACGACTGCGGAGGGCGAATTCACAAGTTTCAGGCAACGCAAATGGCCGTCAAGTGACTTCAAATCAGTGCTTACTTCCATCGCACCATGCGCGTAAAATACGCGGGGAGTGTCTGTGTGACCCGGTCTCTTGAGAAAGGGTGCAGGCACCCGACAGTAGCAGTCAGCACTGCTTGTGAACAACAAATATGGCCGTGTTAACCATAGGAAATGATCGCTGGGGTACTTGATCATAAAGTGAGGAAAAAATGTTTCAAGACTTAAAAGAACAGGTGTGCCTCTAAACAGGCGTAAATCAGGAAATGAAATCGTTCAACCTTGTTTACAGCATTCCTACACTCATCATCAACATCATCAGCCTGAATGTGCCCACTACAGGGCCGATGTTGTCGCCAAGGTGGCTCAGTGCTCATGCGCTCGGCAGCTGACCTTAAAGAAGAGGGTTCGAAACCGGCCGCGGCTGTCGAATATCGATGGAGGTGAAATTCTTTAGTCCCGTGTACTGTGCGATGTCGGTGCACGTTAAATATCCCCAGGTGGTCGAAATTTCCGGAACGTTCGCGACGGCGTCCCTCATAGCCTGAGTCGCTTTGAGACGTTAAAACCCCATAAACATTTGTACGCTTTGGTTGTTGACGCTCAAAGGCAGCGGCACTCGACATTACCATTTTGATTTTGACGCGTGGTGCGACCAGCTCGATTGATCGCAGCAAGGCGCGACTGATTCCACGTGGTTCGAGAGTTGCTTTGCTTCATCTCTCGATGGTGACTTGCCAGCTGTAAATTGAGCGCGCGAGAAAACGGTACGCATTCTGTTCGACCACAGCCGAGCCTGGTTGTTGCTAATGGTGTCGCCCAGTCATCCAGTTCTATGCGGGCAGGAGTCAATCCAAATAAAGATTTCCTTTGAAAGCCCTTTTCGCTGTCTTCTTGACTTCCGGACTGCCCTCAGCGCTACGTGATAATAAGTTATCTACCGCCATGACATACCCGGAGTCAGTGTGATCATAATACTGAACTCTGCAGTGACTCACGTTGCCAGGCGGAAGCTCTAGCATTCGCGCGGTGCCTCTTAGCTCGCCCTGCAGGCTTCGCCTACGTAGGGGGAAATGTGACGCCCATGAAGAGGCGATGCCATAGATTCTTTTGTTCGACATCTCTGACTACGCAGCAGATGTGGAGAATAAGGTGGATGCGTCTCGTGCTCGGTAAGCGGACCCCACCTGTATTTAGTCACTCGCCGTGGTGTGAAGAAACCCCTGGTCGGAACAATATGTATGTGTGTGTGCTCTCATAAACATAACCAGCCACACAGTAAGACCCAGAAGGAACCCACATGGTCTCTTCATTCTTGGCAGTGAAATCTTCCAATACATGAAAAAAAAATGCGCATAAACGCCCGTTCAAAAATGTATTTTTTTTCATGAATTCTTGGCCATGAGTACAAAGGGTGGAGTGTTTCTACATCATTAAACTGAAGAGCTGAGTGCTTTTATATGACTTTGCAACTTATGGTCCCATTAACCGGAGAATGATAATTCGGTACTGATTACTCTACCAACAAATTTTACATTAACCTACAAAGATACCTCGACGAATCGCTGAGTAAATAACCTCCTGTTGAAAACTATTTATTTTAAAACGTTTCCTGTATGTAAACAATGGGAAAAGAAAGGGCATGATTTAATTGTCTCGGGTGGTAGGTAGAGAAACCACTAGCTCTAATCTTGTGGCATATGTAGTCTCACGTTCCTTAGCATAACCTTTCATATCACAAACAGAGTACATCGCAGGCGCCGGCCATTTTGTACCATCGTGTAAACAGAAAAATCCCTGCGTAGCACGTCTCGGTCACATAGACGCCGAGAACGTGACTGCGGAGTCCGCAGTGTTCTTATTAGAATTTTATTTATTTATTTTATTAATTAAGAAGTTTACTTACAGCGTCATTTTTGTTTGCTACCACAGTAGGAGGGGAGGGCGGACACTTATGACATTACCAGTACATCAACGTGGCATGCAAAATATAAAGTATACAGAAAATAGAATGCTGCATATTTTGTTAGTAACCAACAAAACAATAAAAAGCACACCAATGGTTCAAAAGATGTGTCAGCCAATGTGGACTGTTTAGACAACTTTTTCTACTCATAACTTGTTTTTGGGAAAAGTGGCCTTTTCAGTAAGCCTAATCTGCATTTTATTTCGTTTGCTTTAAAATTCAGCTCTTCTAAGTCATATGCGTTTCGGTTGAAACAAATATTGGTGGCAATCAATGGCAGTTTTAGATTGAAAAATATTCTGGAAACACTTAAGCTCAAGATGGTGCTAGTAGTTCGGAAGTTCGTCTCACCCTATGAAATTTTCCGCCCAATGAACATAGAATTCCGGCGGTACGAATTCAGCAAGTTAGCTAGCAGGTGTATATCGCGCATTTTTTTCCCAGTATAGGCTTAGATTTATATGCCATTTCAATACTTCGCATTCTAGAGCATGTCGTACGCCACAAGTAAATAACAGTTACTTGATTTTAAACAAGAATACTCTTGATATTCCTGCGCAGAAAGCTCGAAACACGGCCTGTCATTGCAATCATGTAGTTAACGTGCAAAAAAAACACAAAGGTGTTAAAAACACCTTTATGTACGGTTACGGACAACGAAATCTGTGCGCTTATGCTACAAAAAAATGGCTATATTTTCTAGTGAAGGAGATATCGAGGAAAATTTCGAGATTAACATTTATGCTGCCTTTACCACATCATCATCTTCATCTGCCTGAGTAGAGCTGAATCCTTTTTTTTAGCCTCCATGTTTCTGCCCTATAGGTGAGTGCCGGTAAGCTGCAGCTGTTGTACATTTTTTCTCGTGAGCGATATTGGTAAAGTGCCACAGCGATCAGCAGTACTGTAAAGGTCACACTTCCAAGCTTTACAGTCAGGCAGATTCTTATCAGTTCAGCGTAAAACAATTTTCTAACGAACAGTCTCAGTTAAGATGATATGCTCGCAAAACTGCCATTTATAAAAATTGCAAACAAAATGCCAGGTAGTTTAGAATCGCTTTAGAAAATTGTGGAGAGGCACAGCTTTGAGCCGGGGGTCACCACCGCAACTTATATTGAAAGCCCACTTGAGGTGTCCACAGACACAGGGAGCCATTTATCCGCATCTTCAACTTATTCTTCGTCAATGCCAATTTATGCAATGCACGCAGATGGATTATGCTCCAGTGCCGCGTTTCTGCAGCAATGTTGCCAGCGCCAACGCATATTTACTCTCGAGCCGTGTTTCTGCAAGAAACACTCAAGCACTAAGCGCGCATATTAGTTTTATAGTAGTACTCGTTGATGGAGAAGACCATGTGCAATGCACAGTGCGGTACTGTGTTGTAGTTTAACACGAGACTTGTTCTGCTGCGTAGATAGCCTGGCATTCTTCTGTAGAGGACACGAAGCTGATCTGCTCGTGACGCCACGTGTTTGAATCCCAGTTGATAATATTTGTTTGATAGATTAATATTTAATTATTTTACTTGGCACAAATCCGCATACACTGTAAGCATACAAACATCGCAAAATCTTATTTGGAGTTTATTCATCAAAATAATGCTTTCGCACCTATAGTGACTCCAGAACATGCCCCGTCAGGACGCCTGAGATAACAAGACCTTTTCAGATTTTGCCACTAGGAACCAAACATTGTTCTCTCGAATAAAAATACGCTCTGTTCCAAGTTAGTACGTTGCTGCTAATCTTGTGCTAGTGTTACTGGCGATGTTATAACCAACTGTTAATGATAAAGGCAACGTTTCCTTTCAGAAAGCATGAAGTATTACGTCAAAAGCGCTCTTTAGTTTTAAATAAAAAATATGACATCTGTTGAAAATCTATAGCCCAAAGAACCCGCAATGTCATGCACGGGTATGAATAACTGCATGAAAAAAAAGCCAGTACGAAGCGCATTCTTTATGCACTGGTTGAAGAAAAATGGATTAGTATGATACACAATATTTGCGAAAAATGCGAACTGCAGAACCTTGCACACTCCTCTCGTGAGAGACAACTGGCTATAATTTGAAACTACATTACGTGGCCTGAATTCAGTGTGGATCCGACATACGCTATGTTATATTGATGGGGTAAATCAGTATCATCAAGTGATATTGAAAAAAATTTGACTAAGGTATTTCGCAACAAAATCTGCACAAAACGAAAGTAACGTATCTGTGTATTTTTATGATCATCATAATTCCAAGCTTATAAAAAAAAATACCTGGCATTGCTTGAATACAGAGCTCGCCAACCAATACATCAATATAGCAGCCAGCCTGAGTGGAAAGCACATGACCAAAGAATGCACCAGATCAGATTGCTTTATAGACATTCTCACAAACTTCAGCAGCATTATATAAAAGCGGAGGAATAGAGAGGTTTATTTTTTTTCTTTCGTTAAAAGAACTGCCTTAATTTTTTCGCGAATATTAGAACACGCGGACGAAAAGAACTAAACAACACAACCTTTGTTGATTTCCCAATTTTTTATTTCCTTTCTTAAACGTTGATTTGTTTTTTTATGGGGGTTTAACGTCCCAAAGCGACTCAGGCTATGAGAGACGCCGTAGTGAAGGGCTCCGGGACTTTCGACCACCTGGGGTTCTTTAACATGCACTTACATCGCACAGTACACGGGCCTCTAGAATTTCGCCTGCATCGAAATTCAACCGCCGCGGCCGGGATCGAACCCGCGTCTTTCGGGCCAGCAGCCGAGCGCCATAGCCACTGAACCACCTTGGCGACAAAAACCATACAAAGATTCATAGCAGTATTTTCGTTTCACTGTATTTGTTTGATAGAGTTTCAATGAATACAAAATAATAATGACATGAAATCATCGCATTGGAGAGATATAGGAGAGTTATTTGCCCTGCAGTGGGTGTAGTCGGGCGGACGATGATGATGATGAGTGTAGGATTGCTGTAAACATGGCCGAACGACTTCACTTTTTGATTTACCTGTTTAGAGGAACACCTGCTCTTATAAATTTTGAACGCATATCATGTTTTCATCGCTTTACCATCAAGTACCCTGGCGACTGGTTAGCGGCGCCGACTGCTACCGTCGGGTGCTTGCATGCTTTCTCAGGAGACGGAATCAATTGTACGCGCATGGTGTGATGGAAGTAAGCATCGATTTGAAGTCACTGCTGTGATATCTGCACTTGATGGGCATTTGTATCCCCTGAAACTTGTGAAGTCGCTCTCAGCAGTCGCATAAATCACACTCAGGAATGCGGTGGATTCGACAGGCATGCTTCATTGAGTAAAACGTAAAAGCTCGCCTGAAGTTTGCTAACAGAGATAAGGTAGAAGCAAGCGCAGCTATTCTGTGCCTTCTTGTGTGTCAGGTTTTCGCTCGGCCGCTGTTCTCCTAAAGGGAGTTCGTGTGACCGTCTGCCGACTGATTTCGTCGATGGCGCTGCCTTCAAGACGTGTCACACTGCAACAATAGGCGATCGTTGGTAGCGCTGGCGTCTTCGTAGGCTCTAGAGTGACGGAACAATTAGTCAGCGATGGCATGCATCTACCTACCAGCCCACTGGCCTTCGGCATCTCATTTTCCTAGTGGTAAGACCAAACATTTACTATGCCAATGAAAACCTACATTACCGTTATTACTTGTGCACAATAAGACGGTCATCAGTTAGTCGTAAATGAGGTATGACAATTAGTTAAATCGCTCGCGAAAGAACCAGACGCAAGCCCTTCGATCTCCTAACCCTAGTTTCACACTACGTGGGGCCGTGTTTGATGTTGTGACAGCACGCGCACATTGCTGTAGGCAGCCGCTTTCGGTGCGAGGAGTTTCGAGCTGACAGTTCTGATCGCCTTTTCTGCAAAGTAAAGCGCATCCAAGGCACTTAAACTTTTGCAACATGATATTAGGCTGTTATATGATCCACCGAATCACAAACATTCTATGCGTACATCAACATTGAACGAAACTTAACGAATCGCCATTTCACGGGCAGAACATTACGCTGGTAATGAACGGAACCCTTAAAGGTGTACTAGAGAAGATTCTGAGCTCGTCTTTTTACCGCGGGAACTCGATGTGAACGTTCTGAGCATGTGCAGCCCATTTCCTTAGTGAATAGATTTAAACGTGTCGACTCCCGCCTTTTTTTTCAAATCACCTTTAAAAGAGGACTCATCCAACGCATGCAGTGCCTTTCTTAAGGCCGCAATGCAGTTTGCCGCTCTGCCATCGGCGGAGTGATACGCCAACTAGCTCTCAAAGTTATGCTAACTCTCAAAGTCTGGGGTGTGGTTCATCTTATATTCTTATATGTACGTCTTGAGACGATATATCAGCCTCCTGGAAAGGAATCAGTTAATTTAGTACTTTGTTTGCGATTAAGATTTTAATATTTTTCGCATTGTATTCTCAGACTTGGCACTTGCAGGTCTGTTCATAATCAGCGTTCTACAAAATTAAACTGAGCCGAAATCAGTCTAACTCTATAATTGTCGCGCGCGTTTACGCAGTCAAACTGTGCTGGCTTTGAGCTGGCGAGGGGAGTGGGTGTGGCCAGGCACGCATCACTGAGAAACAGCCATTTGCGACAGGTAATGAAGATGACATTCTTCTCAATGTCACCTTTTTACAACACCTTCCATATGAGCTGCCAGGTCACAAGTTACACTCCAGTAAAAACGTGGGACTTGCTTGCAACTATATTGCAAGCGTATTATTCGGTGGTGTACTGTTATAGAGCGCCAGCCACTTGGACGTCAACCAAGGAAGTAATTCAAGACTATAGCGTAGAAAGTAGACAAACGGTGCAAAATTGACCAGCAAGTTTGTTCAATTGCTTCTGCGATGCCTTCTTCGTAATGGGAGCAATGTTCTCACTGTTAAGCCTTTTAACCAGTGAAGTCATCTCCTTTCAATGAAGCCATTTTTCGCACCACGGCTTCCTCACTAGGGAGACAACTTCACCGTCGAACTTCATCGCGTCGGCTGGAAAGTCCATGGGCACGGAGAGGGGCATCAGCCTGGCGTTAATTGACGACACATCGAAAGAAAATACCTCGGTACCTGCGCAGAGATAAGCACAGAAGTAAAGCGAGGTGAACAAAAGTACCATTTTCCTTATTAACCTTCAGTGGGTTATGAATGGCTAGCAGATAAGGCTGGGCCTATACTCACAATTACGATAAAAGTTCGTGGAAAGCTACAAGTTAGGTAGCAATCCAGGCCCAATTTACGTTGCGCTGGTTGATTTCTTCTGGCTTGAGTTGATAAGCCAGAAAAACAAGTATGAGCTGAGGTTTGGCGAATTTCAGAGCAAAACCTTTTATACTCGTCAATCTCGGCGGCGCCTGACGTCGTACACGGGCACGTCTCGAGAACACACAAGTGGACACGGCTTACGTCATCAGCCGGATGTGTCTGCAACTTTTATGGGAACCTTATACTGCGCTTCCACTCAGGCCCAAGAATCACCACGGCAGCCTTAATTCAGTTCAGCGCGCAACGCCAAGGAGCTTGAACACTGGCATTTTTTAGCACGCTTTCTTAAATGTCCGCAAGTATGAACATATGAACGCATAAAAGAGGATTTATGTCGAAATATTACTCTTAGAGTTACAAAACAAAACGCACCAAGCGCCGTAACTTTAATTGTAGCATTTGCATTAATTTCTTTAGCCAGAAAGCTGGAAAAAAAATCATTAACTGTGGGTTTCTTCTTGAGAGATATTCACCTACGTGTGATGAATGCAGACAATGCAGCTATTTCTGATTAAAAAATGCATATCCTTACGGGTCACATTTAGCATACAAGGCAGCCATCCTAATTAGCGCATACATCTAATAACGACCCCACATTACGAACTGAGATGGAGTAGCGCAGTGGCAAAGGACCTACGGCGTTCAGCTGCTCATTAAAAGGTATAGGGCCTGCATGCTTTACTATGACTGCACCCGTTGAATTGTTATAGCAGGGGAAGATAATCTTGAGAAAGTTACATCGGCATCTCGCATAACATGGACGGAAATTCCACGTTCATTCTCCATTCCGTGTACTTCGTACAAATATCAGAGCTCGCAGGACTAAGTATATTGAGCAGATGAGCGAACCGACGGTTGCTCATCGCGCGCAGTTAAAGGAAGGTATCAAAAATACCGCAAAAAAAGTGTGGCATCTGTCATGGTTCATGATCCTCCAGCGCGTCGACTACGCTCGTTCGAAAAATCTACCGTGTCGCCATTGCGATGAGGCTCTTTTCGGTGCATGATAGGTGAGCTTCGAAGTTTGCCTTCGACGCTCCGTGCCTCTTTTTCATGTCCTGTCTTATTCACGCTGTTTTAATATGACTGATCAGTGGAGCCAACTAGTCCAACTTCATGCCTTACTTGAGAAGAAATCTAGGTGCATGAAACTGCTCCCTCTCATAGATGAAAAGTAGCAGCTTTCATAGTCGAGCGTGGACAGCTCGCCAATGTCAATAGCATACATTTGGTGCAGTCGCCAAGATGCGAGTCCATGTACGTGTAAAGTTCGCCGTCGGAGACGAGCACTTGGGTCTCCATCCACCTGGACTTCCTGTCGACGATCACCTCGACGTCGTATTTGGCAGCCAGACTCCGCAGGCTATAGTGGCAGCCGATAGAGTAATGGGGAGGGCTCCATTTCCTGTAGTCTTTGAATGAGCAGTCACCGAATAGTCACACCTGCGCATGAAGTGGTAAAGTCACAGATAAAGGTGGTTACAACGAGGAAACGTTACGTGTTACCCTCTGGAGTCGGGCAAGAGTTAGTGCGCTCGGCTGCTGAGCCGAGCACGAGGGTCGAATCCCTGCTGTACGTGGCAGCCGAATCTGGAGGTGAAATGCAAAACAATCACTGGTCTATTACGACACTTGGTAATTAAAATTTTCAGTGCAGCTTTTGATGACTTTTTATTTATTTCACGACATATTAAGGTAAAGAAGTTGAGGCAGACATATATGTACGTGCAGACAGGCACACAGGCTAAAAGTAAGAAACAGTAAGATTACGAAAAATAGGCCTCAGGACACACACCCGCTGTTTTTTGGCGGAAAGGTTGAAAGGGGGCAATTCAAAAAGAAATTAAAAGCATAAAATAGTGCTAAAGTTGCTTTGGTTGTATAAAAATGAAAAAGTAAAGTGGGATACGTTATGTGCGGAAGAAAATACGTTGGTAAGAATATATGGAGAATTTGCCGCCAGCGCCCTCCAGACGAAGGAGCGAACCGAGAATGAAGGGCGCTTATTGTGTTATTTCCCTCTTTTCTTTCCGTCTTTGTTCCTCTTGCATATATTATTTTTTTTCTATCGCAGTTATAGACAACTCTCTAGAAATATAACTGAAAGAGATATGCAGCCCAGACCAGCAGAGCTTTCCGAGCGTAAAGCAAATACAAAATGATTGAAAACGATACTCGTCGCTCTGATACTCTCAAATCTAGCTGTCGTGAAGAGCCTGCAGTGCGCTCTGGTGAGCTAAAACCGGTCGGAGGCGTAGCCACTCCGAACAACTGAGGGCGGCAAAACATCGCTGCAGAAGAACTGTGCAGTCGCCAACGCCTACAGGCTAAAGACTGAAGACTCGGCTTCCAGAAGTGCTGTTGCGGACGAGGATGATGCGGTTCTGGTAGGAAAGCAGCGTTGGAGGGAGAGCGTAGGACCTGAAACCACTGCTGCCCAGCCTCCGACTGACGGGGATTGTTTAACTGTGCCGTTGCGTAATTTCTAGAAATTTTTTTTCTACACATACTGGATCTCCAAATAACATGACTTTACAGCCGGCCGATCCGAGAGCGTAGTGTTGTCGGCGCTTAGGTTCTCCTCTAGCAGCAGATTTGTAGCAGCCCCCCCCCCCCCCCCCCCCCTAGAAGTGTGCCACATTGTGCCGCTCTCGCATTGCCTTCCTCCATTTCAAGGCCCTGTGCTCGGTCTGCTCGGATGACTTGAAAGGCTTGGTCGACTTGACGTATAAAGCCCCTCGCAATCAACATCTCCTTCAGTGGACTCGGCAGCACTTCGATAGACGGTCACGGCAAAATGACTCGTTTTTACTTCGTGAAGCTGCTCTTCCTTGCCTGTTAATGGTCGCCCGGTTCCTACACCTGTCGCGCTGCTGTCCCGAACGCCAGAACTTCGCAGTCCTGTTATCCTGCCGCCATCGCTCAAGCACAGTGCCAGCCGCGCCGCCCCGCACCGGCCCAGGATCTACCGAACTACCGACGTTCCTGCCCCGCAGCGCCACCCCTAGAATCACCGAACAGCTTGCCTTTCGTGCTCCCAGGACTATCAGCATCCCAATGTACATCGCCATCACCACGTATAAAGCCCACCGGAATCAATTTCGCAACGCAGTTAGTATGTCTTTGCAACCATTCCTTGAACTGTTGAAATTTTACCCTGCCTCCACTAAAATCGGCCACAAAGGACAGTTTTATATTCAGAAAAGTCGCATTTTCATTGGTTCACCCGTAGCACCTGTTTTATGTAGTATTTTTCTCTCTTCTTTTGACCAGCATTTGCGGTGTTGTCTCTACGACCAACATATTGTGCGCATCTTTAGGTACGTTGGTGATTATCTCGTGATGGTAGATCTCGCTGCTAATTATAGTCTGCCGGATGCACTGAGTAGCATCCTCAATATTTTAAAGTGTGAAGGAAAAGGGCTTCATTTCACGCATGAATTGCCTAAGGGTAACCAAATCCAGTTCCTGAATATCAACTAGAACTTACGCCCTCACATGTCTGTTGGTCCTACAACCCCAGAATGAACAAGCAAGTTCTACCTTATGACAGTGCACATTCAAAGTTGGTAAAAAGAGCGATCGTTCACCTAGCCTGCCGTTCCGCCCTAGAAAAGTCTTGTCAGCACAAAACGAGTTTCAGTCTCAACCGTCAGATTGAGAGATTGTATGCTGCTTGGTATCCGCGGCAACAGATAGCCTGTGTTTGCGAAAGCTTGCTACAGAGCATGAAGAATACAAACCGAAAAGCGAACGAAGAACGAAAACCTGTGTGTGTAATGCCTTACGTGCACCGTGTGTCACACAATTTCAAGAAAGTTGCAGGAAGATACGGCGTCCAACTTGTGTTTGCGGCGCCGTGCAAGCTTGCTTAAGTGCGTACTATCTTGAACAGAGAAGATAAACCGAAAAAATGCACTTTGAACCACAGCCTTGAGTACACAGAATGTGCCAAAGAAGTTATCTATCAGGTTCCATTCTCCTGTGGAAAGATGTACATCGTCCAAACTAGGCGATGCTTCAATGAGAGGACAGCTGAACGCGTTCGCGATCTGTCTACCAACTCAGGAGGCAATTTAGTTGTACATTGTAAAAAGTGCAAAAAAAGAGATTGCCACCCGTTTCTCGAAATCACAAAGTTCCTCGATACGGCTAGAACTAAAACAGAAAGGGAAATAATTGAGGCCTTCTTAATCGCAATGAATGCGAACAATTGTGTGAGCACACCGTCCATTCTGCTTTCGGATAAAGAAATCTCATTTTTAGAAAGTAACACTTGAAACTGTCCTTTTTTTTAACCCTGCACATTTACTCTTGTTTCTTGTTGTTTCCATTCTTGAAACTGTCCTTTTTAATCCAGCACCTTTACTCTTGTCACTTGTTGTTTCCATCCTTCATAGATTTTAGCCTGGTTTTAGCCTTCTTCATTTGCGCGTCACCTTTTTCTTTGTTTATTGTAGTTTCCATAATTCCCTCTCAGTTGCATGGTTCTAGCGTCATTATTAACCTTGTTTTGTATCATTCATATGGTTTCATTTTTATGCTTTTCTGCCTACTTTTAGTGCTTGCACCTTCATCTTTTACTGTTGTTACTTTTGGTTTCACGTCTCATTCCTTTGCTTAGTAAGATTATCGCTCGTAATACATGGTTAGGCCGTCTTCGTTTTCGTTCTCTTTGAAGTTTTGGTTTCATCTTCAGGTTTTTATCTTCCTCTCTCCTTTTATCTAGGTATCAAGGGTGTTTAGGCACGCATACATTTGGGGTCTTTAGACTGGTTCTCCAGATTGGCTCCACTAAACTGTTTTACTTATCTGCCTTGTTGGATTGGGGTTGTGTCACGAGGTTAACTGGTGCATTTAAAAGGAATGCTCGAAAGCGTTTCTCGAATAAAAGTTGGAAGTCTGCGCTCTGTGTGTGTACGTGTTTTTTTGCCTTTGTCCCTGTTTCTTTCGCGCAGTTTAATCATGAACGAGCTTGGTATTTTGTATTTAGCTTGGTATTTAGAGGGTGCAAATTTTCTCAAAATGTATATCACGGCGCTTGCAAATCTTATCAAGGTTAATCCTTGATGAAATCGACGTGATTACATTACACTTAATGCACAGCATGAGACTACTTTGAGATTCCAGCACACTTGACTGTAAAAGACTTGTGAATATTGTTCCTTCACCGCACTCAGTTGAATTTTGTAGAGTAGTATATTACTTATGCTTTACTACAGGTAAGCGACCACCTAAAGTGAAAGCTATGGAAACTGGAAAAAACCCTATTCCCAAATTAAAGTGCTGTCCTTTTTGCAGCACAGTGAGAGGCGTTACATAACCAGAAGCGGCCGAGATTTCTCAAAGCGGGACATTTTTTTGCCATAGTTCAAATTGAAGGGTTTCAGCAAGTGTTGTAAAGATGAAAAAAGGCAAGCAGCGTTTAAATTTTTGCGATCAACGGGATAAAGAACAAACACGGACAATGTTCCTACAATACCAAAGAGAAACGAACTAACCTATCCTTGATTATGCATACACCACAGACTGATATACGGGGTTCATTATGCTCACAATGTTTGGTGGCACTTTGTTTTAGAATAAACACCCTATCCGTCAAAAAGTTGTCAACTTTTTTATTTCTTGTTTAAGGCACCTTTACAATTTGGGTCTAACGCGGTCTGATAACTCCTCACCTTTAACTACACTGATGAAAGCTGGAGTGAACGGCTGAGAAATCCAATAATTGCGAAAATTGCACATTTAGGTCATGAAAATTTCAGCAATTAATTTAGAATACATCAGAAATACTCGCTCATTCCTATAAAACGCATATCTTCACATGTGCTTAACAATCTAGCCTGAGAAGTTAAAACGGTCGAATGCAATGCTAGGGTTAAAGAATCAGTCGTGCTGAACGAAAAATCTTGCAACCTGCACAATATTTTGTGTGCATCAATCTTTAAAGGAATTGATGCGCATATTGCGTTCCGCACAATGCATCGACAGCATGCAGAAGGAAAACCACGATAATATTTCATTATTATCGCGCTTTTTCTTCTATATATTTGCACTAGATATTATTGTGAATAGTGCTCGGTGAATAGTTGCGGGTTCGTTACCCTGATTTGTTACAAAACACCATGCTTCAATCGGCCAGCGTAAGTTGTTTACAGCATTAAGCTTGATTGCAGCTTGAAACCATATAAAATAACTTAGTGGCAGCTTAGCGTAGAGAATGAATAGTTAATTACCTTGTAGAATGTGGTAGTTCTGTGGATTAGTTGCCATTTTTTTCCTCACAAAAAAGCGCCAAGTAAAAAGCTGTGTGAACTCCCTCAGATATGAGAAATAAACATGAGAAAGTTAATGACAATGCGTACGTATTTACATACGAGTTTCTATTTATCCAATGAAGAGGAAAATGAAAACATGACACATTTTCAAAGCAAACGACAAAAACAACAACAAACACCGAGGAAAACCAATTAAATGCACGCGGCCATTGTAAGCGGCGGCTACACAAGCCTATCGGTCGACCTACCGTGCAGTTCGTCATGCATACGCCTGCAAAGATTAGACATTGCCTCCATTCGTGCCAAACGTTCAGAATTATTTGCTTCCGTTAGTGTGAGAGATAATAAACATGGAACAGTCACGTTCACCAAAATACCCAATTGGCATTGTGCTGTAGGCGATACGATATCAGCCGCTGCAGTGTTCAGACGATGATATAAAGGTCTGGTTTACTGAAACTGCCACCCAATGTGTGCTCATTCTTCAGTCGACGCGAAACATCAGGTAAGTTGGTAGAAAATTTTCGCTTCCCTCGATAATTCTGGACGCATGCAAGCATCAGAATTATTACGTTCTGACGTCTTCCAAAGTTCCGCATTTTTCTGTATACAATACGCACTCAGTGTATTTTGCAAAAGGCTCGAAGCGACGTGCAAAAAACTTTTACTAGATGGATCGCATCCGGGTATCGTCCATACGGCTGGAATGTAAAATGCCTAAATTAGTAATCGCTCGAAAACTGTGCTCTGTCTGTCTGTCTGTCTGTCTGTCTGTCTGTCTGTCTGTCTGTCTGTCTGTCTGTCTGTCTGTCTGTCTGTCTGTCTGTCTGTCTGTCTGTCTGTCTGTCCGTCCGTCCGTCCGTCCGTCCGTCCGTCCGTCCGTCCGTCCGTCCGTCCGTCCGTCCGTCCGTCCGTCCGTCCGTCCGTCCGTCTGTCTGTCTGTCTGTCTGTCTGTCTGTCTGTCTGTCTGTCTGTCTGTCTGTCTGTCTGTCTGTCTGTCTGTCTGTCTGTCTGTCTGTCTGTCTGTCTGTCTGTCTGTCTGTCTGTCTGTCTGTCTGTCTGTCTGTCTGGAAAGTGTTTTATCTTTTCAATCGCTAGATGCAATTTCTCTGTCTCAAAAGTTATAATCTGAGTAACTATTGATGATAAGGCAGACAACGCTTATAATTGTTTATATTGACAGAAGCTTTCTTTAAGGTATCTTTATTAATGTTATTTATTAGAGCCTGCGGCACTAGCACCAACTGCACAACCTTCTTTCGTGTCAGGAGGAACACACAGCCCAATACTTTAATGCAGCTTGTGATTCCCGCCAGCTCGCGCATGTCTTGCGAAGTCAGAAGCCGATCTTCAATTTACTTATATTTACTGAGGATTTAAAACAATACACGCGACGTTCTTGATATTGGCATCACTGTTACTTCCGATATTGATGGGAACCACCAAGCAAATATTGCAATAGCAAGAAACGAAAACACTGGGCAAGTATTCTTACAATAACTTCTTGATAGAATTGTTCTAGGCAAAGCGCGTTATAAAAGGTGATTTGGAAACAAAAGTACTGTATGCTCGGCGGCTACCTACAACTCGTAGACAGTACAGCTTGAAAATTTAGAAATGTATATTTTGCAGGCTGCATAATGAAATTTAGGATAATTTTCAAGCACTAAGTGCCACTTCCGTATGCCTCTCTTCAGCCGACTGGTCTAAGTTCCCGACGTTCCTCGCTGCCTTTTCTTTCTTGGTGGGACGCTGTGCTTAGCAGCTTCCCTTCTTCCAGCTGGGCAGCGGGACCGGCGTTAATCGTATTTGTCTTCACACTTTTGCTATCTTTCCTACAGGAATTGATGTTGAAACCGTCCTTCAACACCGACCCCTTAACCATAGAGTTTCTCATATCACCTATACGCTTTAGAGCATTGTAAGCACGGCGCGCAAGCGGGCATGTCACGGGGTATTTCTTTGTATTTTTTGGACACCTGCATGGGAATAAAAGGTGATACGAATAGATGGAACGTTAAAAACTGTTCAATGAAACGATTTTGGGGCAGTTGTATAGCTTAAGTAACCGATCTCATAAAACGCATAAGGAAGCATTGACTATATTGTGCATTGTGCCTTCTCTACCTCCATCCGCTGTGATAGTTTGCTTTAAGGGAGACGGGTTATGGTTTTGATTACGCGAAATAGGTTTGCTAACATGGCTGCAAGCATTGTACATTTGTTAACCTCCGTACTCTGTGTTTTTGAAATCACAATTCTTGTCATTTTCTTGATTTTTCGTTGCCCGTTAATCATGTCCTGCCTCAAGGAAAAAGCAACTTTCATGACTATTGAAATTCATGGGAGCCTTTTGCAACTAAGAAAAAGACAGTGGTGAGATGTCAGACTGCATTGCATTCAAAATGTAAACTCGGCTTTTTTAAAGAAAGATGAATGCTCGTCAATTTTTCTATGGCGGGATAGATATTTACGTAAATCTTTGCCAAGACAGCACATTGGGATCCAATGATCATCTCTTGTTGCAGATTCACTGATGTAATGCACGGTTTGTGTGCAATTTTGTGGGCAGCGGCAGAGTTCTGTTGTGTTGGCCAGAACGGGAGAATAAAAAAAAAAACTGCTAGGATTAACGAAAGAATATATATAATGATGCCTATGTGCGCCCATGTTCTCTGAGAGCATTGTAAAACACGCACACACTCAAAGACGTACTAATAAATATTCTGTGCCGCGGTGAAACTTTGACCCTAATTTAACCCAAAACACCCCGCAGCCATTCGCCTGTAATAAACGTCACAATACGATCTTGGTGGCACCCTCCTCCTGATATGAACGGAATGCCAATATTAATCATTGGGGAAATGATAGCATAGAGGTAATTTCGGAGTGGTCGGTCTGCCACTGATTTGGCTGCACGGAGTTTACCAATGACGGGCAACGTATAACTAGCATTCCCCGAATGACGCAAAGGCTACTAAAAGTAGTTAGAGACCCTTTATAGAAACTTCCGCAGTTCAAGATAAATTCGTTACTGTATTGAATTGACACTCGACACCACCGCATTCCCAGTGCAGTCGTTTCAGCCGGGTTCGATTCCCGGAAAGGACGAATTTTTAACCGCGAAGCTTTTCTCGAGAGCGCACGTTTCCTCTGTAGCGATGTTGCGGTGTTAGGGTGGATACAAATTAGCAATATTTAGTTGTTGATTTGAAATTTACGTTTGTTTTTGGGAAGTTAAGTAGTTCATTTGGTGAAGCTCCAATTTCAAAAACTAGCCTATTTGCTCACTCATATTGGTGGGTACAATTGATGTTAACGCCATGTACCCCCTTCCTCCCTTCCATTTCCTTCGGGAAGCGGCAGAAAGAAATAGTTATAATGTTGTATTGGTCAACCAACGAAGATTTGAGTTGTCACCATTACATCAGAAGAAAGGTAGTGCGTTGCGGACATCAAAGGTGCGGCTGCGCCTAGGGAAACAGATCATCGGAGACGGGGATCTTGAGCACCGGACGCGAATACTAAATACTTGGCCCCGAGGAAAACGCTGTACAACACAGTTGAGAAAATTCTCTTAACTTCATTCTAAAAAATTTCGGGGGCACCGTCAACATTCACAGCGTTAGCTATGTCGAACATTAAGGAGAGAATTCCTTTACTAGTGCGCGGAAAGCTTGGCGTGTAACCGCACTCGAAGAGGCACTCGCTACTTTCTGCTGCATAGAGCTCACATTTGGGCAGCGTCGCACTCCTGCGAAAATTTTCACTCTTCCTCGCATGAGAGAACGACTGCTTAAAAGCGGCGGAAAATGGAATTCTAGATATGGGATACCTGTCATGCTGCACGGCTAGAAGAATATAGTAGGATAGAGCTCAAGATTAAGCTGCGAATACCGGTCATATACGCCCAATGGCACTGACCGATTGCTATTGCGTCGAGTTTATTATCGTTAGCCGATGATCCTGCAGCCAGCTGCGGTGTAACGCTAAAGGCATAAAAGCGACCTCGTCAGAAACGGTCCACGCCATTGGCAGGAGACACTTCTCTGAGAGGAATTCCTCGCTGCGTTTCAATTTTCTATCCGAATAAGGGAGGTTTCACTTTTACAATTAAGTCCCCTATCGATGTGTCGGGGCTGTGTATGTACATGTCCCCGTAATAAAACTTTCTGAAAAACATTTTGTGTGGCTCTCATGTAAAGGAAGGGTCAGGCGAAACCTTTGCCCAGCAACGCTGGTTTGGAACGGCTGTGCTTCCTGAAATCTCGAATGCGGTAATAAGGCAAGGATCCCCGCAGTACAATCCTTGGCGTCGTGCCCTTACTTCCTTTTATGCGTATGTAGTCGCTTTCCCGCTTTTAATGGCTACGATTCCTGTATTGGTCATCCACCGACATTGCAGAGAGGCATTTTGAAATGAACAGGCTGACATTGACGCGAGCGAACTCGACATCTCTGGCCGATATCCGTCATTTCGGACCTCTTGGTTTTACGAAGCCCTGCTCTCACCGAGCACGCGGGAGCATAAAATGAACATTCAAGGAGTAAGGGTTTACGAAGGAGAGTGACAACAACGGCCAATGCTTTTCACGTCAACGCCCGATTGGGACAGAGAACGTAGCAGACACCAAGAGTGATGAAGACAAGAGGTTGACGATCTACCCTCCTTTACGCTACTGCGCTCGGCTGCTGACTCGAAAGACGTGGGTTCGATCCCAGCCGCAGCGGAGGAATTTCCGTGAAGGCGAAATTCTATAGGCCCGTGTTTTGTGCGACGTCAGTGCATGTTAAAGAACCCCAGATGGTCGAAATTTCCGGAGCCCTTCACTATGGCGTCTCTCATAGTCTGAGTCGCTTCGGGACGTTGAACCTCCATAAACCAGAACAACCAAACCTTTAAGCTTCTGTCAATGGTTAGGCAGGAGAACCTGTGCTCTGCCACCGCAGTTGCCTGTGCACACAAAATACCGTTATCAATAACGAGCATCACAGTTTTGTCATTGAAAGTTAAGAACCGACAGAACGGAGCCATTAAGAACGAAATGTTCGTGTCATTGCGGTAAATGATGCGTCATCGGAATGCACCGAGAAGAAAATGATGCCTTACCTATCGCCCTGTATATAAATTTGTGGCCAAATTGCGGAATTTCTTGGCGTTCGCAAGGAGCTATATAAAGTGTCCAAGATTAGGGTTACTGTTGTCTATAATATTATTTTAGGACTGCTTTATCACAAAGCTTATGCTTTTGCTAGCAGATATACGACTAAAAAACGCGGTATTGGCAGAGAGACTTCCACATTAGGAAGATCACATTAAATGTGGTCTTCCTTGTAGTAAACCTCAGTTGAAGTCCGCGTTTTGCACTGTGCTTTCTTCTCTTTGTCCCTCGTCGTCCTGAGCGGTTGCAATATGCACCCTCTGCCAGGTCGAGTCTGTCCCTGGGCGTAGATGATCTCATGCTTTGACGTTTCTTAATGAGATTTTTCGACTCCCGAGACAGCTTGCGGGAATAATGTACCACCATTTTACAGTAATAATGCATGAGCATTATAAGTCGAAATATTGGTGAGAACATCGCGCTGCTATGTGCGCTCCGCCAGGTGCATTAGTCACCTGATACTGCGGGCGCCCCTTATCATTTAAATACGGCACGAGAAGCGAGAGCGCCGGATACGATAAGTTGCGGTGAACCATAATCTCCTGAAAGTGAGAATACATAGTTCACTCGGATTTACAACACAAATGTTGTAATGGGCCGTAAGCTCCCCTGGTAAGGGCAATCCTCGTAACTACATAATGAGCACATTTTACTTTTTCATTTGGGGAAACCCCAATATATTATGTAGGGATGAAGACGCGGCCTAGAGCCCTATTATGAAACTTCACAGTTTTTTTCATCATGAAGATGATCTAGTCGTGTTCAAATTTTTTCACCAAGCCGTACAAGCCCCAACCAGGAAATAGAGAGCTTTAAACCGCTCACGAACATCGCATACGTTAACTGAAATATTTGTAAAAATTGTGCTTTCTGAGCTGAAACTTGGAACTAATCATACATTACCCATTTTCTGCAGTGCTTCTACATTGTTCAGGAGGCATTAGAGCCTATAATAAGCACTAATTTATCCAGAATTTTTCTAATGAGACCTAATTTTACTGTCTAAAAAATTTAAAGACGTTTCTATTTCACAAAAATATTCCTTCCAAAAATTGACAGCCCGTTACTTTCCGCAGTGCGACAAAGAGCAATACATTCTCTGACACAAAATTGAGTGGTCGAGCACAAAGTCGTGCTCATTTTAGGTGGAATGACCTTGCGTTACGTTTCATTAGAAGACTCTGGTGATTAAAATCAGAGCAAATAAATGCGCTGGCGCGTACCTACAATCTAACTCATCCGTGGCTGAGCGTAATGTTTGAGGTTTGGTTTGGCTTACAGGAATTTAACGTCCCAAAACGACTCAGGCTATGAAGGACGCTCTAAAGGAGAGCTTGGGAAGACTTCAACCGCCTGCAGTTTTCAGCATGCACTGACATCGCAGAGTGCACGGGCCTGTAGCATTTCGGCTTCATCAAATTGCAACGACCGCGCTAGAAACAAGCTCATAGCAGGAGAGCTCTCGAAACCGCCCCCAGAAGCGAACAATACAAGGAAATGAAGCACCTGTTTGAGAAGGTGATAGCACGCGATGGCATTTATTGCAGATATCTTGATTTGTCCCGAAGATTGGACCGAAAAAAAAAATTAAGTCGCCCACTGTGGCAAAGACAAAGCAAAACTAATTAAATGCGTGTGGAAATACGCCCCTCCTCTTGAAGTGACTTGAAGCCAAAGAACAAGCGCATTGTTCACTGTACAACCCAATTAGCAGTGAAAGGAGCGACCACGGTAGGGGCGTTCACAAAAAACTGTTGCCGTAGGTGTCGCAGACAAAAACGTATCTATAGCGAAGGCATAAAAAAATCGTGGCCGATGTTCCGACCCATTTTCAAAGCATTGTTGGGGCCTTTCTGTTAGCTGCTGCAAATCAGGAACAGCAATATAAGTGACTGGTTTTTTGGCGCTTCCAGACATCTATCGTTGATTCAACCACTCAGCTGAATCCTCAGGTAAGATGTCATCTTTGTGCCCAGTCCCATAGACATTTGATGGTGCATAATGAAAATTGAGCAATGCTTTCTGAAAGAATAGATTTCAATGCCAAACTCTGGATCAAAAAAAAATATAGCCTCTACGTTATGCAGAGGTTATTCAAATACTTTATTTTAAGAACAATTGTACAAATTTGTTAGTCCAGCTGACACTTCAAAAATCGGTATATCAAAAATTTCTAATATTTGGTATTTGATGTAGTTTACGTAGTAGGTCCGAATAATTCAGCACTGCTTACTACTTCTACTTCTGCGGTAGAGTATATGATATCTCGGCTCAAAATTGCTTGTTTTCATTTCGATATAAATGTTGTCCTTAGATTTATAGCTGTTTACTACTTACTGGTTTGCTGCAGATCATTCCCGAAGTTTCGAACAGATCAGTTTGTTATGCTGCTGATATTCTAGAAATCTGAGGCAGAAAATTACGTTAGCATCATCAGCGTATGATATGTTCTTGGCCTTAGGGCACGTGTTAACAAGATAATAAAATAAATATCGAAAATGAAAGAACCAAGATTGGTGTCTTGAGTAAAAGATTTCGCAATCTGTTTAGCATTAGAGCAGTGCTCATGTATATAAACATATTGCTGACGATACGCGAACTATGATTTTGTAGACTTCGAGCAATGACCACGCAGACTATATATGTCAAGTATTTATGTAAAATAGGATGAGTAATACAGTCAACCCTCTTCGTGAAATCGACAAACAGGCAATGTACAACCATGTCGATGGGATCTATCAAAAAGTGTTTTGCATCAATAATGCTTGCTGTGTTGGCCTGTGTTTTCTAATTCCAAATTCAGCTGGGATTAGAGGTTTATATTTCTGGGAAAAATTGAAGAGTAGTCATGAATCATTTTAAGAAACATTAGTAATTATAAGTAAAACTAAAATAAGCGAGAGTTCTCTACGTCATTTGATTACGTTTTCTTGAATTGAACTTTAACCTTTACTATCCTTCATTATTTTTTCGCAAAAGTAACCAATATGTGGGTACGGATACCAATATATAACGATAAATACATAAAAAAAATCAGGTAAAGATGTTATACCATCTTTAAGGAGTCAAATATGCATACTTTAAACATCAGAAGTCGATTTGACGGCATCCGGTAGTCATGTTTGCTAGAAGAGAATTACTGCCTTCATTATTTCTTCGCTTCCGCATATTCACGCAATAGCGTTAGGGTCCCGTGTCGCTGAAAAGCCGCTGTCGTAACGGCATCGCCGTCATTGATCTTGAGCGAGAAATCCGTATTGAAGCAAGGAACTGACGAAATTAGAATGAATGCGAGATAGCCACGCTACCATATCGCATGACGGCTCATTTGCGGAAGCTGAATAACGTTGGACCTAGTGAATGCGCTGTGTTCTTTGACTTGGCGAAGTGCCTTAGAGACATGTACCAGTTTATAACTTACGGAGCTTTAACGTCCCAAAGCGACCCAGGCTATGAGGGACGCCATAGTGAAGGGCTCCGGAAATTCCGGCCACCCGGGGCTCTTGAACGTGCACTGGCATAGCAGAGTACAGGGACATCTAGAATTTCGCCTCCTTGAAAATTGGAATGCCGCAGCCGGGATCGAACCCGCGTCTCTGGGGTCAGTAGCCGAGCGTCATAACCACTGAGTCATAGTGGCGGCTAGAGACATGTACTGATGCATAGATGAGTCATTATGAGTATGCTAATTAGTAATTAGGTAATGGAGCAGGCAATGGGAACGAAACGCGATAAAACTTGCTTGTTCTGATCTTAAAGGCAAAGCCTAAGCGTCCCATGATTTGTTTTCAGCTGTGTCCCTGATAGCTTGCCTAGCACATCGAATTATTACACCAGAGGTCCTTACAGCTTTCACTATGAGTAGGTGTACAGCATCAGCATCAAGTTAAATTATCTCTCCGACATCTAACAAACTTCCCACGCTGTTCACTTTCGTTAATAAATCCTCGTTCCAGGCAACCGGAATCACTCCCTCGTAGTAAGCCAAACTTAACGAAAGGTTTTCGCATTAAAGGTCGTAAAATTGTGGAGACGAAATATTCAATTTCACTCTGGCTGCTTTGGCATATGATAAAGCTTCCCTAACCGTATCTATATTTTTTGTCAGTTTTTGTACAGCATAATGCTTCAATAATTCTTCTTAATTTGTGCTAAACGTGTTCTTGCCGGGATAGAGGAGCAGACAGCAATTGTAGCAACGCAAGTCTATGTTTTTATAATGATGGTACTATTTTCTCTCTCTTACTACACAATGGAACAATCCCGGGAAGCCACTTTTGTTTATTTAAAATGTTTCTTTCTCCTATTGCGAAGATTATTATCAAACTATCTTAACCGTATACTGTGCAGGACTAGCTGGCTGGTTCATTATGGTCTTCAGCTAAAAAGAAATTTGGGCGGTAGCAGCTATGGTTTTCGATACCAGGATGGTTACCCGGGATGCGAGGTCAGTCTGAAGCGTGCAATAGCCTCATATGCGGATGAGCCCAATTTGCTCAGTTCTTGTTAGCAAATGACGTCTGGGGGGATTGGGGCGGAATGTAGATATTGGAGAAGAGATGCTGCTTTAGGACGGAAAGAACGGCAGCTCCACTGCCAGGTTTCAATGTGGTGGAGCGGCGGCGTCGATGCGTTATTGGGCGCCATGATGGCTGTCTACTGCCGGGATGTATCCCGATTCTCCGAATCGCTGGCTTCCGACGGTAGACACATGGGGCGTTGGTGGGGCCCACTAGGCGGGTCCGCAGATGGGATTCGTTTACGCGGTAGGCGTCTATGCGAGTTGTGAGAAAGGCGTACATCTCTTGCAGCTGTTGCTGCAGTTGTTGAATATTAGCGAGCTGTTTCTGGGTCTGTTGCCGTATGGTGGCGATTTGTTGCTGCATTTGTTGTTGATAGTGTGAGGTTAGCTGCGACGGGGTTTGCAAAATATCGTTCTTCAAGAGGTCCAAGTATTCTAATTGGGCAGGAGTGAAGGGCGCCAAGGTTGGGGGGGGGGGGGGGTTGCGTTGCTACCGAATTTTTTGGTGGGGGCGTTACTGAAGGAGGCGCGGATCGGATTAAGGAAGGTTTCACATTTACTATGAGGCCACTATCGATGTGCAGGGGCTGTGTACACGTCCCTGTAACAACACGATCTGAAAACATTTTGTCTGGCTCTCGTGGAAAGGAAGGGTCAGGAGAAACCTTTGCCCAGTAACCCTCATATTAACTGCTGCGCTTTCTGAAGTCTCGAATGGAGTGATAAGGCACGCATCTCCGCAGTACTCTCCGTGGCGTCGTCTTCTCACTTCCTTTTATGCGTCTGTTGCCGCATTCACTCCGTTGAATGGCTACAATTAGTGTATTGGTCATCTGCCGGCATTTGCAGCGAGGTATGTTGAGATGAACAGGCTGACGTAGGTGCGAGCGAACTCGACATTTCTGCCCGATATCTGTCATTTCAGCCCTCTTGGTTTTACGAAGCCCTGCTCCTGCCGAGCACGTGGAAGTACAAAATGAACCTACAAGGAATATAGAGTAAAGAAGGAGAGTGACAACAATGGCCAATGCCTTTCACGTCAACGCAAGACTGGAACAGAAAGCGTAGTGATGCATACAAGAGGTTGAAGATCTACACCCTTTCCGATTTTATAAATGTTTAGGCAGCAGAACCTGTGATCTGCCGTCGCAGTTGCCTGTGTACACAAAGCGCCGTTATCGGTAACGAGCATCACAAATTTGTCACTGAAAGTTAAGAACTCAAAAACGGAGCCATTAAGAACAGAATGTTCGTGTCATTGCGGCAAAGGAGGCGTTCGCAGCGTTGGTAATTGTTGTGTCGTGGGAATGTATCGACAATTAAAGGGTGCCTTACTTCTCACCCTGTATCCCCCTGTAGTTTTTTTTTTGCGTTCGAAAGGAGTGGTATAAAGTGTCCAAGGTTAGGGTTACTGTCCTGTATAATAAAATTTTAGCATTTCTTTATCAAAAAGGTTCCGTTTTTGTTAGTGAATAGTAGGTCCCACTAACCAATAATAAATGCAGCGATGGCAGAGAGAATTCGGCATTAGACAGAGAAGCTCTTAAATTTGGAGTAGAGTTCGTTGGACTGGAGATCGTCCCACAAGAATAGTTTTATATTTTTTGACCTAAGCCTATTCGAGCTCATATTTCATTTTTCTGAGTTGTTCTTTTCGATGTCCGTTTCGGTTTCAACCTCGACTTCGGAACTAGGTTCAACTGAATTTGACGAGAATTGCAGCCCGCCAAATTTCATTCCCAAAGCGTTGACCCCCCGAGGACTTTCTGAAGAAAATGTTTTTGTCGGAAGGCTTTTCCAGCAAAGGCATATTTTTCACTCATGCCTTATAGTGCAATTCATTTCACGTATAAACTGCAATTATGACATTGCTTTCATTAGAGTAGAAGCAAACTTGCTCGCATGTCGTAAGACAGGAAAAACATCTTGGGTATTAGAAGTTCCGGGCGCGAAAATGCATATCATATTTACTAACGCCGTTTTAAAAACGTCCAATAATTTTCCCCTCTTAAAATTTCGGACGCTTTTTAGGCAACCCTTCATTACTTTGACATAAAGCAGGTCATGCAGAACCGACTTCAGTATCTGAACCATCGTTTACTCTCTCAGTCCCTAAGCTAAGAAGTTAGCATCGATAATTAAGGTGTTATCCGTACCTCGGCTTTTATTGTATTTCCATTGTTTGAGCAATAGTAAATCTTAGCTCTTGCAGCTTGACCAACATTTTAACAAAACGTATTCACTAACAGGAATCGTTTTATTGGTTTCAGATGACAGGAATGTGCCTACGTGCGACGATCGTACTTCTGCTTGTTGGTAAGCATCAGTCCGTTGCCAAATGCGTTATCGAACGGATGACGCATGTAAAGTCCGTAAACAGGGATCCGGGGACCAGGAGGGCAAAGGTGGCCGTCACCCTCTCCTGCTTTTTTACCCCCCTCCCCCCGACAAGCGCCTAATTGCTTGTCCTCAAAAAAGATTCCTGGAAAATGTCTGAATTCTAGGACATTAGTAATGTAAAGCATAGTGGGACCGAGCTAGTTGGTTTTGTAGCCAGTCGTAAACCCTTTCTTGCAACTATAACCTAAACGAATTATGTCCCAACAGAAGCCGGTGATTGACTGACCTTTGTTCAATGCAAGATTAGGAGAATTGATACAGAGTAGGCGCAAACTTTTGAATACAGTTCTCCGCTTTTCGAGTTCATATCTCGCAAAGCTGCCTAGTTCGGTTCAAGTTTTGTATGCTTTAACAAGCAGACCTTTGAAAAGTGTGAAAGAAAGAAAAATATAAACAAAAATATAAAATGTATTATGTGCATGAAACAAGAAACAAATAACTAACAAAACGAACTCGATGTGTTGCCCCGCCCTTGAAAAGAAAAGTTCCGGAGTCCGTGATCGTACTTGGCGGGCTTTGCTTTAGTCCCAGCATCCCTGGGTGTGCCATTTGGCGAAAGTAGTGATGTCAAGAAAGACTGTATCCTGCCACACAAACACAAAGGGAACTCTACATATAGTGCTGAATAGGTTTTGTTAGCGAAACGTATGGAGAGGTTCTTAATACTTCCTATTTGGGATGAAATCTTTAGGTATTACCATGCGCCACTCCATCTCGAAAGTTCATCGGAGGTGAGTGGGTGATACGAGAGCGAGGCGACGTCTTTCAGACTAGTCACGTTGGCTCATGAGTGCGTGAGCACACCGTGCTTGTCGACGTTGTTGCCTGCTACTCATAGTTTCCACTCCACTGCGAGCAGCTTCTGTGTTAATGTTTAGAGCGACGGCGACTCAGCGCAGCATCGATAGAGCAACAACCTTCTGTTAGGAAGACCATCGGAAATCTACCCAAAAATCAATAAACTGTTATGCTGTAAAGCACACAGAAAAGCACTTTAAATATGTAATTCTTCTTTGTAGTCAAGCCTTCCATTTACAAAAAAAATAATAATAATAGACTGATTACCTTTACACACATGCAGCGCGTACTAGCCCGACAAGAGAGCGCAGAAAGACACGAAGACAAGAGGAGCTCATCGTCTCTTTCCTTAGCTCTGTCCTTGCGCTGCTATAGGCTGCTGAAAACGAGGGGATAATAACTAACCCGACCGTTTGTCGCACCTGTCGTAACTAAGGCGTCTTTATGGAGAGCTGATATTTGACGTGTAGGCGTTGTCCACCCCCCATTTTTGCGTGCTGCAGCAAGTGTTACGGCGAGCGTATGGCGTACCAACTTCATCATCGACCGGCTCTTGCCAACCATCGGATTGAAGGAGGTTCCACTCCCCGACATCTCATTTGACGTGGACCACGCCAAGGGGACCTTTTCAGGATTCGTAGAGTTTCACCTGCAGAAAGGAACCTTGGGAAACTTTCATCAAAGGGTAAGCACGCGCAGCGTTTCAATTTTCTCAAACCATATGACGTTGCACCCGCAGCAATAATGAACATCCTGCTGTTAGGTTCCCTTGTAAATCGATTTCCACTCGAACTCCTCCAGACAGAGAGCACAAGTTGATCTCATTGATATTATGTATAGCGGTGAATGTTTTCACTTTCAGACATTGCTTATGTCTGCCACATTGCCTAAGCCGTCCAGACAGTCACAATTGGGATCGGAACAATTTTCTTTTTGCAGCAGATGTTGCGCTCACAC
Source organism: Amblyomma americanum (assembly GCF_052857255.1). Taxonomy (NCBI): domain Eukaryota; kingdom Metazoa; phylum Arthropoda; class Arachnida; order Ixodida; family Ixodidae; genus Amblyomma; species Amblyomma americanum. The sequence continues at coordinate 106,376,123 of NC_135505.1, read as the reverse complement.
GTGATGTGCCTCCTTAGTAGCTTTTAGAATCCCTACGCGCGTGTCTGGATAATGCAACAGCAAAAGCTGCAGTACGTGCGAGGTAATTCCTCGCCTTGTAGCATTTAAGAAAACCGACAGTGACCGCCAGACAAAGAGTCTAAGAGCACGCAAGCAAACAGGGGCACTTTTATGGTATGACGACACTCTTGAAATACCATTTTTTAATATAACCGTTTCCTTCTTAAGTGTATTAATAAGCACAATTGTTCTTGTACATTTTGCACAAAAAAAATTATGATTTTAGCTAGTGCTGTTCAAAGTCTACGAGCTAAATTGTTATTTGCAGTGTGCTAAATGAAACAAATAAAAACGAAAAAAAAACAGCGCTGCTCCGCGCGAAGGAATATGAAGGAAACGCTCGAAGAAAATGCTCCTACAGGTATGGAGCATACTAACATTATAATACCTAGGACTTCGGTTTCTTGCGCATATAGAAACTTTTGTACATGGAAATTGTAACCTTCATTAATATTTTCCTTATTATGCTATTTTGTTCTTTTCTGTGTTAAGCACGCCAAACAGATAACGCTACACCCTGTGAAGATTTTGTCTTGAGTCTTGGCAGAGTCATTTAATATATACCTGGATGTTCAATGAACTACGATTATTAAGATCTACTAAAAATGTTTTACGCGGCCGGTTATGTGAACATCCGTGGTTTTGGAAAGCCAATATTAATGTGTGTTTTCAGTGTTTTTGCGATAATTTTCGACGAACTCACCGCAGACTCTTTCTTCTAGTTAATTGCGCAACTAGTAGGTAGACCTGTATAAGTTTTAGACTATTATGGTGCCCATTAAATTGTTTGCAGGTCATCAGTGGTGGCGTGGGAAGCAAATTTAGCACTCTTGAGAGGGAGATATGATTACAAAATTACAAAATATTTCTCCGACGATTTCTATTCGCTGATGATATTAGCATGGTATGCCCAACATTTCGGAACTCTAAAAGAAAGTGGTGTCATACAACAAGCAGAGACCCGTTTGCGTTCACAGCTAGCAGCTTAGCATTATACAAAACAGTCTACTTTTTTATGCCGTCGGCTGCAATTGGTAGATGCCAACGGTGGCGGTCCGAAACTATTCTTTGGCTCCTTTGCGCTCAGCGCCTAACAACAGTGGGTATACAGTTGTCGTGAGGTACTGGAGCGATCATATTTCAGACTTCAGAAACACTTACACTGTTAACTTAGAACAACGTCCGTTGAAGCTTCGTTTGAAACTTCCTGCCGGGCCGCCAGACAGCAGATCAAATCTGCGCCTGAAATATTACAAACACACGAACACTACATTTTCAGCGCGTGCCATCGACGCTTACGATTGGATGCCTAAATCGCTTTTTTGCCTGCTCTTACGCGCCATGCAGATATAAGGTGTGAGCTTTGCCTGCCTGATTTGATTTCTATAATCTTGGAACAGTTGTTAAGACCAGGTTTGGGTCTGATAAACCTAGGTGCTCCTCCTGCACCAGTGAAAGCTGGTGTTAATTTACTGTTATGACGCTCGTCCCCCACCTGCGGTCTTTGAGTTTCACAGCTCAATAACATTTCAGTCATTCCGTGTCCTTGGCTTCGAGTTCTCTGATTTAATTTCCTTATCTTGGATGACTGGTGTGGTTTTCAATAATACTACTCATAATTTGACCAAAACAATATTTAGCTTTCGAATGATAAAAGTTCACGAATATTTCGTTACGTCGCTGCAACCAAATTTAGGAAATGTTAGTGAATGTGTGAAATACAGATAAACTGAACAATGGACACATAATTTTCGGTTTTACAAATTATTTTTTTTAATGTTTTAGCACTTTCAAATCATATTGAATATTCTCAAAATTATTCAGATCAGTTCTACGATAGCCATCAAGCGTAGGTTTCGAACCGGCCAGGCGTTTACATTTGGCTCTCACGTCCATGCACATTCGTGCTGTAGGAATTATAAGCGGTCGCATCAAAACTGGAGGGAATCTTAAGCTCCGCGTTAAAGGTATGATGCGACTGCATTAATGCGAAAATTATCATATATGCGGAATCGGTCATTCTTATTCCTGAGGTCCTCGCAGCACTTCTGGTGCAGCGGTGCAGCGGTCAAGTGACGCGCCCCTGTCATGCAATGGCGGGTGCTGCCACCGGTGGGGCTTTGTGCGACCCAGGTTGCTCTTCCGCTGCAACGTCTCGCAACCATCTATTAAATGAACTTCAATCTCAAGCGGCGGGCAGTTTGCTCACAGTCTGGTGAGGAAGTTGTGATAAGGTGACGAGGTCTTGGGACCTGTGTGGCCCGCCTAGGTTGCTTTTTCTAGAGTTTAGGATTGTTCGTGGTTTATTTCTTCCCTTTAAACGAGACAGAGGACGATACAGGCTCGTCTGCGGCACATGCTCCTTACCGCTGTCGCATTAAAATCGGCCACGGGCTTGACCATGGCCTGGGACCTGCAAGGTCTCACGCATGTGCTCTATCGCGCACTGATTAATGTTGATGAAATCATCTACTTCCAAAGCTCAGAGCGAGATGCTGGTAGTTTAATACGTGGGGAAGAATGCAGGAGCAGACACCAAGTGATCTAAAGCAGCGCCAAGAGAAGCTGATCTATTAGCGTCTTCATGGTTTCGTACCTCGCTTGATGCCGGACACACAAAAACTTTATGCTCTGACCTCGCTTTCCCGAAAGCTTCAGCGACAAACGCCGGAGAGAAATCGCTTCAGGCAAGGTTTTAATGCTAATGCATTAAAAGTTGTCTGATAGAACCACAACATCCTTAGCCACTATAAAAAATCAGATATCGATGCCACCCTGGAATTCAGCCAAATCAGCTTAACTGTTCCGGTAGACCAATTATGACGTAAATATACACCAAATGAGATTACAACTCCTTAACGTCGGTGGGCTAAGGCACGGGTGCGTAGAGCAACAATATCTGATACGTATCCCGCTATGACGTCACTTGAGCACAGTCGACTTGATTCTTCATTCGACTGGGCTTTTAGGCGAAGCCCAAAGACAGCCGTCACGGGCTCAGACCAAAACTGAAAGCATAAGACTAAGGCAGTGCTGGCGGCCCGGGCGGACAACGGGGTATCAGACACTGCGGACAGTGTGGTGCCAAATTCTGCTGGAGCAGTGAGACACTTCAGTGGGGTCTCCCAGATGTTATGATTCAGGCAGCCGAAGATGATTATATATCGAATCAAGTTTGTGTTGCCGCGAATAACCAAAACGATTCCAAGGGAGCACATAAGTCTTCTTAGGTGCAGTAATGCGAAAACATTTCTCTTACCACCTCCTTCCTCCTCGTGCGCGTCCAGCATCTCGCCTCGGTCATCCGGCCTGCGTATGTGCTATCTCCTGGCCCAGCGCCGCACATTGCGAGGAGGAGTTGCAGTGGGTGCCGCGTGATTACTCTACGACAGTACTTCAAGCAAGGAGGAAGTTGAACGGAAACATACAGCTGTAATTTAGATGCTCGCCATTACTCATGTACATATTTCGAAGATGCGTTTCTGGGATATCGGTGCATTCACTTGACTCGCCTTCATTCAACTTCAAATGTTCAACCGTATTGAGGGAGTGGAAGTCTTCCTGTCTCTCACGCCGGAGGCCCGGGCTCGATTCCCACCTACGCTGTCCTTTTCCTTTTATCATTTTTATTCAGTTCGTGCCGACACTCTGTCCATACCTTCTGTCCACAGTTTTCGACCACAGCGCCCGTCCACAGCTTCCGATGACGTCACTCATTAGACAAGGGTTGCTTTCGCATTAAAATGGTTCGCATTGACTTCGTCTCGGCAAATAAAGGCGTGCGTGGACATGGCGAGGTCCGGATCCACAAAGATTGTGCCGAGGCGGGAAGGGTGTGATGGAAAGGGCTGTAAACCTGTAACGCAGTCCACAAAACTATGGAGGTACTCTTTCATCCAGCTCCGATGATGCGAGCAAGCCTCCGTGGAGATACAAAAGAGTGCCCTAGACGAGCTCAGCCACAGAACGCGGAGGATGCCTTCTCCGAGGACGCCCTTGTCCTTAAGCCATGGGCAAGCAAGACGTCTAACAAATGGGTTCGATTAAGCCATGAAGCCAGGGTGGCGTTCCTTTGGCGCTGAAAGTGTTCAACCATGCAATTGGCGGATGGGTAGAACACAGTGGTGCGACAGTGCTTGCCGCCGAGAATACAGGTGACAAAGCAAAGAAGGCGGACTGAAATTGTCGCCCACAGTCTGTTCTCATGCTGCCGGGACAATTAAAGGCTGACACCCACCTGGAGACGAATGCGCAGTAAGCAGTCTGTGCGGTCATGTTGCTAATTGGAAATGAGACAGATTTGAGAGTTAGCCGTCCCGCTCCAACCAGATGCACTTTGTTCAGCTGATGGCATGGTTGAGAAAAATCATGATACGGCGCCCTGATATAGCAAAATACTTTGGTACTGCTGGCAAGTGCGCCTCCACTCGGTCACATCACCGTTATATCCGGATCATACATGGCGTAACAAGGCCCTCAGCGGCCCGTTGCCTGAATGACGTTTTCGTAGAGCATATAGAGGATGACGCGATGGAACCTTAAAGATTCATACGTGTACGCGCCATGCAAGATGGCGCAGACTAAACCGGCACTATTCGGGACAAATAGTCAACAGCACTGCCTTCTGCACTCTTGACGTGGCGCATTTCGGTGGTGAATTCACAAATTAGACCAGATGGTGGAGCTACACAAGATAGGAACATGACGACTTTGTCCGTCGGAAGTTTTGCATCGCAACGGATGTGGCCAGTAGCTCTTGCCCCAAGGAACTAAGGGTGCCTCAGCAGGCTCTAGCTTCCTAGAGTAGCCCAAGGGTCACAATCGTAATTGTCATATGTTTCTGAGATGAGTCACGAGGAAGGCGTCCGCAGCTACTCGCTTGGCAACATTAAATTAGCCTGATCACTGATCACCAACATATGACATTTGAAAGGCTGCCGATTCTCTGAAAGATGTTGGTGATCAAGCGGAGCAGCTCGGTGCCGTGAAGTTTGAATTCCGTGGTGCCGTGAATTCGAGGGAAAAGGTCCCCAGCCCACGCAATTTCTAGAACTTGCGCAGCGTAGGAGGATTTGGAAATTTCTCTATAGATATGACGTGGAACATGAGAGGGCGGATATGAACCGCTGATTTGTGGTGGCCCAAAACTCCAGCTACGATGCGCTGATGACACACTTGTTGGAATCCACGACGCGGCCTTAATATTGTCAGAGTTGAACGAAAGCACACTATTGGCGCTCGTTATTTTCAGGCGTGGCACTGGCGATGAGGACATCATCGAAGATATCCGAACACAGCAAGGACTGCGATGAACTGATCGAACGTCTGAGCACAGTTGCGGAACGCGGAAGCGCATGGGGCATCTGTAAATACGCAAACAATCCGAAGGACGTCTTGACTGCTGTCCTAGTAATGTCGGCGAGATAGTTGGGTTTCTTGCGGTACTCTTTACATTCTAAGTCTAGTTTCAAGTATGTAACGCAAGTTCCACCTGTCTAGCTGGAGCTGTGATCCACATATTCCTAAAATAATTGGGACAGAATTTTCAAGTTTTTAGTTGCAACTGTGCCAAAAATATACAACTGGAAATACGTTCCAGATATTGCACGTGTACGCCGTTCTGGTTAACTTCCTCGGCAACAGTACTATCTATTCACAGTAGCTTCGGCAGCCCCTGTAACCACATTCCAGGCGCCTACTGAACAGTGAGGACGAGATGACTATAAAGTGGTATTGAGCAATGATCGTAGTACGCGCAATGAACTATGGGCAGAAACATCTCATAATACAATGAACCGCTGCAGTTCTCCCATAATCAGACTCTTTAAAATCTTAAGAGGCTCTTGGTACTGAATCAAGGCAAGAAAAACCTTGCAGCGGTTTAACTACGGTACACCGAATTGTAGGGGGATAGCTGTTCTTGTTTCTTGTTGTTTGCGTATGGTATATTTTGACCAGGATTAAGTCAGTTTGAAGACTAGCATTCTCTCTGGCGCGTTCAAATTAACATGGACATCAATTTTGGCTGAAATCGATAAAGGTCAAATTTCGCGGCTGAAGTGCGCCAAATATTCGGAGCGGCCAGGGTAGAATTTGCAGACTACCATCGTATTTAGCACATTCAATTTAGCCTGGAGATCGCTTTTTGTCTAAATTGATGACGGTCAAATTGTAAGGGTGGAGCAAATTTTGTGAGTGGGACAGGTAAAATTTGAAAACTACCATCGTACCAAATATATTCAAATTAGTCTGGGCAATGATTTGGAACGACAAAAATGGTCCAATCTTGAGATTGGGATGGGCTAACTTTTGTAGTGGCCGAGTCAAAGTTGGAGACTGCCATCATATCGAGTGCATTCTAATTACCCTGGAGATCGATTTTGGTCGAAAGGAATGAAGGTTAAATTTGAGCGGTGTGGTAGGCTAAATTTTGGGGATGGGAATGAAAATTTTTGGAAACGACCTGTGGTTTAAATTTTAGACAAAGTATGCTTAGGCATCTGACTTAAGGCTGTTGCTAAGAGATCGCTGAGTACGAAGGTCACTTCAATATCATATACGCGCACCGGACCGAAGCTTTAGTTTTGCATTAAATAGACCTATCGCACTAAAAACTAGAAAGATAAAAGATACGAAGACGGAAATGCCAAGTGCAATTGCGCGAGCAAATGATGAAGGGCACAAAAATAAAAACAAATAAAAGGCAAGCGTTATGAAATGAAATTAAGGAGAAGCGCAAAATATGTAGTAAACCTAAGCTGCATGAATAACACCTGTATTTGCCTAAAAGATAGGCAAGTTGTTTTTCTTTTAGTAAAACTGAAGCCTGCTTATTCACTGCGGCTCAACGCAGATATCTTGACTATATTGATTAGTTCATGAGGGCAGGTGTCTCGGTCCTTCTCTATTATTATTTTCTTTTTAATTCAGGCTAACAGCTTGTCTCCAAAACTATTTATTGACAATGGACACCAAGATGGCGGCATCGCTGAACATTGGCGTTGTAGTCCTGCTCTTTAGCACTTCATTTAAAGAACGACATCTCAGGAGAATATACCTTTTTCACATGACAAAGAAGCGAAATATTCTGGTGCTGGCCATTTGTCTTTTTGCACTGATTCCTTAAGATTATGGAAGATCAAATAGCCCAATAGCAAGTGTTTCTCTAGTCGGATTTTCTGTACTACATGAGCCTTTATGCTAGTGCGTGTATATATTCCCGAGGCGCCAAGGCTGACATATCGATGAAACCGAAAACTAAGAGATAACTTACTGCACACAAGGCTTGATAAGACGCCTCCGCTGAATCCAGCTAACGTCTTGATAAAGATGCAGGAATTGCAAACATTTACAAAGCGAAGCTATAGTGACATGCACGGCAGGCGACTTTGTTTTCCGACATAGGACCTAGCATTACTGTGCGTCAATGCCCCTCCTGTTATAAACGAGACATCGCAAACAGGGCAATGTAAACAGCGCGAGGCTGAATGGCAGACCTTAGCCTTTATGGGGTTTAACGGCCCGCACTCAAGAGCTGCGGATAATTTCGATGACCTGGAGTTCTTTACGTGCGCTGGCATCACACAGTACACGGACCTCTAGCATTTCGGCCCTCTTGAAACGCGACCTCAGTGGCAGGGGTCTACCCGTGCTGTTCGGGTCAGCAACCGATCATCATAACCTCTGAGCCACTACGGCGGTGTGGATGGCCATCGTGGTAACACAGGAAAGAACCCCACCCCAAGACAGTTTCAGAATATTTTAATGAACGTGGTCATAGCATCGAAGAGCAGAATCTGCATTATTGTGTCAACAAGATGGCTTGAAATCTAATAGCGACAGAAAATATACACATGTGTTCCTGATCATCTAGCTTGCAACGAATAGGGGCTAACGTCTCCAAAGGAAACGTGCTTTCAGTAGCTGACGTCATCATTCGTGAGTTATTGGAGCTGTTCAGACCAAAATAAACACCACAAGACCACACCATCATCAGAAGTAGGCTGACGCATCAGGGCAGTGGCCCCTCCCATATCTCGCCAATATACCCGGTTCTGGGCTAGCTATCACCACCCTATCCTAGCAAACTTTATAATATCGTCCGCCAACCTAACTTCCTGCCACCCTGCTGCTCTTGCCCTCAGTCTGTATTGAATCCAATACCCTTCAGGACCGTTATCTTGCTTTCGCATTACGTGCTCTCCCAAGCCCATTTTTTCGTCTTGATTTTGGCTAGGGCGTCATTACCCGTGTTTCTTCCCGACTCTCCCTTCCATCTTCCTGTCTCGTAACGTCAGAAATATCATTTACCTTTCCATAGCGCGCTGCGTTGCCTTCAATTAAAAACCTTTTCATTAACATGTACATTTCTGCCCAAGGTGTGTACCTTTAAGATCAAGCTGCTCTACACTTTTCTCTTGAGTAATATTGGCAAACTGCCGTTCATGATTGCGATAAATGGTAATATGCGCTTCACCTCATTCTTATTCTGCTAGTTATTTCACTCTCATAATTCGTATCAGAGGTCGCCGCATCTGCTTTGCACCCCTTGCTATAATTTCTCAATGACTGTTGGATCCCGCACCCTGTTCCCTCTTCTTTCTCTCTTCTTTTTCTTTTTTGTTATATGACACAGGTTTTGTATGTTGTTAATTACCATCCCGTTTTCTGTTACCCTCTTTCGTCTATTTAGAAACTTTTTTCGCTCATGTTACTCTAGTGGTGTGTGATCTCATTAAAACACGTTAATAATGGCACCTCAACTTCCTCTTACGATGAAAACTGTCGCCTGTGGCATGCCTGGACAGACACATTATTCAAGTTTATTTTAAAACTTTCCAGCCATTCAGGATTTCGTTCTAATGTGTCGGCCTATTTCTTTAAAACCGGTTTTCAAGTCGAACCAATCTTTCAGGTCAACGCACTAATCTTGTAGCGGGGGCTACAGTTGGCTACCAGTCGAGCATTTCGCGGTGCATGGGAGAGGCTAGTTGTGCGTATGCGCTGTTACCTTGACAACCGAAGAAGAGCAAAGTGCGACGTGCGCTTCGGTGTCGCGCGCCCGCTTCACCGTCAAAGCCGAGCGTGACGTCACGCGGATGTGCAGTTGTGCGCATGCGCCGATACCATGGTATCCAGAGAGACCCCACAACTGCGCCGTGTTCTTCGTCGCCTCCTCGCCGCAGACCGCTTTATCACCCGAACCCCGCGTCGCATGCGTAGGATTGCGCATAAAGGGCGGAGATGTAGTGGGCGTCTGTATCACAACGCTTGACATGCATGCAGGGAAGGAAAAACCAACCGCTGCTAAACGGCGGTATAGGCAAGAGAAGATTACCTCTTCCGATCATGAGGTGGTCGCCCGGCAGTTGACTTGAACTAATTAAGAACGCTGGAGTCTGTGTGTACGTGAAACAAGGTATCACCGCTGTCAGATATCTCCATTCGATTGCGGTGAATAATGTTGAAGCCTGCTGTGTTCGGCTTCTTGAAAGCGGCATTATCATCCAAGCATTCTACATGGCACCGGGAACATCTGTCAAGAAGACGATTGATGTGGTTGCCATGTGTATACCAGCCTACGGCGTGGTTTAACAGTTGCGTGACTTTGGGTCATTTCAACAGGAAACAGGACTTTCTTTGTCAGTCTATGAAAGAAAAGTTTGACTGATTTAGCTTTGGACCCTGACGTCTAGAATACACAATGGGGAACTAAAACAAAGCTTGTATACTAAAGGGGCTCTACCAAATCGAAATACTGTATTGACAAAATTGAGACTGCTGCATGCTATTTCACAGACTATCGGGCAGTCTTAGCCTCTGTCAAGGAAATTGAATATAAGATGTGTATACCCAATGTCTCTAATTTCTAAGCATACAGTGACCACCACAAGCTCTGTCAAGGAAACGTACCACTGGCTACGTTTATCTTGGCATAGCCGAGCTAAGCCACTGCCAATTTCTTTAGAATGGCAACTGTGCAGCCCCTTCGCCTGGTCTTCAGTATCTTTCGGATCACATTCTCCAACTCACCACCCATCGATCATGAGACCTTCCTCTGCCCCAGCCTCGGCTCTTCATCGTAGCAAAGGCCCTGTTTAAGCCCTGCAAGCGATGAACGTATTCGTAGAAAACAAATCTTCTTGCCGAAGTCCAGAATAGCGGACCAAGATCGCACTGAAGACTTGTTCATTTTTCTTTTGACTTATCAGGATCCCATCTTTCTTCTCTATTTTTACTGTGGATGTCGAAAACAAGAAATGGTATGGCATCTGAGGTTTACCCTTCCAAAAGTCGTCATTTGCCTGTCGCGGATGCCCTGAGAACACTCAGGCCGAAAGAGTGGACTGGGCGACAGGTGTACCCACACAGACGAACAATTAATACACCCTACGTGACACAAACACTAGCACCCAAAACTAACAAAACTAACACAAAACACTCACTACCAATACACACAACTCGGAAACACCCAGTCTACTAGAGTTCGGCGTTCGTGCTCACGGTTCGGTGGTCATGAAGCTTTGGATGGGTCCACTAGCCGGCATCAAGGTGTCGTTCGAAGTGCTCAGGCTTGCGTCGCTGGCGGCGTCTTAACACCTACCAGTCCAAGCGTTCGTGGAGGAGTTTCTGGTGATATTGGCGTTGGGGGCACCACTATGATGGTTGGCAATAGTGCTGGTGGCACCCCTGGCCGTAGTAGGTGGTTGCATCGTTCGGTGACTCCCCGGAAAGGGCTCAGGAACGGCATGAAGTCCACGGGGCGACGCCGTAGAACTCGAGAAGACCAAAGCAGTAGCCGGCGTTGCTCTCTGCCATCCGCTGCGTTATTGACCCGCCGGAACCTCCGCTTCTCTGTTCTCCCCCCTCGTGCCACGCTCTCTCTTGCTCTTTTATAACCTTGGAGTTGTTACACGTCATCCTTGTCGTCGTGTTCTTCGACTTATCTTCTCCACCAATGATCGCCTCCCACCTCACCAAATAATTCTTCTTCATCTTCTCCATTCTTCGGTTAATACGTCATGCTTATCGTCATCCTCGTCGTCTTCTCCAAACTTCTTTATTTTATACTTCTATTTCAAACTTCCTATCATAGGGGACAAGGGCCCCTTCTCTCAACAGTTTTTCCATAAAAAACTGCTCGCACCATCCCTATCTTAAAGCCTTCCACCAGACCGACTATGTTCTGTGGCGATTCTGGACTGAGCACACAACGCACTGCAGATGTCAAGCACACACCAAAAGCACACCAAATTGCATTTACGCAACATTAACACGCCACAGCCGGTATCCGTACGGCGTCCTTAATAAGCATGTTAATGTCCACAACACACTTCTTTGTATAAGCACACAACAACAGCAACAACAAAGAGTCATCCCAGAGAGAGCTTAAGCTGTTTAGTTTGCTCTACTCATGAACCCCGCCACTACCGAGCATACCACCTTCGTGGTGCACCATACGGGAACTCTCCGTATTTTTTCAACATATTTGCATGGAAAACCTTCATTGTGTTGTGTACGAATAAATCAAGATTCATGTCTTTTTCTTCGGCGTCACAAGGAACCTTACATTGCATCAGTAACTTAGTATGATCTGTGGGTAGCAGGATGATAACCCTGTCGCCGGGATTAAGAATTCTGTGAGTGGCTTTCTTGTCATAGTATCCCTTATAGAGTTCCCGCACCCATTCCAGGCTTTGATGTGCAAGCCTGCGTGTTCCCTCCAGCTTGTCCCGCAACTCAAGAACGAATGAGTATGTTGCCTTCAGATCTGACGCAATCTATTTATTAGCCCGCAGCTCCTTGAGTATTGTAAGTGGATCTATAACGGTTCTCCCATACAACATCTCGAAGGGCGAGAAACCAAGACTCATTTGCGATACTTCGCGGAACGCCAACAAAATATGTGAGAGGTATCTATCTCAATCAATAGGTCACTCCTGGCACAATTTCCGGATCATATTTTTGAGGGTTTCTTTAAACCGCTCTAGAAGACGATTGGAAATGGGATGGTATGGCACTGTTAGTAACTACCTTACTGACAAAAAGGCGGTTCACATCCTTCATAAGCTCCGACGTGAAGTTCGAGCCCCGGTCACTCAAAATTTTCCACGTGAACCCATAACGCGAGAATATCTCCGCAACACTCTCCGCCACTTGAATACTGTCAGTATTCTTCAATGGAATAGCGTCAGTATAACGAGTGGCCACGTCAACCATGGTAAGCACATATTGATTGCCTCTGGCGGATACTGGAGAGATTGGCCCCACAGTGACTATAGCCACTCTTTGAAACGGTAGATCGACGGCTGGCATCTTGGCCGGAGGTACGGGACCAACTCATCCCTTTGGAACTGTGCGTTGGCACACGTCACATGACCGAACAAAACGTTTAACGTCACTTTAAGCACCAAGCCAAAAGAACTCCTTGGTGATCCTAGACACCATTTTTTGAAGATTGTAGTGTACAACCATAATAGCGTCATGTCCTAAGCGTAACACTCTCTCTCGCAATCTTTCAGTAACACGAGTTGTTGAACCCGCCTTCCCGAGCTAAATATGCATTCCGTGTGCAGAAGACCGTTTACCTATTGATATTCGAATGACGTACGACTCCTCTTTTTTTCCCTTTTCCCTAAATCTTTCGAAGCAGACTTTCAAGCTCGGGTATTCTCTTTGCCTAATTGCATTTTCGCTCAGTGTTACGCTCAGACACATCGTAACGGGAGTAGAGAGCGGATGCCGCATTGCTTGGGCTGTCACTTGAGCTCTTGTCTCCACTGCCGGCGGGAAACTGACTGCCCCAACCCCGCCTCAGCTCTCGTGGGCCTTTCCACCTTTGGGTGTTCAACGTCGAGCATCCTCTGTGGAAGGTGATCCACATTTATTGAAGGTCCCTGGGGCCGCGGTTAGTGAGCCGGCGGAGCGGGCTGTCAACGTTGCTGGACAGGCCGGCTGCTGAATGCATTCTCCTCAGGGCGAGCGAGGTATCAGCGCCTGGTATCAGCTGGTATCAGCGCAGCTGGCCATACAAGCGCCGCTACAGGTGCCCCCCCCCCAACCGCACCTAGCGCGGTGCGCGGTAAAGGAAAAAAAAAACGGTATGTACAGGTTTCAACGTGTCGGCAAAGTTCAAACCACAGCTAGGTCCGTGAAAGCCAACGGGCGGTCGAGCCTGGCTACTTCACAAAGGGCAAAAGGGAGCCAAAAGACAAGAGAATGATGACGGAATGAATGGCGGGAATAGTCATCCACGAATTGGCTGTGAGCTGGGTGCGCTCCAGTCGTAAGGTATACTGGTGGCGCCGGCAGTTTGGTTGAAGTTTACCGGGAAATATCTATACAGGAAAAGCAGCTTCGCGGGGATACACGGGAGGGCTGCAATGTTCGCTGGCCCAATCGGTGTGGACGAAGGTGTGGCGTGGGGAAACCGCAGCCGTAGAAGTGAAGGCGATGGCCCGGCCGCTGACGACGGCGGAATCACGGCGGACGGCACTGCGCTTGAGGTCTGCTGTGTGGGACACGGGTTGCTTTGTTAGAAAGCAGTCAAAGCGGGGGACGTGGTGTACCGGCTGTCGGCAGAAGCGAGCCCACTGTGTTGTTGGGACCGCTTGCCGGGAACAGAGGGCGCAAGTCAGGAACGTAGGGGTCGGAATGGGAAAGAAATAGTAGATGTGAGTGCATTGGTGGTGTTAAATAGGGCACGCTGTGATGCGTCGCATGCCTGGCACCTCCTGCGATGACAGCCTCATCTGTCGTCGGGGCACAGTAACTTGTGAAGGCGCCAGGTGGGCAGGGAGCCATGGAAGGCGGTTCGGGTGGCGCGTGATGTGCGACAAGGTTCTCGTGTGGTTGGCATGCGCGCCTTGCCACAAGGACAGATGGGCTCACTGTGTTTGGGCTTTAGGTAGCAGGCGAAAATGCGACTAGGAAAGAGTTGGGGCCCGGGTCGAGAGAGAGCTCTTCTGGTGATAGTTCAAGGGCAGGCACCACAGTTGGCAATCAGAGCTGGGCAGGAGGCGCTCAGGGACGGGAGCTCGCGGGAGGATGGTCGTACGTAAGGGCCGGTGGAGCAAACTTGGGAGAGACCGGAGTGGGAAGCGGCTCCGGTGTGGTAGCTGGCAGAGGAAAAACCGAAGCAGCTGTGAGGGGGGATTTGGCCAGTGGTCGCGAGTTGAGTGGCAGCGCCGCTTCTGAGCCCGAAACAGCAGCGCAGAGTCGGCGGGAGCTCCAATCCAAAATATGTCGTGAGGACCTTGAAGTCGGCCTAAATGCCAGGGCCAGGAACCGGCAGCCGCAGCTTTGCCAGGAGACTGGGTGGGAGTTCGCGGCTGGCGTGCTGATAGCGCAGCAACTGCCTGGGCACGTGGTTGACGTGAAAGTGAGAGTTCAGCAGCGGTAGCCACAAAACGGGGTCCCTGGTATAAAACGCAGGCAGTCCGGGCAGCCGAGGAAGAAAGGGGCGCTGATATGGCAGGAGCTCACCGGATGCGATGGTAGGCGCGGACATGGCGGCGAGAAGAAGCTGCAGAAAACCGGGCTCAAACAGCGGGCGTGCTGCGGCAAGGCCAAGTGGAGGGACAGGACGGACAGGAGCGCAGAGCCGGTGAGGGCGGCGTTGCGTGCATCGAAGCTGTCGCCCAGAGTCAGCAGATGTGGAAGGTGATCCGCATTTATTGGAGGTCCCGGTAGCCACGGCTGGGGAGTCGGTGGAGTGGGCTGTCGACGCTGCTGGCCAGGCCGGCCGCCTAATGCGTTCTCCTCAGCGCGAGCGAGCTGACGCTCCGAGCTTCGTCGTCGTCTTCAGCGCCGCTGGCGATACCAACGCATCTACACCTCCACTCAGGATCGGAGTCCTCGATACTTTTTGCACCCATAATGTTTCCCAAGATGATATCATAGGTTGGTTGATCTACGCCTTTTGCCACTACCTGTCCAGTATAATATGGCGTGGACACTAGATTCCTGGCTTCAGGAAGGTACCTCACTGTTCTATCGACAAGAGTGACGGCACGCGCTTCCCCAGTAAGATCCTTGTCCTTCACCAGGCTTCTCCGAACCAAAACTGTGTTGGCTCCGCTGTGTCTAAGCACCAATCTAGGACGGTCCACTATTTGCCCAACCACCACCGGCATTGCTGATTTGGACTTGGGTGTTCCACTCACCGCCTCATTTTCCAGTGGCGTTCACTCTCCTTTCAGCGGCGGAACTTCAGGTGGTGTGACATGTTCTCGTGACAACGCATCAAGCTCTGTATATCGGCACTCATCGACATTGTGTCCTCTTCTCTTACAACCCTGACACACAACCTGTGTGTTTTGGGCAATGCTACTAGCCCGACAGTCAACTACTTGA
The DNA here is from genome assembly GCF_052857255.1 of Amblyomma americanum. Taxonomy (NCBI): domain Eukaryota; kingdom Metazoa; phylum Arthropoda; class Arachnida; order Ixodida; family Ixodidae; genus Amblyomma; species Amblyomma americanum. The sequence continues at coordinate 106,360,709 of NC_135505.1, read as the reverse complement.
ATGATGTCCCACCTGGCCACAGAGCAAACACCTCACTGGCGTCTTAGATGAACCGCCATATGCTCTTGGTTTCTCGAATTTGTCTGTAGGACCTTTTGAGTCGCCTACTTTGCCTTACTCATATTGCTCAGCCCTTCAGCCTCGAGGAATTGGTCTGGAGTGAGGGCAAACTCCTTCAATGAGCACAAATTTCTTTCAGGAATAGCGCTAGCAACATGCTAACAAGTGCTCTGTCTCAAGCATGTCACACACCCCTTCAAAACTCTTTTCTGTGTTTGACTGATCAAGCCACCTGCCGAAATACTGTAGAATCCGGAGGTTTCGCGGTCAGAAATACTTCGCCAAAACCCTCTGCCATAAGCCTGAATGTTTGGAGGAGTGCCTCTTGACTTTCTCGTACTCCATAGAATCAGCAGGAGGCATCTTCCAAACCACATTCACTGCCTCCCCGATTGAACACATGCTCAATGCCGTGGCGCATTCACTGCGTTCCCAACCCTGCCCCAAAGCTATCCGCTCGAATCGTTGCAGAAACGCGTCAAAATCATCTCTTTTGTCATCAAAAGGAGCCATCAGCTTTTTTGAACAATCTCTGGCCGGTCTGGGAAATTCTGTACCCGCTAAGGAGCGCTGATCACCGTCCGTGATCTCTTCAAATCCCCCCGCGACATGCGTCCGTTTCCACAAAAGAAACTCCTTCTCCTTTGCTATCCTTATTTTGTCCCACTCTTCTTTCTCGTGAGCGTCTGCGCGTGCTTGCGCCCTTTCCTCTCTCCGCCTATTATCCTCCTCTCTCTGCCAATTAGCCTCCTCTTTCTGCCTTTTTGCCTCCTCGTCATAGAGACGCATCGCCTCTTCCTTGCTTAACAGTAGCTTGAGCACCAGTTCTAACGCTTTTGTCAAATCCATACTTTATGCCATCGTGAGACCGGAAAGATCCGACACAAAAAATAAACAAAAATGGCTCCTAGCAGGCTCGCTACTTAACTTTTTCACGGATCCCGGAGAACACTCGGGCCGAAAGGATGTACTAGGCGAAGGTGCACCCACACAGACGCACATTTAATACACCCTGCGTGACACAAAAACTAGAACACATAATTAAATAGCAAAACTAACACAAAAGACACACACCACCAATACACACTACCTGAGAACACCCAGTCTAGTTCGGCGTTCGTGCTCACGGTTCGGTGCTGACGAAGCGCTGCATGGGTCCAGTAGCCGGCGTCGAGGTAGCGTTCGAAGTGCTCAGGGTGGCGTCGCTGGCGGCGTCGTTGGCGGCGTCGTACAAGCTCCCGGCTTAAGCGCCCGTGGAGGTGATCCTGCTGATGTTGGCGTTGGGGGCACCACCCGGATGGGTGGCAAAAGCGCTGGAGGCACCCCTGGCGGTAGCAGGTGGTTGCGTCATCCGGTGATTCCCCGGAACGGACTCAGAAACGGCATGAAGCCCACGGTGCGACGCCGTAGAACTCGATATCACCGGAGCAGTAGTCGGCGTTGCTCTCTTCTATCTGAGGTGTTCCTGACCCGCCGGGGCCTCCGCTTCTCTGTTCTTCCCCCTCGTGCCTGGCTCTCCCTCGCGCTTTTATTACCTTGGCGTTGGCACACGTAATCCTTGTCGTCTTCGTCTTCTCTTCTCCACCAATGATTCCTCCCACCTCACCAAATAATTCTTTATCTCCTCTATTGTTCGATTATTATTTTTCATGCTTAATCATCGTCGTCGTCTGCTCCAAACATCTTTATTTTATGCTTCTATTTCAAACTTCCTATTATATGTGACAGTGCCCAGAGGAACGCCATAGTGAATGGCTAGCGAATAACTTGTCAACCTGTGAATCATTACCGTGCACGGAAATTGCGCAACAGAGCAACATTATTCAGCTGCTTAATGACAGCTCCCTTTATTAGCGGTCGCCGCTTCTGCGTTGTACCCCTTGCTATCATTTCTCCATGGCTTTTGACTCCCGCTACTGAACCTTTCCTCATTCTTCCTTTTTTACATGAGAGGATTTGAACGGTGTTAATTTTGGTCCCGATTTCTGTCATCCTATATCGTTTTTAAAAATTTTTTGTAGTGCATGGTACTCTCTTGGTGTGAGATCTCATTATAACAGGTCTCTAATGGTACCTGGACTTCCTCTTACGATGAAAACTGTCGCCGGTGCCGTACCTGGAAAAACAGATTATTCAAGTTTAGAAACAGATTATTCAAAAACAGATTATTCAGCCTCCCTGGATTTCGTACTGTTGTGTCGGCTTATTAAAAAAAAGGTTTTCGAATCAACCTAACCTCTGAGGTCAACGTACTTAACTTTTTTAGAAGGCCATTCGCGGAGCGCCTTCGGCTGGTCTACAGTATCTTTAGGATCACATTCTCCAACTCACCACCCATCGAACATCAGTTCCTCTCCTGCTCCTGCCTCGGTGCTTCTAAATCGTAGCAAAGGCCCTATTTAAGCCCTACAAGCGATGAACGTATCGGCCGAAGAAGAGAAATCTTTTTGCCGAAATGCTGAATAGCGGACCAAGGTCGCACTGAAGTTCATTTTTATTTTGTCTTATCAGGATCCTACCTTCTATATATTTACTGTGCATACCAGAAATAAAAATGGTGCGGCATCTGAGGTTTGTCTTCCCAAATTTCATCATGCGCCCAGAGAAACGCCGTACTGAATTGCTGCCGAATAACTTGTCCATCTGTGAATCGTTAGCTTGCACAGACATTGCACATCAAAGTGACTTTATTCAGCTGTTAAGCCACAGCTCCCGTTCTTAGACGTCAGTTCTGGTGTAGTAGACCGCCAGCGTAACCAGCAGACCGAGCACATTGCCTTGAAAGGAAGAAGGCAAGGCGAGAGCGGCAGAATATAGCACACCCTGTCGGGGGGGGGGGGGGGGGCGGTTTGAATGAAATGTGCCGTCTGAAGAGAAGCTAGGAGAAGTAACTAAGCGTCGGCAACACCACGCGCTCGGAGTGGCCGGCTGTAAAAGACTATAATTCGGATATTGAGAGTTTGTGGCAAAAAAATTCGACAAAGCACGCAACGGCAGAGTTAAACAACCACCGTCAGTCGGCGGCTGGGCAGCAGTGGTGTCAGTTCCTACGCTCTCCCTCCAACGCTGCTTTCACAGAAGAACGACACCGTCCTCGTTCGCAACGGCAATTCTGGAAGTCGAGTCTTCAGCCTCTAGGCTGTAGGCGTGGGTGACAGCGCCGTTCTGCCTCCTGCGATGTCTTCGCCGCCCTCAGTTCTTCGGAGTGGCTACTCCCCTGATCGGTTTTAGCTCAGCAGAGCGGACTGTAGGCTCTTCACGACAGCTAGCCTTGAGATCATCAGCTCGACGAGTATCGTTTTCATTCTTTTTGTATTTGCTTTAGGCTCGGACACCTCTGCTGGTGTGGGCTGTGTCTCTCTTTCAGTTATATTTCTTAAGAGTGGCCTATGACTTGTGGGGACCTGCCCTGCAGCCCCCTGAGTTTGCTTTCCCGCGAGGCACCGTGCAGCAGCAGTCGTACCCCGAGGCTGAGCGGATTCCCTTGTCAGTTACATTAACTGGCAGGAGAGGGCGCCAGCGTCGCTGCGCGGGAGACTGCTGAAGCCTGCCCGCGGGAGACGGGGTCTCTTCGGCCGGGATATTCAGCCTGGGCGGACGCGTCGCTCGGGTCTCCGCTCTTCGCCGACGGGGCGAAGAAGCGACGGGGAGACAGGCTCCCGTACTCGTCCCGTCCGGCCTGCGGAGTTTATATCCCTTGCCCTAGCGCGGGCGAACATTCGCTCGGAACCTTGCTGGTGAGTCGGACGTCCTTGATTCATTAGCGTACCTTGTTGCTAGCTGGCGTTATTGTTTCTGTAGCAATAAATGCCTGTTTGTGTCAGCCAATGTGTCGTTCCTTTGCTCCCCCAGAGCAAGGCCCGCCGTGGTCGGCGTGCGCTCGGTAGCGTACGCGATCACGGGGTGGGGTCCGGGCGGCTTTGAACCGTGTCAGCCGCGATTGAGTGGGGAGAAAGTACCTATCTCCCCAATTCAACCCCACATCTGGCGCCCAACGTGGGGCCTGCTCTTGAAACATTGGACGACTGTCGGTTCGGTTCGAGGAACGCTCTTTGTCCGGACTTGACAAGTGCTAGGCCTAGAGTGAATTTGATCGCTAGGACCTGCGGCATGCTTTCTTGAGTGCGAGGTGTATTGCGCTGCAGCATGTTTGAACTTTTCGACATGCTCAGCACATTTTTCCCTGGAGTTTCTTCGTGAGAATCACTTGGTCCGCATCGAGGGAGCGCGAGGCCTAGCGCCCGCGGAGTCGCCGTGCCCGAAGCGAGTGAGTACGGAAGCCGCGTGGGTGGTCCGAGTTTCTGTATATATTTTCTCTACTATCTCTTTTTCGACTCTGGGAGTCGCGGCTCCGGGAGCCGGGTGGCCTGGGGCCACGGGTGCCGCTACGAGCTCGCTGGTATTGCAGCTCGGCACCGGGCGCTCCGACACCGTCCGATACGGTGGGCGCCGACCGCTCAGAAGCTGCTTTGTGCAGTGAGCGGGGAAGGACCACCCCACAAAGCTGATGTCTCCTCGCGGCTGCGCGCACAAAACCCGTTTCGGGTCTTCGTTGTGGTCACGGTCGTTGTAGGAGTGGTCGTTAGGCCTGAGGCTTTTCGGAGCTGCCTGCACCACATTAAAAGAGACATGACCACCGGACCGTGACGTTGAGAGGGGGCGCACTTTGCTGCCCGTCCGTTTTTTTTTGTAACCTCGCACGAACTGAGCAGTCTCGTTCAACTCAAGAAGGGGCTTTGTTCACTCGAACTTTGCGTTTGCACAGCCGCCGACACGTTTTGCTAGCGAGTTAGGCACTGTGCCACGAGGCCCTTGCGGATGCCGTTTCCCCTCCCGTGACCTACGTTAAAGGCACGCCGAGAGCGTTTCGACAATTTTGCAGATCCGGTGGAGCCACCCAGGCTTGCTGACCGGTGCACATCGTCTCGCTGCCACCTGCTGCGACGGAGCGGCCTGTATCCTGTTCGCCGCATCCATCCGGGGCAGCTGTGGCGAGACCAGTCAGCAGTCACCTCCGGCTGCTGCTGCCCTGGCGACTACTGCAGGATCCTGGCCTGCAGTTTTCCCACCGGCCTTCGATTCGCGGGCCTGCGGACACGGTAGTCCGCGGGCCATACGAGTCATCCCAGCGGAGACCGTCACGCCGCCTTCGGAATACCGCGGAAGTCTGCGTGGACGCTGTCGGCGTGACCTCCGCTGCAAGACGTGCCTCAAAGACATGAAGACCAGGAGACTCCTCCATAGCATGTACTTTCAGGCGCGTGGGTCTATTTAAGGTTGGGGGGATGTGGGGACCTGCCCTGCAGCCCCCTGAGTTTGCTTTCCCGCGAGGCACCGTGCAGCAGCAGTCGTACCCCGAGGCTGAGCGGATTCCCTTGTCAGTTACATTAACTGGCAGGAGAGGGCGCCAGCGTCGCTGCGCGGGAGACTGCTGAAGCCTGCCCGCGGGAGACGGGGTCTCTTCGGCCGGGATATTCAGCCTGGGCGGACGCGTCGCTCGGGTCTCCGCTCTTCGCCGACGGGGCGAAGAAGCGACGGGGAGACAGGCTCCCGTACTCGTCCCGTCCGGCCTGCGGAGTTTATATCCCTTGCCCTAGCGCGGGCGAACATTCGCTCGGAACCTTGCTGGTGAGTCGGACGTCCTTGATTCATTAGCGTACCTTGTTGCTAGCTGGCGTTATTGTTTCTGTAGCAATAAATGCCTGTTTGTGTCAGCCAATGTGTCGTTCCTTTGTTCCCCCAGAGCAAGGCCCGCCGTGGTTGGCGTACGCGATCACGGGGTGGGGTCCGGGCGGCTTTGAACCGTGTCAGCCGCGATTGAGTGGGGAGAAAGTACCTATCTCCCCAATTCAACCCCACAGACTGCAATAGAAAAAAAATATATGCTAGAGGAAGAAACAGGGAAAGAGAAAAGAAAAATAACACAATAAGCGTCCTTCATTCCCGGGTTCGCTCCTTCGGCTGGGGTGCGTGGCGGTAGATTGTTCATATCTTCTTACCTGTGTATCTTGTTCCGAACACAACGTATCCCTATTCACTTTTTCAGTTTTTTCTTTACAGCTGAAACAACTTTTTCACTACTTTATGCTCTCCATTTGTTTTTGAATGGCCCCCTTTCAACCTTTACGCCAAAAAACAGCGGGTGTGTGTCCTGAGGCCTATTTTTCGTAATCTTACTATTTCTTACTTTTTGTCTGTGTGCCTGGCTGCACGTACATATATGTCTGCCTCAACTTCTTTACCTTAATATGTCGTGAAATCAATAAAAAGACATCAAGAACTGCACTGAAAATTTTAATTACCAAGTATCGTAATAGACCAGTGATTGTTTTGCATTTCACCTCCAAATTCGGCTGCCACGTACAGCAGGGATTCGAACCTCGTGCTCGGCTCAGCAGCCGAGCGCACTAACTCCTGCCCGACTCCAGAGGGTAACACGTAACGTTTCCTCGTTGTAACCATCTTTACTTGTTGACTTTACCACTTCATGCGCAGGTGCGACGAAGTGGAGGCTGCAAATTCTTTGACAATAGGTACTACAGGGTACCTCGTTACACTACCAACTGCGACTATAGCCTGCGGGGATTGGTCGCTAAATACGACGTCGAGGTGATCGTCGACAGGAAGTCCAAGTGGATGGAGACCCAAGTGCTCGTCTCCGACGGCAAAATTCACACGAGAATGGCCTCTCATCTTGGCGACTGCACCAAATGTACGCTATACATTCGCGAGCTGTCCACGCTCGACTATGAACGCTATTGCTTTTCATCTATGCGCAGAAGCAGTTTCATGCACCTAGATTTCATTTGTGCTATTTTTACGCTCATTTTTTGCAATATATTTCAAGTGCCCCCATGTCAAAGACCGTTAAGAACCTTTTAAACCTTCGGGGCTTACGCAGCATGCACCGAAAAGAGCCTCTTCGCAATGGCGGGGCGGTCTACCATTTGGACGAGCGTAGGCGCAGCGCTGAAGAATAATGAACCGTGAAGAATGCCAAAGTAATTTAGTGGTATTATTGATACATTTGGTTAACTGCGCGTCATGATCATCCAACGGTTCGCTTATCTGTTCAATATACTTGTTCCTGCGAGCTGTGATATGTGTAAAAATACACGGAATTGAGAATGAACATGGGGTTTCCCGTCGATGTTATCTAGATGCTGATGTAACTTTCTCAAGATTATCTTCACTGCCGATAACTATTCAATGGGTGAAGTCATCGTAAAGCACGCAGGTTGTAGACCTTTGAATCAGCAGCTGAACGTCATAGGCGCTTTGATTCCACGTGAGTTCATATCAGTTCGTTATGTGGGGCCATTATTGAATGCATGCGCTAATTGGGACGGCTGGCTTGTACACTAGGAGTGGCCCGCAACGATATGCATTTTGTAAACAGATGTAGCGGCATTGTCTGCATTAATCACATGGATTTCATTATCTGTCAAGAAGGCGCTCAAAGATAGCGATTACTTTTCCAGCTGTCTGCGAAAAGAAAGGAATGCAAATGTCAAACACTAAACTTACGGCGCTTGGTGCGTTTTTCTTTTGAACACTTAGGATAACAATTTGAAAAAGAGCCCCTCATATGCAATAATATGTTCATACTTGTCGCCATTAACAAAATCGTACTTAAAAGTGCCAGCATTCGCGTTCTCTGGTTATGCGCTGAACTCAGTGAAGGCTGTTGTCGTGGTCCTTGCGCATGTTTGGAACCGCAGTGTAAGGTTGCCATAAAAGTAACAGACACATCTGGTTGATGACGTCAGCCGTGTCCAGTTGTTTATTATCGAGAGGTGCCCGTGTACGAAGACAGGCGCTGCCGAGTTTGGCGAGTATAAATGGTTTTGTTCTTAAATTCGCCAAAAAGCTGCTCATACTTGTTCTTGTGGTTTATTAACTCAAGCCAGAAAAAATCAACAAACGAAACATAAATTAGGCCTTGATTGATACCTAACATGTAGTTTTCCACGAACTTCTGTCATAATTGTGGAGTATATGCCCAGCCTTATCTGCCAGTGATTCATAATGAAGTGAAGGTTAATAAGGAAAATGGTATTTTTGTTCACCTCACTTTACTTCTGTGCTTATCCCTGCGCAGGTACCAAGGTATTTTATTTTCGAGTGGAGTATATGCGCGCCAAGCTGATGCCCCTCTCCGTGCCCATGGACCTTCCAGCCGACGTGATGAAGAATTTCGAGCATGAAGTTGTTTCTCGAGTGAGCGTAGAAATCGCGTACGGCCTGAACACCACATACAAGGAAGCCGTGGTGCGAAAAATGGCTTCATTGAAAGGAGAGGATTTAACTAGTTAACAGGGTTAACAGTGAGGACATTGCACCCATGACAATGAAGGCATCGCGGGAGCAAGTGATTAAGCTTACTGGTCAATTTTGCATCGTTTGTCTACTTTCTGCCCTATAGTCTTGAATTACTTCCTTGGTTGTCGTCGAAGTGGCTGACACTTTATAAAAGTAGACCACTGAATGATGCGCTTGCAATATAGTTGCAAGCAAGTCGCAAGTTTTCTTTGCAGTGTAACTTGTGACCTCGCAGCTCATATGGAAGGTGTTGTAAAAAGGAGACATTGAGAAGAACGTCATCGGCATAACCTGTCGCAAATTGTTGTTTCTTAATGACGCATGCCTGGCCACTCCCAGTAGCATCGCCAGCTCAAGGACCGCACAGTGAGACTACAACAACCCGTGCGACAGCTCTAGAGTTATTTCATCTCAGTTTTATTTCGTAGATCACTGATTTTGAACAGACCTGCAAGGGATTCTGCTTCAGAAGAAATTGAGAAAAATAATAAAGACTTTAGAGTAAATGATAGCAATAAATAAACTGATTTCTTTCCAGGATGCCCATAGCGTCTTAAGACACACAGAAAAGAATATAAGATAAACCACAGCCCAGACATTGAACGTTAGTTAGCTTGGACAAAAAACTTTGCATAATATCGCGATCGAATTATTAAAGGTGCACTACAGAGCATTCTCAAATTGCCTACTTACCGCAGGTACTCGATCTACAATCTACGAGCATTCTTGGAGACATCGACTTGTTGTCATGTGTGCCGATTTTCATACTCAATCGAATTAAACGTCCCGGCTCCCCCATTTTTTTTGAACTCTTTTGCGAAAATACGACGAATCATGCAACGCGTGCCACTCTTTTCAGCCAGATGCGTGGCGGCTTCGCTATAGGTTATATTTTGGTTTTTAGGTTTCCGTGAATAAATAGTTTCAGTCGCAGGCAACATGGCCGAAAAATTAAAACCATTGAAACAAAAATACGCGTGGACTCTTTGCTTTCGCCAATCTCTACGTGTCATTCCGCCGATGGCAGAGCGGCAAGCCACCATGCGGCTGGATGAAAGGCATTCCACGCGTTGGCTGACTTGTCCTCTTTTCCGAGGTGAGGTGAAAAAAAAACGGCGGGAGTTGGGACGTTGAATTTGATTTATTAGGTAATTGGGCTGCACGTGTTCGGAGCCTTCAGATTGAATTCCCACGGTAAAAAGACGAGCTCATAATTCTGTTTAGTGCACCTTTAAGGGTTCCGTTAATTATAAGCGCAATGTTCTGCGGATGAAATGGCGATCGTTCAGTTTCGTTCAATGTTTTTGTACGTGCAGAATTTTTGTGCTTCAGTCAATAATATAACAGCCTGATATGTTGCGAAAGTTTAAGTGCCTTGGATGCGCTTTACTTTGCAGAAAAGGCGATCAGAATTGTCAGCTCGAAACGCCTCGCACCGAAAGCGGCTGCCTATAGCAATGCGCGCGTGCTGTCACAACGTCAAACACGTCGCCCCGTAGTCTGAAACTAGGGTTAGGAGATTGAAGGGCATGCGTCCGGCTCTTTTGTGGACTATTTAACTAATTGTCGTACCTCATTTGCGACTAACTGATGAACGTCTTATAGTGCACAAGTAATAACGGTAATGTAGGTTTTCATTGGCATAGTAAATGTTTGGTCGTACCACTAGGGAGATGAGATGCCGAAGGCCAGTGGGCTTGTAGGCAGATGCATGCCATTACTGAATAATTGTTCTGTCACTTTAGGGCCTACAAAGACGACAGCGCTACCAACGATCGCCTATTGTTGCAGTGTGACACGTTTTTAAGGCAGCGCCATCGACAAAATCGGTCGGCAGACGGTCACGCGAAGTCCCTTTAGGAGAACAGCGGCCGATTGAAAACTTGCAACACGAGATGGTGACTGCCAGAATAGCTTCACTTGTTTCTACCTTATCTCTTTTAGCAAAAAGACAGGCGCGTATTTACGTTTTACGCAATGAAGCATGCCTATAGGATCCACCGGATTCCTAAGTGTGATGAAGGCGACTGCGGAAGGCGAATTCACAAGTTTCAGGGAACGCAAATGGCCGTCAAGTGCAGATAACACAGCAGTGACTTCAAATCGATTCTTACTTCCATCGCACCATGCACGTACAATGAGCGGGATGCGCCTCTGTGATCCCGTCTCCTGAGAAAGCATGCAAGCACCCGACGGTAGCAGTCGGCGCCGCTTACCGGTCGCCGCGGTACTTGATGGTAAGGCGATGAAAACATGACATGGTTTTAAAATTTATTAGAGTAGGTGTGCCTCTACACTCGTAAATCAAAAAGTGAAGTCGTTCAGCCGTATTTACAGCAATCCTACACTCACCAGCATCATCGTCAGACTGATTACGTCCACTGCAGGGAGAAGAACTCTCCTATATCTCTCCAATCCGACGCTTTCATGTCATTGTCATTTGGTATTCATTCAAACTCTATCAAGCAAATACAGTTAAACGAAAATACTGCTACGAATTTTTGTACGGTTTTTGTCGCCAAGGTGGCTCAGTGGTTATGGCGCTCTGCTGCTGAACCGAAAGACGCGGGTTGAATCCCGGCCGTGGCGGTCGCATTTCGATGGAGGCGAAATTCTAGAGGCCCCTGCACAGTGCGATGTCAGTGCACGTAAAAGAACCCCAGTGGTCGAAATTTACGGAGCCCTTCTCCACGGCGTCACTGATAGGCTGAGCCGCTTCGGGACGTTAAACCTCCTTAAACCTTCTTACGGTTTGGCTGTTCATGCTCAAAGCCACCGGCACTCGACTTTACCATTTTGTTTGTGACTCGTGGTGCGACCAGCTCGAATGATCCCAGCCAGGCGCGACTGATTCCATGCGGTTCGAGAGTGCAGTAGTTGCTTTGCTTCATCTCTCGATGGTCACTTGTCAGCTGTAAATTGAACGCGCTAGAAAACGGCACACATTCTGTTAGACGACAACCGAGCATGCTTGTTGCTAACGGTGTCGCCAAGTCATCCAGTTATATGAGGACGCGAGACAGCCCAAATATAGATTTCCTTTGAAAGCCCTTTTCGCTGTCTTCTTGACTTCCGGAATGCCGTCAGCGCTGCGTGACAATAAGTTATCTACCGCCATGACATACCCGGAGTCAGTGTGATCATGATACTGAACTCTGCAGTGACTCACGTTGCCAGGCGGAAGCCCTAACATTCGCGCACTGTTTTTTAACTCGCCCTGCGGGATTCAGCTGCGTAGGGGGAAATGCGACGTGCCCATGAAGAGGCGATGCCATAGATTCTTTCCTTCGACATCTCTGACTACGCAGAAGATGTGCAGAACAAGGTGGATGCGTCTTGTGCTCGGCAAGCGGGCCCCATCTGGCTTTAGTCGCTCGCATTGGTGTGAATAAACCCCTGGTCGGAACAATATGTATGTGTATAGTCAAGGGTTCGACGAAAGTTCGTCTGGTCAGGCATTAGTAGAAGCAAAAGTATTATAGTCACATTTTCTTTGACTTGGTCAGTGACTGTAATACTTTTGCTGGTACTCATGTGTGTGTGTTCTCATAAAAATAATAAGCCACACAGTAAGGACCATAAGGAAGCCATATAATCTCTTCATTCTTGGCAGTGAAATCTTTCAATGCATGAAAAAAAAATGCGCATAAACGCCCGTTCAAAAATGTTTTTTTTTTTCTGGAATTGTTGGCCATGAGTACAAAGGGTGGAGTGTTTCTACATCACGGAACTGAAGAGCTGAGTGCTTTAATATGACTTTTCAACTTTTGGTCCCATTAACCGGAGAATGATAATTTAGTATTGATTACTCTACCAAAAAAATGACATTAACCTACAAAGATACCTTGACGAATCGCTGAGTAAATAACCTTCTGTTGCAAACTGTTTGTTTTAAAACGCTTCCTGTATGTAAACAACGGGAAAAGAAAGGGCATGATTTAATTGTCCCGGCTGGCAGGTAGAGAAGCGACTAGCTGTATTTTTGTGGCATATCTATTCTCACGTTCTTTAGCATCACCTTTCTTATCACAGAGTACATCGCAGGCGCCGGCCCTTTTGCATCATCGTGTAAACAGAAAAATCCTTTGCATAGCACATATCGGTCGTTAATACGCCAAGAACATGACTGCGCAGAGGGCAGTGTTTTTATTACGGTTTTGTTTATTTATTTTATTGATTAAGCAGTTTGCTCACAGCGTCATTTTTATTTGGCATCTCAGGGGAGCGTGGATACTTATAACATTACCAGTACATCAACGTTGCATGCAAAATAAAAAATATGCAGAAAATAGAATGCTACAAATCTAGATAGTAACAAACAAAAGATTAAAAATCACACCAACGGTTCACAAGATTTGTCCGCCATCGTAGACACTACTTTTTAGACAACTTTTCTACTGACATCTTGTTTTTGGGAAAAGTGGCGTTTTCAGTAAGCCTCTTCTGCTTTTTATTTCGTTTACTCTAAATGTCGTCTCTTCTTGCTCATATGTGGTCTCGTTGAAACAAATATTGGTGGCGATCAATGACAGTTCTGGATTGAAAAATATTCTGGAAGAACTTAAGCCCAAGTGGGTGCTAGTACTTCGGAAGTGTGTCTCACACCATGAAATTTTCCCTCGTTGATAACGGAAACCAGTGGTACGTATTCAACAAAATAGCTTCCATGCGTATTTCGCCTATTTTCATTTCTCGATATAGGTTTTAAGTTTCTATCCCATTTCAATCATGCGTAATCTAGCACAGGTTCTACGCCACTAGTAAATAAGAATTATTTTGTTTTGAGCCCAAAGACATTTGGTATTCCTGTGCAGAAATCTCGAAACATGATCTGCCATTGCAGTCATGTAGCTAACGTGCGTTTGTCAAAACCGCTAATTCACTTTTGAAATAACAAAGACCTTTGTGTTCGGTGAAGGACAACAAGTTCAGTGCGCTAATGCTACATAAATATGGCGATATTGTCTAGTGAAGGACATAAGAACACAAATTTCGAGATTAACATTCGCGCTATATTTACCACATCATCATCTTCATCTGCCTGACTAGAGCTGAAGCATTTTTTTTAGCCTCCATGTTTCTGCTCTATAGGTGAGTACCGGTAAGATGCAGCTGTTGTATGCTTTTCTCTTGAGGGATATTGATAAACTGCCACACCGGTCAGCAATACTTCAAAAGCCACGCTTGCAAGCTTCTCAGTCAGTTCAGCGTAAAACAAATCACTAGCCAATAGTCCCGATGAAGACTATAACAGGCAGAACTGCTATTTATATAAATTGCAAACAAAATGACTAGTATTTCAGCTTTGGTAAGCAAGAAATATTGTGTTCAAGCACAGTTTTTGGCAGAAGGACACCACCGCAACGTATATTGAAAATCCAATTGAGGTGTCCACAGACTCAGGGAGCCATTTATCCGAATCTTCGACTTATCCATCGTCAACGCCAATTTGCGCAATGCACGCCGGCGGCCTAAGTTCCATTGCCGTGTTTCTGCAGCAGTGTTACCAATGCCAACGCGTATTTACTCCAGTGCCGTGTTTCTGCAAGAAACACTCAAGCTCAAAGCGCAGATATTAGTTTGATAGTAGTACTCGTTGATGAAGAAGACCATGTGCAATGCACAGTGCGGTACTGTGTCGTAGTTTAACACGAGGCTTGTTCTGCTGCATGGATAGCCTGGCACTCTTCTGGAATGGACGCGAAGCTGATGTGTTTGCTCCGCCACGTGTTGGAATCCCAGTTTATGACATTTGTTTTTTAGATTATTATTTATTTATTTGACTTGGCACAAATCAGCATACACCGCAAGCATACAAACACCGCAAAATCTTGCTTGGAGTTTAGTCATCAAAATAATGCTTTCGCACCTATAGTGACTCCAGAACTTGCAACGTCAGGACGCCTGAAATAACAAGTCCTTTTCAGATTTTGCCACTGGGAACCGCCCATTGTTCTCTTGAATAAAAGTACGCTCTGTTCCATGTTAGTACGTTGCAGCTAATGTTGTGTTAATGTTACTGCCGATGTTACAAATTACTGCTAATGATAAAGGCAACGTTTCCTTCCAGAAAACCTCTCTGCCTTTCCTATCAATAAACCCTCTCTCTCTCTCTCTCTCTCTCCTTTCAGAAAGCATGAAGTACCTTTTAGTCCCCTAATCCTTCTTCCCCAGTGCAGGGTAGCCAACCGGAACCCCTTTCTGGTTAACATCCCTGCCTTTCCCAGCTCCTCCTCTTTATCTATCTATCATGAAGTACAACGTCGAAAGCCGTCTTTAAAGGAAGCTGAAACGTGCTGGAAAAGAGCTGCAATCGCTTCTTAAAAACCCGCCGCCGGCACGCCCTCGTCGCTTCCGGATGCGTCGGGTGGGGGGACGGCAGAGAGAAAGAATTGGCGGAAGTGACGCCATTCACGGAGAGTCGGCCTTCCGTCCTGCGGTGCTTGCTCCGCTGCGGCCCCCGCTTTGATGAACGACAGATCAACGTAACCTTCTGCCAGTGCCGTTTGCTTTGTCTAGTTCAGGCTTTCTGCGTAATGCTTGAAGCCTGTATATAAACCAGTTTTGGCATGACAGTTCTTTCGAACAGCGCTCAGCACACAGCTTGGTAGAATCCGTCAGTCGTTCTCCCCCAGCCTCTTCCACGTTAACCAGACAAACTGGCGGTACGCAGAATACCGAAACTGCCAGCACAAAATATGTGCGTCAATATTTCGCTTTTTGTAATATTACTTCCTTACCTGTTAGCAATCGTTTTGCCTTTTCCATCTGGTTCAGATCCATGCTGAGCTAAAGCCGCTTCCAGCACTGCTTTACTGAGGCACATGTCAGTCTTGAACTATTTCGAGCTCGTCATGCACTGTGTGCCTTTTTGCTTTTTCCTGGTTTCTTGCACCTCGTGGCAGCACAAGCAATCCTCTTAATCTTACATTAGCGCGCAGCACATGCAGCTGCACCTAATTGAACAAAATCCTATTATATCAACCTAATATACCTTAACAATGCAACATTTGCATTCATGAACGCTTGGTCATGGCTGATGATCGACAATAGCGTCAGAATTCATGCTAATTTGTCCTTGAGTCATAACGGCAAAGTTGTCGATCCGCGGTACGGATATATGTGCCGCAAGTAATTCTGCTGGTTATTTCGATACGCAGCAGCAGCAGCTATATCTCGCAGCACGCTAGTTTTGATGAGCAGCACTGCGAGCCCCAAAACGAAGCCATAATTAATGTCCGAAAGCGTGTTGAGCATTGCGAAAAAGAAAACAACGTACGCGGGTAAGTGCAGAATTTTCGTGGTTTAACCGTAGCACGAACATGCGATAGAAGGAATAGTGCGCACGGTAGCTTCCTCCGTCGTCTCGTCTCTTCGCGCTGCAGTACAGCGGTGAACCCACTCCAACTCATCCAGTTTGGCATTCTTTTGCAGTTCTAAAAGGCCAACGGGTGTATTTAGACAAGTTACTATAAATAAATGAACAAACAAATGCTTTACCTTGCGCGACTCGTGTAAGCATGCCGGTGATCTGAGTTTGATTATGTTTACGGGCGTTACAAGACGTAGGTGGCCAGGATTTTATGAAGGAGCGGTACGCGCCAACGTTTCGACGCAATTTCCTTTTTTTTTATTGCCCTTTACAGATGTACCTTGTGGGGATTGGGCTTTTTGAGCAATCGGAGTGAGCGCCCACTGCTGCTGTTTGCTCGTTGGAGAGATCAACCCCGTGGGGTGTCCGCGAGCGGAGTACAGGCGGCCGCGCTGCTTGTCCTCCTTTCCAAGGGAAGCTCCTTCGAGAACCGCCGTAAATCCCCCCCCCCCCTTTAGTTTTTCTCGCTTCGACCTGGCGTCCCCATTGGGCCACTCCGAGTGACAGTTGGGGGGCGTTATTTCGGCGAGAGGCCGCGAGCGGGAATTGAACGGGCAGACCGCCACCGACTCGGGCAGCAAAAGCTGCGTAGATTTCGCCTCCCGGGGGCCCCGGCCTTTGCCGGGGGACCAAGAGCGCGGGAGGTGTAACCTTGCGCACGTAGTATGGACGCTTGAGTCCAGGCGCGAGCCTCCGGAGTCCTGTCGCCCGCCTTTGCGGCGTTGACGCGCTCCTAATTCGGGAGGGCCTGATTTCGCTGGTTCTCCGTCATCGCCGGCCATTGCCGGTGACGACGCGCGATGAGCCATCGACGTGCGACCTGCGTCGTCAACAAGTGCTCCACGCATTGCCCATCCTCCCTCGTGTTGTGTCGCGCGCGATCTAACCCATTGGGTGGCCGTGCGGCGTGCTATCGCCCTTGGCTGTGCCGTCACGCGCGTATGTAGTCTTTGCATTGCGCGGCGCGGCTCCGCGGGCCCGCTTTCGGGTGCTGCGGCTGGGCTATGGGTTGTACTGAGGTCTGGGGATCAGTGCAGTGTTGTGTAATGCAGCTTCCTGCGTAATAAACACTTGTGCTCTCAAATAACTGCGCCTTCCTTCCTTCGGAGCCAGAGCGCATGCAGGCGCGCGGCGAACGCTGGCAGTGCCCTCGGCTTGTCCTGGCCCGAACCCGCGATATGTGGGCGAAGTGTGACTCAATTAACACTTCGGCAAGGGTTTGTAACCAACCCCACAACCTACACAAAAGATACGCAACCGCATGCACCTACGTAAATCATACGTATCATTCAAGCGCCGCGGTGGCTCAGCGGTCATTGCGGTCGTCTGCTGACCCGAAAGACGGGGGTTCTATCCCGGCCGTGGCGGTCGAATTTCGACGAAGCCGAAATTCTAGAGGCACGTGCATTCATGAACACTTGGTCATGGTTGACAATCGACAATGCCGAAAGAATTCATGCAAATTTTTTCTTGAGTCAGAACGGCAAAGTTGTCATGCCGCGTTGCGATGTCAGTGCACGTTAAGAACCCCAGGTGGTCGAAATTTCCGGAGACCTTAACTACGGTGTCCCTCATAGCCTGAGTCTCTTTGGGACGTTAAACTCCCAAAAATCAAATCAAATCTAGATTTCCAGCACGTGAAAATGTCGAGACTTGACTTTCGCTGCAGGCGCACTCCGCGGCGTCGTTGGTTCCGCCGTTTTCTGAAGCTGCAGATGGCTCGAACATGTATGGTAAGATTCCAAACTGTTCATTACTGCTTGAATTATCCATAATTTCTAAAACGAACTTATTAAGCCCGCTGAAGTACTTGCTACGCAGCAACGCCGTCGGTGCTGGCCGGAGATCCCCGTGGATGACGTCATGACGGTCCCCGGCCAATCGCGGGCGACAGCAGCGTTCGCTCGGCGCCCTCAGGCGATGGGGTGCGTTTTCTTCTAAAAAACAACTTTTTGCGTGTACTTCTGCTCTTTTTGAATAAGATATTTTTTTCAGCACAACAAAAACCATTAAATGCCGCAAGAAACTCATTTTTTCCGAAAAGTACTTGAGCTTCCCTTTAAGTTTTAAATCGAAAAATACGACATCTGCTTAAAATATACAGCCTAAATAACACGCAATGCCATGTACGGGGATGTATAACTGCATGACAAAAAAAAGCCTGTACGAAGCGCATTCTGTATGTATTTGTTGAAGAAAAATACATTAAGTTGGTACACAATATTCGCGAAAAATGCAAACTTGAGGACCTTGCACACTGTACTCGTGAGGGACACCTGGCTATAATTTGAAACCACCCTACGTGGCCCGACATTAGAGTGGGTCCGACATACGCCATGGTATATTGATGGGGCAAATCAATATCTTCAAGTGATTTTGAAAAAAAAATTGTCTAAGGTATTCCGTAAAAAAACCTGCACAAAACGAAAGTAACGTATCTGTGTACTTTTAGGATCATCATAATTCCAAGCTGATAAATAAAAAATACCTGGCATTGGTTGAATACAGAACTCACAAAACAATACATTAACATTGCAGCCAGCCTGAGTGCAAAACACATGACAAAAAATGCAATAAATCAGTTTGCTTTATACACATTCTCACAAAGTTGAGCAGCATTATATAAAAGCGGAGGAATAGAGAGGTGTACTTTTCTCTTTCGTTAAAACAACTGTCCTAATTTTTTCTTGAAGATTAGAACACGCGTATGAAAATAACTAAAAAACACAACCATTTTTGTTTTCCCAATTTTTTATTTTATTTGTTTTACGTTGAAGCTCACCTCTACGTGCGCGAACGGTTCTTTCGGAAATATTAATAAGCTCGTCATTCAGTTTTCTTGCCAACAACACGCAGCATTTTCAAAAGCTGGGCTTATTTCTCCACCGTGTCGTCATCACTCAAGAGCGATAGCGCAGTTACCTCATTTTATCGGTGAATACGTTTAATAAGTCATATATACTTAGTTGCTCTGATTTTGTGTGATATAAATAACCGTTTAATGTTGAAGAGCAGTACAAGACTTTTTCAAATTAGAAATACACTTGTCAGCAGTATGAAGGACTATTCCATGTCGTAGTTTCACGAATATTCAAAACCCTGATTCCGGGTACGTCTCGGCGGTAGATAGCTTATTGTCACGCAGCGCTGAAGGCAGTCCGGCAGTCAAGAAGATAGCGGAAAGGGCTTTCAAAGCAAATCTTTATTTGGGCTGACTCGCGCCCGCATTGAACGCGCTGACTTGGCGACATCGTTAGCAACAAGCATGCTCGGATGTCGCCGAACAGAACGCGTGTCGCTCTCTGGTGCACTCAAGGCTGCCTTCGTTAAATGTGGCTGCTCTCGGGTGAAGTTGGTGATAAAGATGTCGGTGCGACAGTTGGCAAGTTTTACGAGGCCTCGGGCGACACAAACTTGCCGAGCGAGTAGCGGCGACATGTTCGCTTCAGCGATGCCAGGAGTGCCGGTGCTGTCACGTCCCCGGCGAGGGGACGTACGTACGTGCCTCTCAACTGACCAGAGGATGAGGGCTGACTGGGCGAAGCAGAGCACCTCGGGGACGGCGATCGCGATTGGCGCCGCTGCGAGGTCGGGGGCAGCACCTGAGTGGCCAGGTACTCTTCTATGTCCCGCGGTCTTTCACCGTAGCGCGGTCGAGGTGCGTCCGGTGGCAATCCTCTCAAACCCAGCCGCCGGTACGGGCAATTCCGCAGAATATGGCCGGGCTCCCCGCAGTGGTAGCAGAGCAGGCGATTGTTGGACGTTCGCCACACGTGCACTGTATTGATAGGAGGGCGCAGATTTTGCTGCTGCTCGATGGGGTGCAGGTAACGGTGGGGTGGTCGTCGTCCGGAAACGGGCAAAACGCTTGCGGCGCGGGGGCAGGTCGACGCAGGGCATCGCTGTAGGACATCACGTGTGGCTCCGATAGTGGTGCTGGTGGTGGCTGCACCGCTCGCCGGATTTCGTCACGGAGGACATCGCCTGTAGCAGGTATGCTTGCCGACGGAGCATCCAAGTGGAGGTGTCGCAGTTCTTCGCGGACAATGCTCCGCGCAAGCTCTCGCAGCACCTCATCGCCGGAGGCTGACAAGGACGAGCAGTAGTGAGAGGCCGCTACATTTGCCTAACGGGCGTATTGGGCACTCCGCTCCTGCAATGAAGGTTTCATGCTCGTAGCTCTCTTTGCGATGGCGGGGACGGTTCTCGGAGGGTAGCGCATGAGGCCAGTAAACAGCTGCTGTACTTCACATCACGCATAAGGTGCCGTATCTAAGTAACATCGGGCATGGCCGGGTCAGCCCGATTGAAGAGGAGAGTCATGTCCTCTAGAAACATGGCCACGATCTCGTTGGGCTGCTGTGAGCCGGAGCGAAAGGCAATTTCAGCATTTTCCTTTCGGTCGCTCGAGCTGAATGTGGCGAGCAACTCACGGCGAAAAGCTGCCCAGTAGGAGAAGGACGCCTCGTGGTTCTCAAACCACGTCTTCGCCGAGTCTTGCAGTGCGAAATACACATTCATTAGCTTCTGCTCTTCGTCCCATTGGTTGAATGCGGCCACATGGTCAAAACGCGCCAACCAATCTTGTACATCCTCGAACCGGTCACCGCGGAAGGATGGTGGCGACCGAGGTGCGAGAAGGACGAACGGCGCGACACTGCCGGAGTACTGACCTGTCTGGCTGCGAGTGGTTCAGAAAGACGCTTAAGCGCAGTGCTCATTGCTGGTACGACAAACATTTGGGTTAGTTACTACTACAACATTTTCACCAGCGTACAGGAGCACAGGCACAGAAGTAAGGAAAGACGCGATCACCGCTTGTTTGTCTTCGTGTCCTTCGGCGCTCTTTTCTTGGGCTGGTACGTGCTGCTGCCAGTGCGTAAATGTAATCACTTTAATAGTGCTATTTTTTGGAAATGGGAGGCCTGATCATAAAGAAAAATTACACGTTGCAAGTGCATTGGTGTGTGCTCTTCAGCAGGGCAGTTTGGGGATCTGTCGGTGGGTTGCCGGTGGTCGTTCTTACAGAAGGTTGTTGCTCTATCGATGCGGCGCTGAGTCGCGGTGGCTCTACACTTTAACTCGGAAGCTGTTCTCAATGGAGTGGAAGCTACGAGTTCCAGACAAACGCGTCGACAAGCACGGTGTGCTCACGCACTCGTGAGCCAACGTGACAAGTCTGGAAGACGTCGCCTCACTCTCGTATTACCCACTCACCTCCGGTAAAGTTGCAAGATGGAGTGTCGTCGACAATACCGGAATGTTTCATCCCAAATAGCAAGTATTACGAGCCTGGCCACACGTTTCCCTAACAAAACCTAGGTAGCACTACATGTAGCGTTCCTTTCGTGTTAGGGTAGCTGGGTACCGTCTTTCTTGTCATCACTACTGCGCCGAATAACACGCCCAGTGATGGTGGGCTTAAAGCAAAGCCCGCCATGTACGTCTAGGATCACGGACTCCGGAACATTTTTTTTAATAGGGGGGAGGGGGACAAGACATCGAGTCCGTTTTAATATGTATTTATTACAAGTTTTATGCACGTAATAAAGTTTATGGTTTTGTTTATATATTTTTTCTCAATTTTCAAAGGTGTGTTTTTTAAAGCATACAAAACTCGATTAGAAGTAGGCACCTTCATAAGTTATGAACGCAAGGAGCAATCAAGTGCATTAAATTGAAAAATTTAGCAGTTCTGCGAATCTTGCACATGAACCAGGGTAAGTCATTCAACTGCTCCTGCCGTGACATAATTTGCTTAGGTTAGTTAAACGAAAGGGTTTACGACTGGCTACAAAGCCAACTACAATCTTTGTCCATAAATTTTAGATACTCATTTATTTTCTTCTCTAGAAATGATTCCCCAAAACAAATGTCGGTCCGTATGTGTAGCGCCGTCTTTTCGGGATAACCTGAGCTATTTATGTTAATTTCTTTGGCGTCAGCTAGATGGCACTACATATAGAAAAATACGTTGTCCCTAGTAGTCCGCGCATTGTACTGGGAGTGAATGTGGAGAGATGGACGTCTACCTCGAACAGCGTGTAAACATAAAATTCTGTGTGAAGCTTGGTCAGACAGCCACACAGACGCATGAGCTCCTTCGGGAGGCTTACGGAAACGAGACATTATCGCGGCCGCAAGTTTTCAAGTGCCACAAGAGGTTCGTTTCTGGGAGAACGTCAATTGAAGACGACACAAGGCAGGGGCGCCCTTCAACCTCACGGAATGAGAACAACGTGGTTGGGTCAAGGAAATCGTACAGCAAGACCGCACCATTACAGTCCGTATACGCTACCAGATTCTCTCGAATTAGTAAGACAACATGCCACCAAGAGAGAGAGAGAGAGGAAAACGAACGGAAGCAGGGAGGTTAACTAGGCAGTGCCCGGTATGCTGCCCTACATGTGGGAAGGGGAACGAAGGGAGAGATAGAAAGGGGAGAGAAAAAAGGGAGATGAACACTTTTCCATGTGTCCGTTGGCCATTACTTTCAGGGTACACAGGGCACACACTGATAGTTCACAACCTTGCACTAAGTCCTGATTCATTCAAGAACTTGAAAAGTGCCTTCAAAGCTGTCCTCTGCGATGAAGGCTTACTCCAATTACCGAGAATCTTGGCTTCAGTAAGGGGCGGAAGATATAAAGGGCGGAGTGTTGCAGCCAGGAGTGCACGCTCAAACTGAAACCGAAGGCAGTTACAAAATGGTGTCCTATAGTCTCGTCGCACCCACAGATCTCACACGCAGGAGAGTCTGCCATTGCGATTAAGTGAGAGTAGGCATTTGTGAACGCCACTCCCAGCCATAGGCGACACAACAGCATACCATCGCAGCGGGGGAGGCCGGACGGAGGACCGAGTTGAAGTAAGGGGCCTAGGCAGACGGCATGGAGAGTTGCCAGTAGAATACCATGACGCTAAAAGCTCTCTTCGGCCAAGCATTCGCAGATGTCTTGCTGCGTCGGCTCTTGTCAACGGTATCTGGACAATGTTGGCACTGCCGTGAGCCGCTCGAGCTTCAGCGTCAGCTGCGTCATTTCCAACAATGCCAGAGTGTCCCGGTATCCACTAGAAGGCGATGCCATGGGCCTCTTCCTGCGCCTAGTGTTGGAGATGTCTTAATTCAGCTACGAGTTGATCGTGACCGCCATGGCGTAAAGCAAAATAAAGACACTGTAGAGATGCTTTCGAGTCGCAGAACACAACCCATTTGTGGTGTCTTTGTGCACCGATGTACTGCACAGCCGCACGAAGAGCGGCCAATTCTGACCCGGTGGATGTTGCCTGATGTGAAGTTTGCTGGATAATACTGGTCTGTCTCGCAGGAACGACCACGGTGTATGTTGAACTTGTACATGAGACCGAACCATCTGTATACACATGAGTGCGTTCACTATATACGGCGTGGAGTAGGCAGAGTGTCAACTGTTTATTGGCCGGTGTCGATAAGTTCAATTTTTTCGTTATGCCCAGAATTGTAAGGCGCACGCATGGCTCCCGCATACACCACAGCTCAGAGAAAGGCCGTGCTGCCGGGGTGAACTGTGAAAAAATGGACGACTGGTGGGCTGCTATAAACTTTTAAAACGCTGCGTGTGGACTTTGATTCACCACTGACGCAAGGTGGTGCTGCAGAATCCTTGTTAGATGCCTTATGTGGATCCGCAGGGTGTCAAGGGTTATATACGTCGACAGTGGGCAGTCCTGGGCGATAGAAATGGTAGCAACTGTTGATGCGCTGCGAGGGAGACCCAGGTATATGCGAAGTGCCTGACCTTTGCACAGGAAAATTTTTTGCAGGGCACGAAAATTCGTCTTGCATGTGCTTGAAAGCAATGGGGCACTATACCGCAAAAATCCCAAAAAGAGTGCTCTGTAGAGTTGCAGTATTTATAGAATCGATAAGCCACATGTTTTGCCGCCAAGAAATCTGAGCAGGTGTGTGATAGAGATTAGGTTTTTCTTTACAACGCTGCAATGCGGGCTCCATGATAAATTCCGATCTATAACAATTCCTAAAAAACGATTAGATGCACGATAGGCAATGACATGGCCCTCAATAGTTTGCGGATAACGAGTCATACTTTTGCGCGTAAATGGCACTATAGCGCACTTCTCGGCTGACACGCTCAGACCTTGCTCTCGGAGATAAGGGGAAGTTATGGTTGCTGCCCTCTGAAGTCTTGCTCGCACCTGGAGACGCGTCACAGAGGAGGCCCAGATGCAGATGTCATCGGCATACGTAGAGATATGCACGGTATTAGGTTGGTACTCCTGGAGTCTAATAAGTGTTAGATTAAACAAATTAGGACTGAGCACTCCGCCCTGGGGCATGCCCCGGTAGTTGTAATGCGCTGGTGTGGAGCCATCTTCACACATAATAAAAAATGTCCTTTTGGTCAGATAGCTTTGCAGCCACCTATACATCCGTCCACCGATTCCAACAGCCTCTAGCGCATCAAGGATGGCCTCATGTGTCACGTTATCGTATGCACCTTTGATATCAAGAAAAAGTGCCGCGCACATACGCTTCGGGCGTTTCTGTGGCTGTACTGTGGACAAAAGATAAGTGACGTTTTCTATAGAGGAGCGACCCCTTCGGAAACCCGCCATGGCATTAGGATACACGTTGCTGTGCTCAAGGTACACCTGAAGACGCGCCAGAAGCACTCTTTCCATTAGCTTTCCCACACAACTGGCCAAAGCTATTGGCCTGTATGATTACATGTCGAGCGGGGATTTCCCTGGTTTTAGTAATGGTATCATGCGACAGGATTTCCACTGGGGAGGAACAGCTCCGTCTTGCCACGAGTGCTTGTAAAGGCTGAGTAGCTCTCTACGCGCGTCGTGGTCAAGGTGGCACAGCGCAGCATGTGTAATGCCGTCTGGACCTGGTAGAGACGACGCTTACTTTCTGCAAAGGCAGGATCAAGTTCCTCACGAGTAAAGACAACATCCATCGCGGAATCCCGTGATGTAGGAGGAACACGCTGGAAACCCGAGGTAGTCACTGCACCCGCGATCGTCCTGCAGAAGTCAGAGGCAACTTCAATCTGATGACGGTTTTGATGTAGAGCCAATGCATAGAAAGGCTGTCTTTGCTGTGGAAGCGTTCGAAGCCCCCGCACTGTCCGCCAAATGAGGGACATGGGCTTTCGAGGATCCAGAGATTGACAGAAGGACTTCCAGCGCGGTTCCGCCAGCGTGTACATTCGTCGCTTGATTTTCCTCTGCAAATGACGCGCCTCTCTGAGGTCGCTTACGCATTTGGTCCGTCTGTAAGGTTTTTCTGCACGCCGACGAATAACACGTAGGTGGTCTAATTCGATATCAAAATCGGTACGCATTCTAGTTGACGTGAGGAACCCTATAGCAGCCTTCATTGCTGTTGCTATAATGTCCTCCAAACTGGAAGTGAGGGCTTCTTTGCACGCCTCTTCCATTCGAGTTTTCAATGCCATCCAATCGATTTGCGCGTGTTTAGCTGGGCCGGACGCCCCAAGACCAGGAATCTTCACGTAGGTGGGTATGTGGTCACTCCCGTGGGTCTCCACATCACAAAACCACTGAACACGCCGGTGCAGATACCGCGAAACTGGCGTCAGGTCTGGGCAACTGCTGTATGAACTGCCGCGCAGGTATGTCGGGCTGCCATTGTAAATTACGTAATGTTCATTTTCTGAAGCAAATAAGGCCAGATTCTTCCGTCTGGCGTTGACTATAGGACTTCCCCACAGTTGGTGGTGAGCGTTGGAATCTTCTCTAATAATCCAAGGAGCCCGGGTTGCCTCCATAATTGTCTTCGACCTCTCGCAGTCCTATTGAGAGAAGGGGGAGACATACGCCGCAATCAGTGTGAACTCTATGAATCCTTTTTTGACTATGAAACATACGTACTGATTGTCATTGTGTGGCTGAACGGGGCAGCAAACGTACGTTATGTCGGTGCGGATGTAGAGCAGAATTTTGCTGCGCTCGCCGCATGTCGGAGCGAATAAGGGCTCGTACCCGGAAAGCCTGATTGCTCGGGACAAGTTAAGTTCACAGATGACTAATATCGGGAAGTGGTTGTTGCAAGCATATTGCCGAAAACTTGCGGTTTATGACTTAAGGCCACTTGCGTCCAATGGAAGACCGCAACGCTCTTGACTTCCTCACGAAACATGGGAAGCTGCCCAGTCATGCGTCATGCTGTTTAAAAGATCTTGTAGTGCTCGAACCAGAGAGTCCAGCATCAGTAAGACGCTTCGGGCGGTTGACGATTGCAGGGCCTGTATCACAGGGTGAATGGCGTTGACCACCGTCCTGAGGATCACGAGGGCTTGGCAATCTTGTTCTGGGAGCCCTTCTCTAACAACAGGTCAGCTCGGCGATGGGAGCTTGAGCTTAGAGTGCTCAGCAGGCCAAAGGAGCTGACAGCCCAGCCAGACGAAACGTTTTTCAACTGTTTCCAAGACCTGAAGAAGCGTTGGAAGCTTTGTATAGACTGCAAGGGAGGCTGTTTCGAAGGGGGGCTCTAAAAATGATTTCAATGTTAAACGCATTTTTCTTAATGGATTCAGTGTCGGAAGTTTACGGAGAAGGGTTGTAGTTCGGCCCTGCTATGCTTATTGCGGTTAATGAATATGTTTGCGCGAAAAGGTTCGTCACCCTGCAAGGGCTAATACATTATTATTGCACAAAAAACGAAAATAAAAGAGAAGCCGATATACGGATGGCACCTTGTTTATCAATGCCAACTTCGTAGCTAGTGCAGTGAGTCAAAGTTGGTTCAGATACTGAAGACGGTTCTTCATGACCTGCTTCATGTTATATTACTAAAGTGTTTCTTAAAAGTTCGAAATTTTAAAATGTGAAACTTATATGACATTTTTAAAATTACATTAGTAAAAATGACGCATTTTCGCGCCCGGCACTTCTTATAACCAATATATTTCTCCCGTCTTCGACATGCGATCAAGTTTGCTTCTGCTCTAGTGAAAGCAATTTCATAGCTGCAGTTTATAGGTGAAATGCATTGCCCTATAAGGCATGAGTGAAAAATATACTCAGCTGAAAAAACATTTCGACAAAAACGTCTTCTTCAGAACGTCATCGGGGGTCATTGCTCCGGGAATAAATACTGCCGGCCGCAATTCTCGTCAAATTCAGTTGAACCTAGTTCCGAAATCGAGTTTGACACCGAAACGGACATCGAAAAGAACGGCTCAGTAAAATGAACTATGAGCTCGAATAGGCTTACATCGAAAAATATAAATCTATTATAATGGGACCATCTCAAGTCCAGCGAACGCTGCTCCAAATTGAAGAGCTTCTGCGCTCAATGCGGAAATCTCTCTGTCATAGCCGCATTTTTTATGGGTTAGTGTGGCCTACTATCCGCTAACAAAACCGTTACTTTTGTGATAAAGAAATCGTAAAATTATATTATAGACAACAGTAACCCTAACCTTGGACAATTTATACAGCTGCTTGCGAACACCAAAAAAAAATGCAGCAATTAGGTCTCAAATATACAGGACGATAGGCAAGGCAGCCTTTTCTTCTTGATGCATTCCGATGACGAAACAATTACCAACGCTGCGAACGCATCCTTTGCCGCAATGACACAAATACTTCGTTTTTAATGGCTCCGTTTTTTAAGTACTTAACTTTCAGTGAAAAAATTGTGATGCTCGTTACTGATAACAGAACGTTGTGTACAGGTGAACCTCTTGCCTTCATCACTATTGGTGCGCGCCACGTTTTCTGTCCCAGTCTGGCGTTGACTTGAAAGGCATTGGCCATTGTTGTCACTCTCCTTCGTAACCCATTATCCCTTGTAAGTTCCTTTTATGCTCCCACGTGCTCGGTGAGAGCAGGGCTTCGCAAAACCAATAGGGTGGAAATTATGGATATCGGGCAGAAATGTCGAGTTTGCTCGCATCAATGTCAGCTTGTACATTTCAAAATACCTCTCTGCAATGTCGGTTGACGATCAACACACGAATCGTAGCCATTAAAAGGCGCGAAAGCGACTACATACGAATAAAAGGAAGGGAGGACACGAGGCAAAGGCTAGTGTTGCGGGGATCCTCGCCTTATTACTGCATTCGAGACTTCAGGAAGCACAGCCGTTCCTATCACTGCTGCTGGGCAAAGGTTTCGCCTTACCCTTCCTTTTCATGAGAGCCACACAAAATGTTTTTCTGAAAGTTTTTTTACGGGTCATGTACATACATAGCCCCGGCATATCGATAGAGGACTCATAGTAATAGTGAAACCTCCCTTATTCGGATAGAAATTGAAACGCAGCGGGGAATTCCTCTCCTGCCTCCTGCCAATGGCGGGGACCGTTTCTCATGAGGTCACTGTTAATCCTTTAGCGTGATACCGCAGCTGGCTGGCAGGATCCTCGGAAAATGGTATTAAACGCGACGCAATGGCAATCGGTCGGCGCCATTGGGCTTACGTGACGGGCATTTGCAGCTCAATCTTGAGCCGTATCATACTGTATTCGTCCAGCCGCGCCGCATGACAGGTCTCCCATATTAATCATACCATTTTCCGCTGCTCTTAAGCCAGCCGTTCAATCATGCGAGGTAGACTGAAAAATTTCGCAGGAGTGCGACGCTGCCGAAATGTGCGCCGTATGCAGCAGAAAGTAGCGAGCGTCTCTTCGAGCGCAGTTACACGCCAAGCTTTCGGCGCACCCGTAAAGGAATGCTCTCCTTAATGTACGGCATCGCTAACGCTGTGGATGTTGGTAGTGTCCCCGGAATTTTTTCACTGAAGTTATGGGGATTGTCTCC
Source organism: Amblyomma americanum (assembly GCF_052857255.1). Lineage (NCBI taxonomy): Eukaryota > Metazoa > Arthropoda > Arachnida > Ixodida > Ixodidae > Amblyomma > Amblyomma americanum. The sequence continues at coordinate 106,332,161 of NC_135505.1, read as the reverse complement.
GCCTTGTTCTACAGCGCTTTCCTCGGGACCAAGTATTTAGTATTCGCGTCCAGTGTTCGATTTTCATGCCTACGGTGACCTGTTTTGCTATGCGCAGCCGCAAACTTGATGTCAGCTGTGCAGTACCGGTCGCTTGATGTAATGGTGACCACTCAAAGCTAAGTTGGTTGACCGATACAACATTTTACCTTTTTCTTCCCTCCGCTTCCCGAATGGAATGGAAGGGAGGAAAGGAGGTACATGGCGTTGACGCATTTATTGTAGCCACCAATATGCGTGAGCAAATAGGCTAGTTTTTGAAATCGCAGCTTCACCGAATTAACTACTGAGCTTCTCACAAACAAACGCAAAATTCAAATCAGCAAGTAAATACTGCTAATTTGTACCCACCCAAACAAAGCAACATCGCTACAGAGGAAAAGTGCGTTTCCAGAAAAGCTTCTCGGTTAAAAATTCGTCCTGTCCGGAAATCGAACCCGGCTGCAGCGACTGCGCTGGAAATGCGGTGGTGTCGAGTTACAGTTCAATAATGGGACGAATTTATCTTGAACTGCGGAAGTTTCTGAGAAGGCTCTATAACTACTTTTTATAGCCTTTGCGTCGTTGGAGGGTGCTAGTTAAACTTAACCCGTCATTGGTAAACTTAATGCAGCCAAATGAGTCGCAGTCCGAAATTACCTCTATGCTATCATTTACCCAATCATTACTGGTGGCTTTCCGTTCATATCACAAGGAGGCTGTCCTCAAGATCATATCAAAATGTGTATTAGAGGCGAATGCCTGCGGAGTGTTTCGGGGCAAAGGAGGGTCAAAGTTTCACCGCGCCACAGAATATTTGTTAGTACGCTTTTGTGTGAGCGCGTGCCTGCTTTGGAATGCTCTCAGAGAACATGAGAGCACGTAGGAATCATTACATGTCATCATCATCAGCCTGACTACACCTACTGAAGGCAAAAGACCTCTCCCATGTGTCTCATTAACCCGGTCCTTTGCCAGCTGTGCCCACCCCGTGCCTGCAAACTTCCTAATCTTATCCGCCCACCCAACCTTCTGCCTCCCACTGCTACGCTTACTTTCTCTTGGAATCCACTCCTTTAATCTTAATGTAGTGGTTATCTTGCCTTCGCATCACATGCCATGCCCAAGCCCATTTCTTCCTCTTGATTTCGACTAGGATGTCGTTAACCCGCGTTTGTTCCCCCACCCGCTCTGTCCGCTTCCGGTCTTTTAGCGCTACACCTATCAGTTTCGTTTGTTTGTATTGTGTTCATTACATGTATTCTCCAGTTAATCCTAGCAGTTTTTTTTATTTTCCCGCTATGGCCAGCACAACAAAACTCTGCTGCTGGCTGCAAAATTGCAAACAAACCGTGAATTACATCACTGAATCTGCAACAAGAGATAGACTTTGGGTCACAGTATGCTGCTTTGGCAAAGATTTATGTAAAAATCTCTCCTGTTTAAGAGAAATTGTTGAACCTTCACATTTTGGTTCAAAACGACGAATTTCCATTACGAATTCCTTTACAGATCACCAATGTCTTTTGCTTAATTGAAAGGGCGGCGGCCATGAATGTCAATAGTCAATGTTGGTTTTTCCTTGAGGCAGGACATGAGGTTAATAGACAACGAAAAAATAAAAAATGACAATAAATATCGTTTCAACCACATAAAGTAACGAGGTTGTTAAATGCACTGTGTTTTCATTCATATTAACAAAACTATGTCGCGTAATAAAAACTATAACCCGTTTCCCTTGTAGCAAAATATCACAGCAGATCAAATTCTAGAAAACACAATGCACATCATAGCGCCGGCGGTCGAATTTCGATGGAGGTGAAATCCTAGTGGCCCGTGTACTCTGCGATGTCAGTGCACGTTAAAGAACGCCGGGTGGTCGAAATTTCCGGAGCCCTTCACTACGGCGTCTCTGATAGCCTTAGTCGATTTGGGAAGTTAAATCCCCATAAACCAAACCAAACCCCAATGCACAATATAGTCGATGCTTCTTCTTGTGTTTTGTGACATTGGTTGCTTAGGTCATCTTATGGCGAGTTGAGGGGTTGATTTTGGGTAAAGAACGGCGACATCTTTGGAGCGTCGTAGCTATCATAAATTTCCAGAGAACTGTACACACTTGGAGATGATGGAATTGTTGATGAACTATTTTTTGTTTAAGGAAAATAAACATTTCTTAAGACGTCTGTACTTAAAATAAATACACAAAATACTCGGTGTGTGGCTGCAATCTCTGTATGTTCGTGGGTTATCTAATTAAAAAAACACGACTTGATCGTCTCTACTGCATTTTGTTATAGTGAGCGTTACTGGAATTCGGCATTTTCCATGGTGCCTGAGCTAATATTAGCCGGGGTTTAAAAATCCGCCGAGGCACTCTAAGACGGCGTGACCAAATGCATGCTCTTGGCTATTGTAAGGAGCGTGTCACTCTAATATGGTTTTGGCCTAATTGCATAACTAGACCAGACTAACCATCCAACTTCGCAAACAAGGAAGACAGGTGAAAACGTCCAATGAGAAGATTGCAGATCGGTCCACAAAACGTCCGATTGAACAGTTTTTTAACAGCCTATCTATTAAGTATCAGCTTTTTTTTCTTCAATGCAACGCGAAATACAAAAAAAAATACCTCGTGACGTGCCCGCTTGCGAGCCACTGCTTGCAATGGTGTAGTAGGAAAGAAGGTTGGGCTAGTTGGGTTACGATCATTTTAAAGGAAAAATACAGCGCGAACAGAGACGACGGACGAAGAAGAGGTGCACAACACAAGCGCTTGTGTTGTGCACCTCTTCTTCGTCCGTCGTCTCTGTTCGCGCTGTATTTTTACTTGCAACGCTGTTAAACGTATAGATGATATTAGAAACCGTATGGTAAAGGGGTCAGTTGTTGATGGACGCTTTCTTTATCTATTTCTGCAGGAAATATAGCGAAATTGCGAAGGCAGATACGACGGACGCTGATCTCGCTGCCCAGCTGGAAGAAGAGAAGCTGCCAAATACAGCGTCCCATCAAGAAAGAAAAGGCAGCGAGGAATGCCGCGAACTTAGACCAGACGGCTGAAGAGTGGCACTTGGTGCTTGGAAATTACCGTAAATTTCATTATGCAGCCCGCGAAATACACATTATTAACATTTCAAGCTTTACTCTCTACGGGTTGTATACAACCGCCGAGCATAGAGCACCTTTGTTTCCAAATCAACTTTTACAAGGTGCCTTGCCCAGAACAATCCTATGAAGAAAATTTGTGGTCATACTTGCCCAGTACTTTCGTTTCTTACTATTGCAATGTTTTCTTGGCTGTACCCATGAATAAACGAAGTAAGAGTTATGTCCATGTCAAGAACTACGCGTGTATTGTTTCTAAATTCCCAGTGAATATAAATCAAGTGATGATGGGCTCCTGACTTCGCTAGGCATGCGCTAGCTGGCTGGAACCACAAGCGACTAGTGAAGTGTTTTGCTCTCTGTTCAGCCTGGCACGAATGGAGGTTGAGCAGTTAGCGGTAGTGCCGCAAGTTCTTATAAACAACAGCAACAAAAATAACCGAAAGAAGGTTTCTGTCAATACAAAAAATATATGCATTCTCTGCCTTAATATCCAGACAGACACAGATATAACAACTTGTGAGACAGTTAAATTTCACTAAGCGAATGAAAAAAATAAACTTTCCATACAGACAGACCGAAAAAATATCCACAACTGAGTTTTCCAGCTAATACTAATCGACGCAATTAACATTCGAGCCGTGTGGACTGTACCCCGGATGCGGACAATCTGATAACATATTTTTGCATGGAGCTTCGAGACCTACGCACAGTACACCTAGTTCTTACTGTATACAGAAAATTACGTAACTTTGAAAGACGCCGAAGAGTAATATTTTTGAAGCTTGCATGCGTCCGTAAGTAACGAGAGAAGGGTAAACTTTCTACCACCTTACCTGATGTTTCGCGTCGACAGAAGAATGGGCACACATTACGTTGCAGTTTCAGTAAACCAGTGACATATCATTGTCTGAGCACTGCAGCTGTTGTTATCGGTTCACCTATAGTGCACTGCCAATAGTTTTTTTTTAACGTGACTGTTCCATGTTTATTATAGCTCACACTAACGGAAGCAGAAAATTCTGAACGTCTAGCACGAATGGAGGTAACGTCCAATCATTGGCAGACGTATGCATCACAAACCGCATGGTAGGATGACCGATAGGTTTGTTTAGTGGCCACTTGCAATGGCACCGTGCATTTAATTGTTTTCCTAAGTGTTTGTGAAAATGCGTCGTGCTTTCAGTTTCCTCTTCATTGGAGAACAGGAAATCGTATACGTACGCTTTGTCGTTATCGTTGTCATATTTAATTCTCATATCTGTGGGAGTTCCCACTGCTTTGTACTTGGCGCATTTTTATAAAGTAAAAACTGCAACCAGTGCACCGAACTACCACATTCTACTAGGTAATGAACGAGTCATTCTCTACTCTACGCTGCCACCAAGTTATATGAAATAATTTCAAATTGCAGTCAAGCTCTGTGCTGCACCTAACTCAAGCTAGCCGATTGAGGGATGGTTTTTGTAACACGGTTAACGAAGGGTAAACGAAGATGAAACTGAAGCAGCCATGTACCAAGCCCTATTCACAATATTATCTAGTGCGGATATCTAAAAGAAAAATCGTGATAATAACCGATTATTATCGCGATTTTCCTTCTGCATGCAGTCATTGCGTACTGCGGACGGCAATGTGGACATCAATACCTTCAAAGATGGATGCACATAATATATTGTGCAGCTTCCAATATTTTTCTTCCAGCGCGACTGATTTTTTAAGGCCACCATTGCATTCTAGCTTTTAAACTTCTCAGACTAGATTTCTTAAGCACATGTGAAGATATGCGTTTTATATGAATTAGGGACTATTGCTGAAATATTTTTAATTGCTGAATTATTCATTATCTAAAGGGGCAATTTTTTCAATCATTGGATTTCATAGCCGTTCATTCCGGCTTTCATCAGTGCAGATAAAGGTGAGCAATTATTAAACGACGTGATGTTCAAATTATAAACGCGTCTTACTCAAGAATTAAGAAAGTTGACAATTTTCTGTCGGGTGTGGTATTTATTCTAGAACAAAACGCCACCAAACATTGGGAGCATAATGAACTCCGTATGTCAATCTGTTGTGTAAGCATAATCAGGGATAGGTCAGTTCGTTTCTCTCTAGTATTTCAGGCCAGTTTCAGAGTCCTGTTATTTTTCGCGTTGACCGCAAATAAATAAACTCTGCTTGCTTTATTTCATCTTTACACCACCTACTAAAATTATCCAATATGAAGGATGGCACAAAATGCGCCACTGTGGGAAATCTGGACGGTTTCTGGTCATGTAACGCCATTCATTGTGCTGCAGAAAGGGCTGTAATTCAATCTGGGAATGGGTTCTTTTTTGTTAGCCAGTCAAAGCGCACTGTGCGGCCTGCGCAAAACATTGATGAGTAAAAAAAGTTGGGCGAGTTGGTACGTATTCATTATTCACAAAAGCGCAGCAAACATAGACCCAAGAAGAGAATAGACAACACAAGCGCTGAACTCTAGTATAAGCTGAGTTGATATTTTTCATAAAAATAGCCTTATTGGCCTTTGCCAAGATGCTTTAGCGGGACCGCTCAAAATAAGACGGGGGCAGTATACATGTGCTGAAGAAGCCGCTACAGAGCCTGCAGTACAAGGCGTTGTCAACGCGCTGCTAGCAGCCATGAACGCATGTCTGCCTGAAAGAGCGAGTATTTTAAAATGACTGAGTGCAGAGTTCAGAGACAGCCTCATGCAACTGAAACGTGCAGCGGCCTGTGGCGGCCCTATGGGGAACTCTGGCACTGCTTCGTTGCCAAACAAAGGGGCTTGTTGGCGCATGAGGCAAGCGACCACGCAATTTCTCGCCGCAGTTGTGCTTTGTACACCAGTTTTGTCGTTTATTGCATCTCATAAAATTATTAGCTTAATCGCATTCTCAACTTCCCCCTTTTATTTAGGGATGCGTTCATCATTGCAATTGTCTAGTCAGTGAGTGCTTCACTTAAAAAGCTTTACATGGGCGCTTATCCTTTATTTCAAGGAACTGCGTAGAAAATGAACGCTGCTGTTTATTCTACCTTCCTTGGCATTAAACTTTATCTCGCCAATGTTCCGACATTGGCGCCTATAAAAAAATGGCGGTGGTTTAGCTCTAATTAAACCTGGAGTGACGCGATAGCTGCAGCAGGCCGGGTGGAACTTGCTCAGTTGATTTGCGAAGTCAGTCTTTCGCCGCTCCTTTTCGCTGGGCGTTCTTAGTCCATCTTCGTCCCTCTTGACACGGCGCATGCGCACAGCTGTTGTAGCTCGGTTGTAGCTGTTGCTGCTCCGCACCACGTGCCTGGTCGCGTGACCAACCACGTGATCAGGCACAGCGCAGCGCCACCGGCAGCTGCTGAGCACCACGTGACCAACCACATGACAGCGTGGCGACGCAGCTACGGGGTGGTGGCGCCGCCACGCGGAAGGCTCGAAATGCTGCTGTTATGTAGCTATCGCTAGAAAACATTCTTTTATTTCCCTTCAAACTGGAGCATTCTTCGAAATTATTGTTTTCGTATAGCAATATGTGATGATTGTGAAAAACATCGAAACTGTAATATTTATTGACGCCTTGTATAAATAGTTTCAATTATTGCCGGCAAAGTGACATAATTTGGTGTTTTTCACAGATGTACGTAAGAAGAATTGACTACGTACGTAAGTACGAGTAAGTACGTGCGTAAAAAAAAAGTAAAGTGAACAAAACAAAACACGAGTAATGATAATTATTTCGTGATTTTATGAAAAAATTATCCAACGAATGACTGCGTTTTTGTTTCAATGCAGAGACTTTAATGCAAATGTTCCTCTTTAGGAACATTCGCATTCGCAAGAATCCAAATTCGATGACAGACGGCACCGAAATCTTATTTTGCCTCATTACGCCTGTTGATGTAAACGGTGTCCAACTGCGTCCATCAAATGAGTGGGCGAACGTTTGCGGACGCTATCGAGCAGTGCGTTCTTAGGAGATGCCCCATGCTATTGCTACGTGTGTTGCCCCCGCCTCCTCTCCCCAGCCGGCCGAAAGGTGAGATGTGTTTCGAGACGTGTTTGCGGCCATGAATCCCTCCTGGTGACGGTAATGATTGCACAAAGTGAGACCCGGTTGTATGCGGGTTGTGGTCACGCCACCTGAACCCATTTCTCCTTTGCGCGTACCTCACCAGATGGGGGTAAAAGCACCCCGAGGGACATTGAGATGGTGGCCACCGAATCAATTGGAGAGGAGCCACGCGTAGGTTGTCCCGTCACGTTGGTATGGCAAGTATGCATTAAGGGTCATCGCTTAAGGAAGTCTTTCCTGCGTATCACAGCTTCTAAATTGCTGAGTGCGATACAGCTCGCACGGTGAAAGAAAACATTATTCGAGGACAGTGGTTTCTCTTTAATTGCCTCATTATAATTGGCAAAGACATTGTAGGCAACTGTAAGTTTGTCCTGACTGAGACGACATTAATATTCTCAATCAGAGAAACGCCATTGCCCCATCAATGAAACATTAAAAAAACAGCGTAGTCATTAATAACGGGACTACATTTTTTGCGGTTACTTTAGACACCATATTTCGAATTGCAATCGAAAATTTTATCTTTGAAACGCAGCTTCCCAGCGTGGTGTTTGAAAGGTTAATCCAAGTAACTAGCTCACCTCGCAAGCTTTTTCACTGGCTTTCAATTTTAATAGGAAAGCCTAATGTTTATTACGGATGCTAGCACGTAATACATATCGGTGCTTTGAAGATTTCGCAAGTACAAATGAAGTGTACGGTACGCAACTTCGTGAACCTCATGCATACGAGCTGTGAGGGAGCGGGGATCAAGCGGCATAGAACGCTACAGAGAATAAATAAGTGTCTTTAGATTGAAGGGTGTGGTTTATGATTTCATTTCGTTCAGAGTTTGGGATGCCGGTAGCATAAGGTCGTTATTAGGTAAAACAATTGACATATCTTCTAAACACTTCTCGTGTTCCTTCTCGAAACACTATTCAAAAATTCAGGTTTCCCCATTTCAATCCAAATCTGATATTTCTTGTAGCAAATGTCTTTCTACATTCATTGACCTCTTTCCAAAATATTCAAGCATCCCTATACGGTTTCATTTCAGGACGCGGTGCCGGTGGAAGCGCAGTATGCAGACATTGTGCCATCGAGACAGATTGTCGGAATGTGCGCTTCCTAACTGCAATGTTCTGAACATCATCATTCGGGGCGAATGATTCTCAAACAGATGAAACGTACAACACATCTGCTACATGTTCCGGTCTCAGAAATCTGCGATCAACCCTTATCACGCCATACGGCGTCCTAGCAGAGAAACAGATGAAGATCAAGACTAGAAAGAAATTCAGTAAGGCAGCAACGGTCAATTGATCGGCATCTTTATTCAGCTGCTAGGATGAAGCGTTTTTTTAACAATTTAGATTCGTTTTTCCAATTTGTTTATTGCTCAGTAAGCGAAAACATTCGCTTTTATTGGGGCCATTTTAGCCTCAAGGGCCTCCTTGTAAGTTGTGTTCAGAGCATGAGCGATTTCTGTTTGAACTCGATTAAGAAACTGCGTCTCGATCTCTTTCGTGATGTAGCCTGGAAGGTCTATGGGAACGCTGAAATTTAGCAGCTTGGCGGATACGGACTCTACTTGGAAGGTGTAAGGCTTAGTACCTGCAACATCAGAAAAATCAGTACCAAGATTAGTACTTGCATACAAGTAGACACGCTCTAGTTCCGTGAGAATAAAATGAGTATACACCTTTTTTTTTACTTCTACTTGGATTGCAAGCAAAAAAGGCTGTAAATAGGCACTTAAAAAAGTCAACAAACCGCTACCACTCATTAGGTCTTGTCTGTTGCAAAGAACAAGTTGCACTGGAAACTTTATTTTATCCGCAAGGGGTAGCCCGCGTTAAGAATTCTGAGCAAAGAAATGTCGGATTATGTTAGTGTACCTTTTTTATTAATCAATCAACCATCTACACGCCCTTTTTTCACGGTGACTTTATGCTAACATGTAACTGACAGTATTGAAGGAAAGAGGACATGAAATAGGTTGTTTATAAGTTTTAGCGCTCACATTTTGCATCCAGCTGCTAAAAAAAATGGAGGGGGAGGAGTAAGGTACTTTACTAACAAAGAAGCAATAAATCCTTTTCAAACACATTTTTAATGCATATCAAATGCTGCAGCTGAGGGAATCCACACTGTGGATTTCTTTTTATTCCACAAAACGCATAACTGCACTCGCATCTTGGAGTTACAAGTGTTGCCTTCAGATGTAGCGTACATACTCAATATTCCTTTTAGTTGTTCCACATAAAGAACCCGCCGCGGAAACAAGGCTGCTATGGCACTAAGCTGCTGGGTCTCGAGTTCACGACTCACGTGCTTTTAGATGGCAGTGCCCGTAAAGATCCGCTTGACGTGATTACGTGTAGGAGGACTTTACTAAGGCTTCTAGATTACCCATGTGGGGTAACGTTACTTTACATTCGGTTTTCCCTCATGCACCCACCAGAACTTGCAGCCTTAGACAGATTGAACCTTATGTGGAGATGGATTATTGAAAATTGCACTTAAGATGTTGAAGTTTGCCTCCAATACTGCCAGTGTAGGGCATTCTTACATGATGTGCCCGTCACTCTTAATTTTGTATTTGATGGTCACCATGGTTCCGCATTTGTAGCTTGCCCAGTGTGTCACACGGAATAGTCCGTTTTTATTTTACTTCTGAAAAATGTACGAGATGCAGCGCCGGCTCCAACAGTAAATTCTCTGATGATTTGAGCACTGAGTGGAAGTTTTTAAGTCGGAAGCCTTTTATGACTCATGAGTGGCGCGTATAAGATGTGTCCCGTTTTCATCAATCCATAGCCAATCCACAATCCAAACAGGCACGAACTTTCAATCAGAAAAAATGCGAAGAAAATTTAGGTCTAGGCAGGAATCGAACTCGGGCCCACGGCGTGCGAGACAGGGACGATTCAACTGTGCCAGAACGATTCGACATTTGCAGTTGAATAATGGGACGTCTAATGAATGCAGATTTGTCTTAGGAGCGTACATGAGTAATTATGGGCGTATTAAATTGTAGACATCGCCATTCACGAAGTACGAATGGACGTTTCCGGTGAACTTCTTGCTTGGCGTGTCATAGCGCCATCATGCGGCACCCAGTGAAAACTTCCCTAGAAATCTACGACTCTGACCCAGCAGATGGCGTCATTAAACAAGGACAAATGCTTTCGTATTACCGCATGTAAGTTGTCTCAAGTGTCTCCTTGAAATTTTTCATTATCAAGGACTACGTAGAACGAGTGCTCACAAAAAGGACAAAGCTTCACTGTTTGCACCTACGACAAGGCTTGACCGTTTATCGATGTACTGGCATAGAGAAAAGTTATGTGAGTGAGCTTGCAAGATAAACTGGCCAATGATGGCGTTTGTCGCTACCATCTTTGAATAAATACACCTATCATTAATGTGGCAATAATTACTCTATGTCGTTATACAATAAGCTGAAGAATTCCATTCCAAACGTGATTCTAGAATGCAGGGAGCAATATAGACAACTAAACAAATTTGTAGGCAATGCCGTGGAAGAGGTTCTAAAAAGAAGAGAGAGAGTGGCATGTATTTCCTGCAAGCGCGACGCTTGACCTTATTGTTTTTGCTATTTCTTGCTTTCAACTAGCATGGCTAAGTTGGCTATATGATTCTCTCTGTATCCGTGAAGGCAGAGACAAAGTATATTTGTATATTTGTAATAATTTGCACTTATTATAAAGCCAGCGTTAAGAGAAACCCATATTTCTAGACCTCTGCATTGTCTGTAGATCGGATACCCGCGTCCTTATTTATGATAGCTCATGGAAAATTTTTTATATTCATTCAAGGAAAACTCACCGAACCTGGAACGTGAGTTTCGGAGGTAAACTAGAAAAGTTCAGAAAAGAGTAGATTTCTTTAATGCGGAGCTTGAGGAAGCGAACAAGGAGGAAAGTGATCTGGAAAAAGAAAGCAAGGCTCTAAATGAAGCCAATGAAAAGTTGAAAAGTTGGCCGCTGAATGTGATCTGGAAAGGCAAAGTGGCCAGATGGAGCAAAAGATTACAGCCTCAGAAAGAAACTCTCGCAGGTGCAGCCTGGAGATCGAAGGAATGCCTAAGCTAGGGAATGAAAGCCTTCCTAAAACCCTAGAACGGTTTGGGGAACTTCTTAATGTGCCCATTGCGGAAGGCGACATAAAAGCATGTCACCGCGTTCCCACGAAAAAAGAAAACGAGCCACCAAACATTATGGTTGAGTTCAACAGCCGCTCTTAGCGCGATGAGCTGCTCCAGAAAAAAAAAGGGGCATATAAACGAAAAATTCTGGTTTCACACTCAAGGACCCTGTTTTCATGAATGAGCAGAATTAAGCCCTTCTATGAAACAATTGCTGGCATGGCTATCCACAAAAATATACCTGAGAAACGGCGTTACGTGACGACGAGTGGTAGATACTTCCCTAACAAACAAAAAGATCACCAATATTCTATATTCACACCGTTCACCACGTTGCAAAGATAGGGTAAAATGCGCAGTTTAATTGCTGACATTTTTCATCATCGCGAAAATGGCGGTCTCTCCTGGACACGTAAACCACAAAGTCGGTTCTTTTGAAAATTGCACCCCTACTTGTTTTCATCTAAACATTCGGTCTGCCGGGCACAAAGAAGACCTGTCAGTACTGGTGCATGAGTTCTATTTTGATTTCATAATGCTGACAGAAACCTGGTACAAGTCTCATACTGAAATATACAAGCATGAGGGCTATCGAAGTTTTTCTTTTTAGACTAGAAGAATCCGATGTGGAGGAGGTATTACTCTTTTAGTGAATAATGAGATACGACAAAAAATTCTTCCCGAATTTTTTTTTATCTCACACGATATTGAATGCCTGCATCTGTCATCTCGCCATAATTTTTTTCTGTGCATTGTATCGTACCCCGGTTGGTGATCTGAATTTTTTTATTCGTCACCTTGACAGTCTCCTGGGCTATGTTAGGGAGAACAGATGTCAAGTACTATTCGGAGGGGGCGTTAATGTTGACCTGCTCAGTGCTAATTCCGAAAGCGTATTGTTTCTGCGAACTGTAGAGTCGAATGGTCATACCGTTATCGCAGACGCGCCCACCTTTGTTGCCGAATGCACAGCGGCGCTCATTGATATATTTATTACGAATACAAATGCAGACAATATTTCATCATGTGCGCTGTGCTCAGATACAAGTGATCATTTTCCTATTGTTTGCCTTTGAAAATATCCGTAACGCCAATGGGGCAGAGTGCAGAAATGTCATATCTAATATCGTGCCCCGAAACTTGGATGCCTGCCTTAATAGCCTCTGGGAAGTACAGTGGAACACAGTGAATAGATGGTACTGCGCAGAGGCTGCCCATGAAGCATTTATTCAGGCATCTACCATAAACAATTCCCAGAAAGAACCATCACAAGGAATAGCGCCAAAAGTCGCAAACCATGGATCAGCCACGAATCCTTGAAACGAATAAAGCGTAATATTAAATTATCAAAAAATTCCGGAAAACAAAGTCGATCCCCGACTTGAAAAAATACAAGCCGTACCAGAACCAGCTCAACTGATTTCTGGAGAATGACAAAAGTACGTATTTACATAACCAGTTTCGTAGTGACTGGTGCAAGGGAACTGCTAATGTTTGGAGGAAGCTCAATGGGTTGATAAATCGTCGGAAAACGCCTTTTGTTGTTAATGACCTTGTTTTGGAAGGCTGTCATATGCGCGGCACAGAACTTGCTAAAAAATTCAACAAATTCTTTAAGAACGTTGCCAGTAAAACGTAGTACGCTTTTCCTACAACATGTGAAATGAAGAGATATACACGCAGCATGTATTTAGAGATTACGGAAAAAGTTGAAGCACGGGAAGTGTATATGTATGTATGTATGTATGTATGTATGTATGTATGTATGTATGTATGTATGTATGTATGTATGTATGTATGTATGTATGTATGTATGTATGTATGTATATATATATATATATATATATATATATATATATATATATATATATATATATATATATATATATATATATATATATATATATATATATATATATATATATATATATATATATATACGCTTAATGCTTATGCCCCACTGGTTGCTCTCACAATTACAATCTTGTGTTGCCGACGCGTTGCTTCGCTAAGCTGATGCAAATTTCTAAATTTATAGTTTCATGGTGGAAACGATATAAGTAACTACAGTCCAATTTATATTTTGTCTATTTTTTCAGAAAGTTTGCAAAAATTTATTCATAAGTGATTATCAAGCTCCTCTCACCATTTCCTCACGTGAGCCCGTCGCCGTATAGCTTTCTTTATTGAACATATTGCTACGGTTGTGCTTGTGCTTGGAACGCTCGTGCTTGGTGCGCTCGCGCTTGGAACGCGAAGAGGACGAAGTGCGTTTCTGCGGCTGGGCTTCGCGTGCCCGGTTGTTCGGCTGCGTGGCTGTAAGCTGTTTCCCTGTAAATATATTTTTCCCTTTTGGTGTGCACATCTTCACGTTACATTATTGGTGTGAGGTGCGGGGTACAGCCACAGCAAGCACGGAACTCCGCAGCGGTCGTCAGCTCGCCTGCTCTTCAACCATGACCAGCGAAGGGGCCGCTCCGTCGGCGTCCGCCAACCCGGCGTTCATCATTGCCCATCCGAGAGATCCTGGGACCTTCAACGGAACGGACGGCGTCGACGTGGAGGACTGGCTCGCAATGTACGAGCGCGTGAGCGCACACAACAGGTGGGACCCGACCCTAAAGTTGGCCAACGTCATCTTCTACCTGACGGGCACTGCCAGGGTATGGTTCGAGACCCACGAGGATGAACTCACCAGCTGGGATCTCTGCAAGCGCAAGCTTTGTGACCTGTTTGGTAAGCCATTCGGGCGTCAGCTCGCTGCGAAGAAGGAGCTCGCATGCCGTGCACAAACGTCCACAGAGTCCTATGTATCATACATTCAGGACATATTAGCTCTCTGCATGAAAGTCGACGCCACTATGTCAGAGTGCGACAAAGTAGGTCACGTGCTCAAAGGCATCGCAGATGACGCCTTTAACCTTCTTGTATACAAGGACTGCGGAACGGTTGACGCAATCATCAAGGAATGCCGCCGGTTCGAACAAGCGAAGAGCCGCCGAATTTCTCCGCAGTTCACGCGGTTGCCGAATACGACTGCGACGTCGTCCTGTGTAGACTCGACTCCACCGAGCCGTCTGCCGACATCTGAGAGCCTGACACGACTTGTGCGCCAAGAAGTAGAGGCAATGTCCCCCGTTGCGTTTCATCCACCCGCAACAGACAGTACTCCAGCAGTATCCCTTATACAGGCTGTCGTTCGCAAAGAGTTTGCCAATCTTGGGATTCAACCTGTTTGCTCAGTTAGTGCCCCATACGCTCGCCGCATGTCCCCGGAGCTCGGTTCTGAACGTGCATACTACCCTCGACGCAGCCGCAATCCAGATGAATGGAGAACACCTGATGACAGGCCCATCTGCTTTAACTGCTCCCGAGTTGGCCACATATCTCGACACTGCCGAAGCCGTCCGTCCTCGACCTACAGCCGCTACCCGCCGGGTTCTGCATATTCCCGCCGCTCTCCCTCGCCCTCGGAAACGACCTCTTCTGGCCACCACGCTCAGACCCCGCTTACCAACCGTTCGTCGTCACCTCAGCGCCGTCGATCTCCATCGCCCCGACCTCGCCGCCCTTCGTCGCCGGCCCCATATGCCCGCTCCCGGTCGGAAAACTGATGGCTGCAGCGTCTGGGGGTGATGCTGCTCTGACGACCCGACCAGAAAACCCTCCTTTAACTCTTCATGCTCATCGGAACATCCTTAACGTCGACGTGGACGGGGTCCCTGTTACCGCTCTGATCGACACTGGAGCGCACGTCTCAGTCATGAATGCTCGTCTTCGCCGTCGCCTAAGGAAAGTGCTCACTCCTGCCCCCTCAACTGTGGTCCGTGTTGCAGATGGCGGTATGTCTATTGTCGTCAGAATGTGTACTGCTCGTGTTTCAATAGCCGGCCGCCATACTTCTGTGCTCTTCAATGTCCTCGAACACTGCCCTCATGACATCATTCTCGGCCTTGACTTTCTCACCGACCATTCCGCCCTTATAGATTGCGCCACAAGCATCGTTCAACTCGCTCTACCTGTTCCTTCAGAGCCACCGGATCCAATTGTTCACCGACTGTGCACCGCCGACTTTGTCCGCCTGGACCCCGATGCCGCCACTTATGTCCGTTTCTCCTCTGTCCCGCCAGTTCCCGATGGTGACTACATCATTACTCCGGTTCCTGATGTGCCCTTTACACGCAGTGTTGCCCTTGCGCATACAGTTGTCACCATGTCGGCAAATCAAGCGTCCCTTCCGGTTCTCAACTTTGCCTCTTACGTTCAGCCGCTCCCACAAGGTATGTCGCTCGCCACGCTGTGCCCTGCTGCCGAATGCGTCGTATCGGCGGTGAGAAGCGTCCCACCCTCGTCGAACTGCCGCGACTCTGACGTCCCACCGCCTGATGAATATGCAAAAATGATTGCTGCTGACCTCTTACCAGGGCAAGCTCACGACCTTCGGTATCTTCTGTCGTCTTTTCGCGACATCTTTGACTTCGATGACCGCCCTTTGGCTCGAACATCTGTGGTCACGCATCGCATCAACACCGGTGACGCAGCTCCTATTCACAGACGACCCTACAGAGTGTCCAGTACAGAACGCACCATCATACAGCAAGAGGTGGAGAAGATGCTCAGTAAAGACATCATAGAGCCCTCGTCGAGCCCTTGGGCCTCACCAGTTGTGCTGGTTAAAAAGAAGGACGGCAGCTGGCGCTTTTGTGTTGATTACCGGCACCTAAACAACATAACAAAAAAAGACGTCTATCCACTCCCAAGAATAGACGATGCTTTGGACTGCCTTCACGGAGCCAAATTTTTCTCTTCAATTGACCTTCGGTCCGGGTATTGGCAAATCTTTGTTGATGACAATGACCGCGAAAAGACGGCATTCGTCACACCGGACGGCATATATCAGTTTAAAGTTATGCCATTCGGCCTCTGTAATGTGCCAGCTACCTTCGAAAGAATGATGGACTCCTTGCTTCGCGGCTTTAAATGGTCCACATGTCTATGTTACCTCGACGATGTTGTGGTTTTTTCGCCCACGTTTACCACGCACCTCGAAAGACTGGCGAGCATTCTTTCTGTCTTCCGTAGAGCCGGGCTACAGCTCAATTCGTCGAAATGTCAATTCGGTCGCCGCCAACTCACCATTCTCGGACATCTAGTCGACGCTTCTGGTGTCCGCCCGGATCCTGTTAAAGTTAAAGCCGTCAAGGACTTCCCTATTCCCCAGTCGTCTACGGATGTGCGCAGCTTCGTCGGCCTCTGCTCGTACTTCCGCCGTTTCATCAAAAATTTTGACAGGCACCGCTCGCCCCCTGACCGACCTTCTAAAGAAAGACACCCCTTTTACCTGGGGCCCTGCCCAAGAGGAGGCCTTTTCTTCACTAGTCGACTTACTCACCTCCCCACCTATTCTGGCCCATTTTGATCCGTCGGCTCCGACTGAATTTCGCACAGACGCCTGCGGTTATGGGATTGGCGCCGTGCTAGCCCAACGTCACCAAGGGCAAGAACGCGTTATTGCATATGCCAGCCGCCTCCTTTCTACAGATGAGCGAAATTACTCAATTACAGAGCGCGAGTGTCTAGCTCTTGTTTGGGCTGTAGCTAAGTTCCGACCGTACCTGTTTGGCCGTCCATTCTCCGTAGTGACCGATCACCACGCCCTTTGTTGGCTGTCTTCACTGAAAGACCCCACAGGCCGGCTCGGACGTTGGACGTTGCGCCTCCAAGAGTATTCTTACACTGTTCATTACAAGTCAGGGCGTCTCCATCAAGACGCCGACTGCCTGTCTCGGCACCCTGTAGAGCCGCCTGATCCTGGAGACAACGACCTCGGCCCGTGCCTCTTCGCTATCTCCGATCTGGTTAACATCGCGGACGAGCAGCGACAAGACTCTTCCTTGCGTATTCTCATTGATCGCCTCAACTGTGCCAGCCGAGATCCTTCATTGCAACTGTTCGTCATTCAGGATGGCGTCCTATACCGCCGCAACCTTCGTCCTGACGGACCTCCGCTCCTGCTAGTCGTTCCCCACCGTCTCCGTTCATCAGTCCTAGCGGAACTACACGACCTACCGACCGCAGGCCACCTCGGCGTCTCCCGCACATACGATCGGGTCCGACGCCGCTTCTTTTGGCCTGGTCTGTACCGCTCTGTTCGGCGTTACGTTGCCTCCTGCGACCTCTGTCAACGCAGGAAGAGACCATCAACGTTGCCTGCTGGCCTTCTACACCCTATTGACGTACCTCTCGAACCATTCTACCTTGTTGGACTCGACCTTCTCGGACCTTTTCTGACATCCTGCTCCGGCAACCGTTGGATTGCTGTCGCGACCGACTATGCGACCCGGTACGCTATCACGCGTGCGTTACCAACAAGTTGCGCAACCGATGTCGCCGACTTCCTATTGCAGAACGTAATCCTTCACCACGGCGCTCCACACCAATTGCTGACGGACCGCGGCCGCTACTTTTTGTCCCGAGTAGTTGACGATATCCTCCGGTCCTGTGGCACGCAGCATAAGCTCACTACAGCTTACCATCCCCAGACGAACGGGCTTACCGAGCGCCTCAACAGGACTCTGACCGATATGCTATCCATGTATGTCTCGCCCGACCACCGCGATTGGGACGTTGCCTTGCCTTATGTAACATTTGCTTATAATTCGTCGCGGCATGATACCACCGGCTATTCTCCTTTCTACCTTCTGTTTGGTCGGCATCCTGCGCTGCCATTGGATACATTACTACCGAGTTCTACTGCCTCGACCTCAGAGTATGCACGTGACGCCATCTGCCGAGCAACTATGGCCCGTGAAATCGCCCGAGACCGGCTCACCGCATCTCAGACCTACCAGAAGTCAGTTTACGACCGCCGGCATCGCCCAGTACACTATCCGCCGGGCTCACTCGTCCTCCTTTGGTCTCCTTCTCGCCGTGTAGGTCTCTCTGAGAAACTTCTACGTCAGTACAGTGGCCCTTATCGAGTTCTCCGTCAGGTGACCGACGTGACCTACGAGATTACACCTCTTCATGCTCCGACGTCGTCCACTAGCCCTTTGACTGACGTCGTTCATGTAGTCCGTCTCAAACCGTACCACACGCCTGCTACATCATCCACTTAGCACCGGGACGGTGCTTTTGCCGCCGGGAGTTATGCTACGGTTGTGCTTGTGCTTGGAACGCTCGTGCTTGGTGCGCTCGCGCTTGGAACGCGAAGAGGACGAAGTGCGTTTCTGCGGCTGGGCTTCGCGTGCCCGGTTGTTCGGCTGCGTGGCTGTAAGCTGTTTCCCTGTAAATATATTTTTCCCTTTTGGTGTGCACATCTTCACGTTACAATATATAGAAACAGCATTGTTCACTCAGAAAGAAATTATCCACAAAGCATTTGAACATAAACAGTTGTGAATAGGAATTGACATCGACTTTCCACAGGCGTTTGGGCGCCTGAATCACCAAACTCATTAAAATGTTGGAACTGTATGAAATTCGCGGAGCAGCCCTGCATCTCCTTGAGTCTTATCTGCAGCGCCGCGTTATGTGCGTTAGCATTATGAACGCTACATCCCTCTTTGGAGAGATTTATACCGATGTTCCTCACGGAAGCATTCCGGGGCTGCTGGTTTTCATTTTGTATATTAATGACATTACTTCGATTAGCAATAATCTTTAGAACGTTATCTACGGCGATGATACTACATTGCTCTTTCGAGGCAGCGACATGCAATCACTGGTGCGCACTTTTAATGACACCCTGGTAGTTTTAAATAAATGAAGTGAATCGAACTCGTTACTCCTTAATACCGCAAGAACTAAAGCCGTCCTCTTTCATCCATGACGGCATGGGGCCCCAGCACATTACGAACTGTAGCTTGGTAACTGCCGAATAGAACTTGTTGATACAATAAAAACTCCAGGTGCTCTGTGTAACGCAAACATGTCATGGGAATAAAGAGGAAATGTGGGCTAGTTAGAAATCATTCACAATCATATCTGCTAGTGGTTGTTTTGACACGAGGACAGAGTAACACGTACGCACAGGACAGACGCTAGTCTACAACAATGTTCTCAGAACTTTGCAAAAGTGTCCGAATACTTGCGAGACTTAGTCGTTTTCTTCCCGTTTCCATCGAGCTTATAATTTTCAACATACTCTTTCTTTCGTTTATTAATTACTGTTTTTTTTTTGTGTGGGGAAATTCTGTGGAGAAAAATGTCAGTAAAATATACCTTCTGGAGAAAAGGGGGATTTGTTGTATTGCCAATGTGAATTTGTATGCCCATACTCAAGAACTATGCCGACGTTTCAGTATTGTCCTGGTACAGAACTGGTATGACTATTGTTTGAGCGCTATAGGCATAAGAAATCTGTCAATAATAATCAGTATGTATTTTTGCACCTAGCCGTCTTAGAGGCCAGTGCTCCTGCTTACGTACTTGGACAGCAAACATTTTGGCATGTTCCTAGTTCCAGAACTGAACTTGGGGCCGAGTGTTGGGCTATACCTTGTCGCGAGTTTTAAATACTTATTGTGCCAGAAAGATTCAGTTAGAAAAATGTTGCTTTCTTTTCATCGAATCCTTGTTCCTGTGGTAACTTGTTTTCTCTGAATTGGCAAAAGGGTGATTTTATATCATGTGCTTGTATTAGTGTCTCCTTGCACTTGTTATTGATCCATAATTAGCAGAGTAGGAATTTTCGTGTTCACTGTGCGGGGGAGGGGGGGGTGGGACTCAGGTATTATTCGAGCGAAACAAGTTCGCTTTTTGCCTGCGCCTGCCCACATCTTTATGTTGCAAATAAAAAATGAAACGAAATGACCTTTCTGCCAACCATTCTACATCTTGCAGTTTTTAACGTGGTTGAAAAATAATCCGGCAGTAATTCTTCACAGTACCACTCCAGCAAATGTCCAGCCCATTTATCAAACACTTGAAGAATATCGCCTAAATCCTTTCGGTTGCTAAATAATTTCGAGGTGGTTATGAACTCTACAGCTTTAATAGACGCCAGAGCATCTCTATTATAAGAAGGAAAAAATAGGAAGGCGGAAAATTGAAAGAGAGAGTTGTGCGGCAAAAGCATTCGCTCTTCATGTTTAAAATGAGACGCGAACATTTCTACCCGAACGTAAGCGCTGCGCGCGTATGCATAACGTACATTTCGTGCAGTCCCCAAAATGGGAAGAGAAGCCAGCGATAATGCTGCCGTTGAACACGACCGCTTCGACTGATGTCCTCTCTGTTTTCCCGTCTGCGATCACCTCGACGTCATACCTGGCGACCAAGCCCAGCGCAGTGAAGCGGCACGAAGTGACGAAATAGGGAGCGGCCAACGTCACCTGCCCACTAAAATGGCAGTCACCCTTACGTCGCACCTGCGAAAGAGAATGGTGAAATCAAACAGAAATAATGCATGCATGATGATCTTGAAAGCTTAATTTTGACAGAAAATTTGTTCGCGAAACAGAAAAGAGCTTTGAGTAATAATTGTTCTGTGGTTTATAATGATTAAACGATGAGAGAGGTCTCAAACTGCATCCTTCAGAGTTCGGAGTATTGTGATTCCGAGGGCACATACTCACATTATGGTAGGCCAATTAAAGGCCTTGTTTTTGGCAAGGAACATAGATGGAAGAAGTAAATTACTGGTTGAACATAAGATTACGGTCATTGAAAATACAGGGAGTGATTTGAATTCAATCAAGAAGAGAAAGAAAATGTCGCGAAGCAAAAGCCGATCGGACAAGAATATAAATTTTTTTTCGCGTTTCGCCAACCACTCCGACTGCCGTGATCAAGCAAGGGCGCTGCGGAAGATAGCAAAATGGATCCCGTACGTCAAACTGAGAACAAGCTTACCCATCGGCCCTTCCCAAGCTTTTCCAATTACAGCGGTTGAATTGAAGTAACAAAAAGCTAGTCATTGTAAGAATACCTTAAAGATTACAATCACACAACATTGGGGATTCCTCCCACGCAAGTACTCCCGTGCAAGGGTTCCCTCTTTGCACTCCGTGTAAAACTGTGTCCACTGCTCATTGCCCCTATCGCCCGCGTTTTGTGCGATGGGCTCAGGCGGTCTGTCTTGAGACGGCCACCCGGACCAGAGTGAAAAAATAATTGTTTGTCTCTCTCTTTCTCTCTTTTTAGTTTCATATATCGCGGGAGATTGTCACAAAGTTTGTGCCTGCCTTGTCCTTCATTCACTTTTGCGGTCGAGGTAGCAAAGGTGACTCAGTTTTTAGGGAAATGCGTCGTGGCGCGGCGCTGATTATTTTGACCTTCGGTATGGACGGTTAACCGCTCACGATGCTGGTGGGTCATTCAAGGCGATTCCGCCCCCTTCCCGTATCGGCGCCAGCTCGTGAGCGCTTGCACGTTGCAAGACCAAGGAGCTGTGGGTTGAATGTCATGGCACCCTTCGCGACCTTCGCATGCGACCCTCGTTAGCAACGAGGATTTCAATCGTTCGGACTTCAACATTTCTTTGCGCTTTTTCTCCCTTAATGTACGCCTCTCGTTTGTACATGGCGCCTGATGAGATTTTTTTTTTCATTTGCCACGAGAATGCGGCAGCGTTAAAACCGCGAGCCGAGCAGTTTGACCTGTTGAAATCTGTGTGTGTGGACGTGGCTGCGGTCAGCGAGGGAAGTGGTCGCCAAGCGAGTTTAGGCAGTGGTCTGACGCGTAGAGCGCGGTGACCCCGAAGACGCGTGGCCCATGTTCACACGTATCCGCAAGCCCCCATCAGCCCCGCAACAAACATCCGCAGCCCGACGCTCCCTGCAACTAGTCCTTGCCACTGCGCAGCTAACCCACCGTTTTCCCTACTCTCTTGAACTTTTTTCTTTGTCTTGCTCGCTGTTTCTCATCTTTACCTTCATTACAATATTTCTTTCTCACGTAGAACTGTTGTATAGTTATTACTATTGTATTCCATCCTAACATTAAAGCGTTTGTTGGGATCGTAGCTATGTTCTTCTTGATTGTCTCGCGCCTGACCAACTGGCGGTATTTTGTTAAGCTTGGTGTTGTGATAGTTTGATCTTGTTATTTATACAAGTAACAGCGTTTGCTACTGAATCTGCCAGCGCCTCTTTCCTCAGGGCAACGGCTAATCAACTGTGGCCCTTATCGCCGGTCAGCAGTCCCAATCTCGTCTTTTGCACGCGGGGTGGAAAAACTTGTTGCTCAACACCCTCCAAACCTACGAAGACTGCAGCCAAGAACAAGCCAGTGGCTTCGTAGGGGCACTCAATAGAAAGTTAAATGACAATACTATATAGGACCGTCAGCGCAGCTTATTGGCAATTAGGATAGGATGTAAGAGAGGACAGAAAGCACAAGATTACCACATGCATCGGATACAAACATGTTAAGCCCAATTTAGGCAATGTTTAAGTTGCCTACCACACTCTTTCTGAGTGGAATAAGCTCTGTACTAATTACGGTCTCCTGCGGGGCCACTACTTGTAGGGATAGCAAACATATAGTTTCCCTTTAGCTACGCAGTTTACTGAAACAGATTGATGCGCCCGAAAATGTTGTATTTGAAGGCCTTCGCGTTTTTTTAGTGATATCGAAATTGAAACGATTACTTCAGTGCAAGATACTATTTGTCACAATATTTCAGCATGTACGACCATCACAACCCTAAAACTCTATGCGGAAGAAACACGAACGTTATTGGGCTAATGCACTCTGCCAACGTCCAGTGTAAAGAAACCTTAACCCGGTCTGGCCTGCACCACCACCTGTATTAACAGGCCAGTGAAAAGTTAAATTCTCAACAAGGTACTTATATATATATATATATATATATATATATATATATATATATATATATATATATATATATATATATATATATATATATATATATATATATTGTAACGAAGACAGGACCGGCACAGATCACGGTCTCAGCGAAGTCCAGCGCACAGCAGGGAACTCACAAGATGGCTGTCCGAACCACACACACACTTCGTCTTTGTCCACCGGCACACGCACACTTCGTCTTCATCGTCGGCGCGCTCCCATGAGCACGCGCCAATATATATATATGCACTGTCGCCTATCTTAAAACGCCGAAACAGTTCCTTTTGGTAGTCAGCGGTTGCATACCATTCATTAACAGATGCTAATAACGAAATATAAATAATAAACAATGCTTCCGATAGCTTAATAGTAAGGAACAAAATATCCAAGTACAGAATATTTGTTTTCCCTGCAATTAGCGAGGCCTTGAGAGATTATGTGATATAGTGGGCTATATTAGCATTCAACCTAATTGACACGGGGCTACTAAACAAGTCCAGGCGTATGACGTATTTTGTGACACCGTGACAACATGCTAACTAAAATGCAACACCAAACCCTAGGTTTAAAATTTAGTTAGTGAACGCTACTATATTTAAAAGACAAAGTGCAGTAATGGTAACTTAATAAAATATTGCCTGCATTAAGGCGTTAGTTTATTGTTCAGAACAATATACGAAAACACCTTGTATTTATGTATAGTTATCAGGTGCCAAAGGATCCTGAGGAAAAATTTAAAGCATATTGGCGACGGTGCTTTTTAATCTTTATCAAAGTAAGCCTTTTCTAGAGTTTTGTTAAAATCCCAGAATCATTTTAACGCCTAAAGAAAATTAATCTGACTGTTATGGGAGTAAAAAGTTTCTACGACGGCAGTAGAAGGGGCAGATTAATACTGGGCAGAAGTTTTAGCCTCAGTTTGTTATTCCTTTCCACATTAATGTCCTAAATACCGCCGTTATTCTAATCCCTTACCTATTGGACAATGTTTATTTTTATTTTTCTTGCTCTGAAATTGCAGGTCCCGATTTTTTTTTTTGCTTTGCTTAGAACAGAAATGCTTGGACACAATTATTTTATATGTATCCAGGTTTCGCAAGGTTTTGTTTTACAGTCTGCTGTGAATCAAACTAACAATTTTACGAAAACGGGAAAGCCACGTTTTTATACCCTATGTGATAAACAATTTAAAAAAAATCTGCAGTGTGTCTTGCATATATATATATATATATATATATATATATATATATATATATATATATATATTGTTACAGGTTCTATTTACAAATAATATTTACAAGGCAGGTCGAGAGGAGCCTGGTGCGCCGGCGGCAGGATACTTGACTTTCTCTTCTACTTCCAGCCGCCGCACGTCTTCTTTATTCCCCAGAGCCCATGCGCAGCACGTGACATTTCCCCGTTCGCAGACGAAGCCCTCTGGGCCAGTCAATCAATCGGGGTCCCGAGAGTGGAATGGCTTCAGCCGTGCGACATGCACGACCTGGGTTGTCCTTGAGCGGCGTCCTTGCGTTGATTGGGGAGAGATGACATAGTTGAGGTCATTGAGGCGAGCAACAACGATGAACGGGCCTGTGTAGTGGGATAGCAGCTTTTCTGATAAGCCACGCTTGCGTAGGGGCGTCCACAACCATACAACGTCACCGGGCAGGTAGGAGACATCCTTGCGCCGGCGGTCATAACGCTGCTTAGAGCGATGCTGTGATGCCAAGGTGCGTATCCGGGCAATCCGACGGGCTTCTTCAGCGCGACATAGAGTGTTGGCAATAGAAGGCTCGGTGTCGAGAGAGAAAGGTAAGAAGCTGTCGAGGGAGCTTCGAGGCGGACGGGCATAAAGAAGGAAGAATGGGCTGTAACCAGTTATTTCATGCCTCGACGTGTTATAGGCGTATGTAATGAAGGGAAGCACGTCGTCCCAGTTCTTATGGCGGGAATCGACATACATGGCCAGCATGGTCGTGAGTGTCCGATTGGTACGTTCAACCAGTCCATTAGTCTGGGGGTGGTATGGCGTCGAGTGGCGAAAATGGCATGAACTAAGACGCAGAAGCTCTTCCACAACGTCTGCCGTAAACTGGCGACCGCGGTCACTGATAACAACTCGAGGAGGTCCATGCCGGAGGATGACAGCACGAAGAAGGAAGAGCGAGA
The DNA here is from genome assembly GCF_052857255.1 of Amblyomma americanum. Lineage (NCBI taxonomy): Eukaryota > Metazoa > Arthropoda > Arachnida > Ixodida > Ixodidae > Amblyomma > Amblyomma americanum. The sequence goes on along the minus strand of NC_135505.1, from coordinate 106,306,823 downwards.
CCTCAGCAGCGGTGGCGCAAGGTAGGGCGGCGGTCTCACAGTAACGGGTGTGGTGATCAACGCACACTATAATCCAGCGGTTACCGTTGGACGAGCGGGGAAACGGGCCGAGCAGATCGAGTCCAACTTGTTCATATGGCGTGCTTGGAGGTGGCAAAGGATGCAGGCGTCCAGGCGGAGAAGTCGTGGGAAGCTTGAACCGCTGACACTGCACGCAGGTGGCCACGTAGCGCTGAACCATGTGACGCATTTTTGGCCAGTAAAAACGTTCTTTGATGCGGTTAAGGGTCCTGGCAAACCCCAAGTGCCCAGCCGTGACGTCATCGTGCATTGCCTGCAGAACAGAGGAGTACAGAGTAGCCGGAACGACGAGGAGAAAGAGCGCACCTCCAGGCGAGTAATTCGTTCTGTAGAGTAAACCGTCGCGAACGCAGAAAGGGCTTGCGGATGTCGGGTCACGGGCTTCGGCAAAAAGCGGCGCCAAGAGCTGATCCTTGCGTGGAAAGTGCCAAGATCTGGAAACTCTTGGGAAACGGCAGCGAGATAGTCATCGAAGTTTTCATTATCGGAAGTAGTAACCGTGAGCGGCAGCCGCGAGAGGCAATCTGCGTCGGCGTGTTGGCGGCCACTTTTGTAAGACACTTTGAAGTTAAACTCTTGGAGGCGTAACGCCCAGCGGGCCAACCGACCGCAGGGGTCGCGTAGATTGACCAGCCAGCACAGAGAGTGATGGTCTGTGACGACTGTAAAAGCACGTCCATAAAGGTACGAACGAAACCGTTGTACGCCGAAAACAACGGCGAGACACTCTTGCTCTGTTACAGTGTAATTGCGTTCCGACTTGCTGAGGGTGCGACTTGCATAAGCGACAACGTGTTGATTGTCCTCATGGCGTTGGATAAGCACAGCACCCACGCCGATGCCGCTGGCGTCAGTGTGGAGTTCAGTCGGTGCTGTCGGGCAGAAATGACGCAATATTGGCCGCGAGGTGAGGAGAAACTTGAGCTGCCGAAACGCGGAGTCGCATTCGGGAGTCCAGTGGAAAGGGGTGTCTTTCTGCAGGAGACTTGTAAGCGGGTAGGCTAAATCAGAAAACTTGGGAACGAAACGCCGAAAATATGAGCAAAGTCCTAGGAAACTTCTGAGCTCTTTCCCTGATTTGGGTTCTTTGACACTGCTTACAGCTTCAACCTTCTGCGGGTCGAGTCTGAGGCCATCCTTGTCAACGAGATGACCAAGCACAGTAATTTGGCATTCACCGAAGCGACACTTCTTCGAGTTCAGCACGAGGCCCGCTCTCTCTATGCAGTCTAGGACAATGGCTAAGCGGCTGTTATGTTCGGCGAAGGTCCTACCAAAAATAACAACATCGTCCAGATAACACATGCAAACTTGCCACTTCAGGCCACGTAAAAGCGTATCCATAAATCGTTCAAAAGTGGCAGGAGCGTTGCAAAGGCCGAAAGGCATAACATTAAATTCATACAACCCGTCAGGTGTCACGAATGCTGTCCTCTCTTTGTCTTGCGGGTGCATCGGGATCTGCCAGTACCCGGACCGTAGATCCACCGAGGAAAAGTAGGAGGCTGAGTGGAGGCAGTCAATGGCATCATCAACGCGCGGGAGCGGGTAAACATCCTTCTCTGTGACAGTGTTAAGCCGGCGGTAGTCGACACAAAATCGCCAAGTGCCATCTTTCTTTTTGACAAGGATCACTGGAGCAGCCCACGGGCTTGAAGATTCCTGAATGATGCCGCGGTGCAACATGTCACGGACTTGTTCATCGATTATCTGACGTTCGGAAGGCGAGACGTGGTATGGCTTCTGGCGAATCGGCTGTGCAGATCCAGTATTGATCATGTGATGGGTACGGGAAGCTGGAATCGGCGGAGGTTGATCGCGACCAAAGTCAAACAAGTCCGCATGCTTCATAAGAACGGCCACTAGTACCTGGCGGTCGCTAGTGGGTAGGGATTTGTTGACCATGGCTAGGAATTGAGAGCCGCTCAGATCGCGGCGTCTAGTTGGACGAGACACGTTGTCAGTGAGCGCGGCAACTGGTACAGAAAAACGTTCTTCAAAGCCAGCAAGTTTTAAACCACATGGCAATACTGCAGGTTCGTTGGAATGATTGACAGTCCAAAGAGTGGCATGGCCCTTGGTCACATGGACGACGCTGCGGGGTACTAGCACACTTTTCTTTGCACAGTTAAGAGAACAAGGTTCCACCACAGCATCGAAGGCATCAGAAATCGTGCTCGAGGACACAACGGGAACGAATATGGCAGACATTGCTGGAACGACGGTATCTTCAGAGACAGAAAACACTTGGGCAACCACTGGCGAGTCTTCTACGAGAGCTGACCGAAGGCCAGGACTTAACGATATGCCACCACTGCGGAAGTCGAGAGTAGCGCCGCACTGGTGCAAAAAGTCAATACCGAGGATGATGTCATGCGTAGAACGAGGGAGCACCGTGAATTCAGCTCGGAAGAGGTGGCCAGCGATCACTACATTCACAAAACAAATACCAATCGGAACCAATGATTCTCCCCCTACACCCCGGTATATAACAGCACGATCCCAAGCGAACATTATTTTACGACCCAGACGGTTCTTGAAAGTTGAACTCATCACTGACACCGTGGCACCAGTGTCCACTAAGGCCATGACGCAAATACCGTCCACTAAAACTTCAAGGCGGTTCCTTAGCATAACAATGGGCAGAGGAATTGGCACTGTCGATGATCCGGCGACCGCACCTCCATCGGCCGCACACGCTAGTTTCCCGGGGACGGTGGGGAACGACGTTGGGGGGAAGGCGAGCGGCGAGAGCGGTGCGGAGGTGGAGTCAGACTTCGGTCAGAGGCAGAAGAGTCGTTCCGTGGTGGCGCGTAACTGGATGGGCGCTGAGACGATGTGAAGACACGGTCATGAACAGGCGCATTGAAACTCAGGCGAGGGTTCGACCATTGGCACTGGGAGCGGGAAAACTGGCCCCGGCGACGGCAGAATCTAGAGATGTGACCGATCATACCACAGCGGTAACAAAGTGGTGGGTCGGGGGGGGGGGGGCACTCGGGAGAACACTCCTCGTAGCCAGTGTCGAAACGACCATCGTACTCCGGCTGCCGCAGGTGGCGTTGCGGATGAGCTGGCGCCCTGGGGCCGGGGCGGGTGATCCGGGGAGCGTCGCTGTAATCAATGCGAGTAGCACTGGTAGGGGCCTGGGCAGACAAACTCCAAGGGGAGGAGCGGTAGGCGGGAGCCGCCTGCAGAGAACAGCTCCCATACGGGACCTCACTGCGGCGCGCAAGATCTTGATGCCGGGAGAGTTCGTCACGCACGATTTGACGAATGACGTCAGGGGGAGTCGCCACATTCACAGGCTCGTGGAAATCCACGCTGGCGACGGTGGTGACGTTAGGCAGGCGACCGAACTTGGGAGTAATTCGACGCAGTTTTAGAGCTTCAAAGGTGCGGCAGTGCTTGATGATATCCGTGGGCGAGTCTAAATTTTCTTTACTAATAAGAAAGCTGTAGACGTCCTCTGCGATGCCCTTGAGGAGATGACCAACGCGATCTTCGTCGGACATACTGGGATTAACGACTTTGCACAGCTTCAAGACCTCTTCTATGTAAGTCGTGCAGGTCTCTCCAGGCACTTGCGCTCTCTGAAGCAAAGACTGCTCAGCGCATTTTCGTTTGGCAACAGTATCCCCGAAGGAGCTGCGGAGCTCTTCCATGAAGCGGTCCCAACTTGTTATTAATGCCTCATGGTTTTCGAACCAAGTTAGCGCGGTGCCATCGAGAAAGAAGACGACATTGGCCAGCTGAAGAGTGGCACCCCAGCCGTTGTATTTGCTCACCCGCTTGTAATTGGTGAGCCAATCATCCACGTCTTCGCCAGCCTTCCCGGAAAACGTCCGCGGCTCACGGTAGTGCTGCCAAGCGGGCATTGCGGCGCAGGTCGGACGTGCGTCGGCTTCCTTGGGCATTTGCACGGGCAACGGTGGCAATCCGGCGATTCTTCGGCTGCAGCGGTTGCGAGAGGGGTCCGTGGTGATCGACCCAGCACCTCCACCACACTGTTACAGGTTCTATTTACAAATAATATTTACAAGGCAGGTCGAGAGGAGCCTGGTGCGCCGGCGGCAGGATACTTGACTTTCTCTTCTACTTCCAGCCGCCGCACGTCTTCTTTATTCCTCAGAGCCCATGCGCAGCACGTGACAATATATATATATATATATATATATATATATATATATATATATATATATATATATATATATATATAAAAAGAGAAGTGACATGTGGTGTGTGATCCTCTGTAAAGCGCGTCGAGTGCGAAACCGTCCAGGAGAAAATCTAGCACATGGCGCACCGTTAGTGATAGCGGTGGCAGGTAAACTAGTGCGACAACTTTCGAAATGCAGCCTGCGCGGCGTTTGTACGCACCCTTCGGCGGAAGTTTCCCACGGTTCCATTTTCAAGATAGAACTCTATGAATCCTGAACTTGTGGTCTTGTGGTCCACGTCGAAGGAGATGTCGTGGAGCCGAGTTTTGTCCAGGGGAACGGTAGACAAAATCCGGTCGAAGGCGAAGTTGATACGCCAGACGCTGGCCAGAGCGGAAGCTGCTGCACAGGAGTGAGACAGAAAAAGCAAAAATTACGAGCAAATCTCAATAAGAAAGCCTCAAGTGCATGAAGTGTGCGGGCCGAAGTTTAATAACGTAGAGGAAGAACCACTGTCCTTACATAGAACATTGAGGTTAAACTAAAGTTTGTTGATAATGATAGAATACTGCCTTGTGATTTACAGGACCAAACAAAACACAGCGCGAAGAGAAGAACGACACAGGAGCCGTGTCTTTCTTATATTCATTTGTGTTTGCACCGTTCTTATAAGTGATGTTATACCAGCTAGCCCGCAGCAGCACTTTCATTTACAACACAATTTCAGTGAGCTGCAAAAATATATGCTATAATCATAAGCGATAGAACTTAAAATGAAACATAGAGCGAGAGCCAGAGTAAAATTGTGTTTTGAAATTCCTGCCCATTTTAACTTTCATTTCATCCATTCGTTCAGAATACGGTCCATACGTCCACACACAGGAAGGGGCGCGTTTGAGTGTTACGAATGCAATCTCTTGTCTTAAGCGATGGGTCTTGCTGCACTATTGTAAAAAAAAATTGTGTTAACTAGGTGAAAAGTTTCGGTCAAGTTGGCCCGTGCTCGGTTAGGTTCGAAAACATATGCGACTGAGTACTCAAGCTTACCCGCAATTAGAAGCAGGACACCGACACGCACGATCATAGTTGCAGCCTAAAATGAAACGAAGCACGATTCAATAATACACGATGATAATACATCTGTGCAACGCTGAGCAGGTGGCGATAAGCCGATCAGATATGCCAGCAGCATTTCGCCACATTACATCCGCCATGAAGTAGCGGCTACTGTCTTCTTTGGTGCATAGTCCCTTAAGTTTCGATTAATTAGCCGCACCTTGAAAAAAAAGAGCCAAAATAACGTTAAGAGCCAAAGGACGAAAATAACCGATGCCAAAAAGGCCAATAAGAGCCAAAAGGTTAATTCAGAAACCCGCCATTAAAACTTCGAAGTCAGGGTGGCTTGGTTTATGTGGGATTTAACGTCCCAAAGCGACTAAGGCTATGAGGTACGCCGTAGTGAAGAGCTCCGGAAATTTCGACCACCTGGGGTTCTTTTACGTGCACTGACATCGCACAGCACACGGGCCTATAGAATTTCGCCTCCATCGAAATTCGACCGCCGCGGCCGGGATCGAACCCGGGTCTTTCGGGCCGGCAGCCGAGCGCCATAACCACTCAGCCACCGCGGCGGCTCGAAGTCTGGGTGTGGCGACCTAGTTACTCTAATGGAACCTGGCTAAAATATACTAATTCCCGTTTTGTTGACCTATCGACGGTGTGCTTACACAATCCTCTCCTAGTTTTTGAATGTGAGCGGCTTCTATGATATCACATGTGAGCTGATCCGCATTTCTCGCGATGACGGTGCATTCATGCAGGAAGGGCTCTCAAGAATTGGAGGGCCACTTTAGGCAGCAGACTTCCAGGTTTCTCTTTACAGTGTTCTAAACATTATTGGAATGCTCCATAAGACGCTCATTAAGTCAAAACCTAGTATGCCCCACGTAGACCTTGCCACAGTAGGGTCTATGCCATCCAAATTGAAGAAGCCGCCCACATTCAAAAACTAGTCATAGGATTCTGTAAGCACACCGTAGATATCTCTGACAAAACAGAAATTAGACTATTTGGGCCAGGTTGCGTTAGAGTAATTAGGTCGCCCTAGCCTAACTTCTATGTTTTTATGGTTAGCCTTTCTGAATTCCCCTTCCAGCTCTTATTGCTCCTGTTGGCATTGGTTATTTTCGTCCTTCTGGTTTTAACCACCTTTTTGGCTCTTCTATTGCATTTTATTATCATTCTGCTGTTACGGTCTTTTGGCTCTTTCACTGCTTTTCGCTTACATGTTGTCATCGCATATTGTCATTTGTTACTCTGTTATTGCCTGTCGGCCTCATCCTTTTACCAGCCTTTCCATTTTAGTCTGTACCCAGGTACGGCTTTGTTATCCCGTGTCTTTTTTTTTACCTTAATTCTCTTTCTGTCGCGTGCAAGCCCAGTAGCTTTTCCCCATTTTTTCCCGCCCACTTTTCCTATATATATCGTGTCGCTCTGCAGTAAAAGAACAAGTTTAAGTCAGCGCTCTGTAGTCCTATCTTTCTCAGTCCATGTCTTAAGTTTTCACTGTTTTTTTTCGAAACCTTTATCATACCGTTTTGTATTTCGCTTCCTACCGCGTAACATTTGGAGACCGTGCGGACGTTCTCGTCATCCTGACCGTGCAGCTTCTAAGGGCTTCCGTTCTCTTTGGTTGTCGGCCGTGGGCCCCTGTGTACCGCCGCCTGGCTTACTCCGGGCCCATCACGATCCGACTAGCCCTGCCGCTATCTACAGCCTCGCCTTCAAGACATGATGACCAGCAGCAGGCCCAGTTGGAATAGACCCCTTACGACCTCAGGATGCTGCTACGCCCAGACGGCGACACCTACAAAGACAGCCCCCCCCCCCCCCCCTCGATAAACCCGTCCGACGCGTCCATGAGCCCTGGAATTCGGCTCTGTGCGACCCCTGTACACGAACCTCCGATGAAAACGTTAATTACATTATCTCATTCGTTGTGGTGGAGAACACTATTGTCTTCTATCTTTCCGTGAGTGCCCCCCGCCCCCAATCACCTCATCCCTCCGATCCCAAGTAATTGATTGGGAGGATCACGCTGTGACCTCGGATAAAGCTGCGCCGGAGACGACGACTAAGTGGGCACTGGCGCGGGACAAAATTGTCGCGTTAGGCATGGAGTCATTAACTCACATTTCATCCTGTCATCAAGTCATACACTTCTTTCGCTTGAAACAATGTAAAATTCCTTTTTTGTTCTTAGGTTCTTTGTTGTAACCTTGTTTAAGGAAGATAGCTTTCAATGCGGAGGTTCCCGGAGAACATATAGAGTGTTCTTCGGCAAAGAAACGTGCTTGATCGTGTAACTTCCTCAAGAGCACCGCCGCTGCTTCGCCTCTCACGACTTCTCATTATCAAGGGTTGTCGTTATAAAAACCCCTATACGCCTTGAAATGGTCAATTGTTTTAGGGGAATCCCCCAAAGTGGAGTAGATTGGACCAACACAGTTCCCACTTCGAGTAATTGGTGAATTCGCTCTTGCCCTACCATAAGCTTGCCATCCCGGTTAGCTCAGTTGGTAGAGCGGCTGCTCTGGTGAAGCAGTGGTCCCGGGTTCAAACCTCGGGCCAGGACGAATTTTTCTTTAACTATCAGGTTTCTGAGAAAGCTGTATAGCTTTCCTTTGAACCTGCATGGCTGAGCTCGGGTGGGTGTCAATGAGTAATTACTCCCTTATTACGCCTTGAAATTAGTAAAATGCGTTCAGGATCAGGAAACTCATAGTGGAACTAGAAACATGCCGGTGCATTCCAGTTAAAGCTAGAGTTAGTGATTTTGCGTTAGGCGTCTGCAAGCATCAGTACAAGAAGGATTTTGATGAACTCTTACCTGACTATTCCAGGTCGTCGTGGGAATCCGCGGTCACTTGCTGGAAGCGTCAACTCGCTTATATTGCGGCCTGGACATTGGCAGGCACTGATGGGAGGACGTTTGGCATTTTTTGCTGACGTCATAAGCCAATTATCTCCTGTGTACTGACGGGAACGGGATCCTGAAACACGCTGTCTGCGCTGCATTGCTGTGCGATAAGCGACAGGCTCTCTTTCTCGCAGACACTCCTTTCGATAAAAGGAACATGCGCCTCGTGCATTCCTTTCAACTACCTTTTTTGGGACAATGTGGGATATAATCACGTTTCAGTTGCTGTTCTGTATAACGAAACTGGCAGAGCAGATAAGGTCTTCACATGGAATTATTCGTTTTGTAGGTTTCTTCTCTGCAAGAGGACTAGAGTGCCTTTGACAATTGCAGGGATTTTGTGTTAAGTGTTGTTTGTCCATAATAAGCTGTAAAAAAAATCATTTCGCTAAAGCATTCTTCTGGTCGATGAAGGAGCTGGATTCTCAGATACTTACCAGAACAATTAGGCGTTATAATATGGGATCACAGTAGTCAAGTAATCGCATCTAATATGTGACTGCATGTTCTTCAAAATATTCGCCAAAGTTTCAGAATATTCGCATAATCTTCGTGCTTAGTGGGGCGATCAGGAATTTTTTTTTGAAGAAGCATGTTAACCGCGATAGTCTGACAGCACCTCTTCGCAGTGCTTAAGGTCAGTGCGGTTTCGGGGGGCCTCAGACTCCGCCACCAATGTTCGCAAAGGACCTGAGACCCCCCGTGCTAGAATTCACACTGCATGACTCCCAAGCAAGCAATTATTTGAATTTGTTTTGTCAGTGTTGGTGAAAATATTTTTCCTGTATAGTTTTAAAAATTTCGCTTTGATTTTTAAGGAGACCGATCCACACGTTTGCTGAAAAACGACATGGGGAAAAATACGAAGTCTGCAGCATTACACAAAGGGTAGAATAAAAATGGAAGTCGGTGTCCCCATAACACGTGTCAGTTCAGAGCTGGCCTCTCACTCTGAGGCTTCACAACAACAATGCGCACACTGGCATAGTGTGAGGATGGTTTGTTTCAGGTCTGTGACATATACTCAGAAAACAAGGCCTTTAAAAATGATTTCTCACATTTGTATAAAAGTATGTGTACAACAAGCCGCCATCTGCTCTCTCTTTCTACACTGTGATTTCTTTTTCCACCTGTGCTCTAATCCGTACAGACTCCCTCCGATGCATCCAGACTTTAAGCACTGCCTTTTCATGTTGAAACCCCCGAGAAGGTTTTGTGCCACGGCTAATCTACGTGAAGCTGCTCGTATTTTATTCCTTGGTGACTGCACATATTCGCCCATTAAAAGGTTGTTCTCGTACTTCATGTGCACGTGCCATTAGTGTCACCAAAACATTTTTTTTTAAATAGCAGAGCAATGTTGCTTTCTAATCAAATTAAGGTTTTGGCCGCCTCGTGCGTTTCAGAGTCGTATGGTTGGCGTTGGGGAGAGGTTTCTTCAGAAGCGTATTTTTTTTTGTGCAGCGGCAGAGTTCTATTTTCTCCTTCAATTAGACTGCGTACACTTTTTTGAACCGAACTTCACATATTCAAGCATATTTCGCCTATACTTAAAGCTATTTATGCGAAATACTTATGTTAGTACGGCTGCACAAGTAATACAGTAATTGACGCTGCTTCTTGAGCGATTAGCTCGTGCGCGCAGTGTTCCCAGGCACGATTCCCGAACCAGATCAAACTTTTATTCAACTTCCATGTTCCTGTGAGAACAGCTCGTAAAGAACGGACGCCGCCAACCAGGGAGGAATCTGCACGCCGGACTTCGTGTGAGCTGCTAGCAACTCCAAATAGGTGCCAGCGTGGAGAAAATTGGGGCCACCCTGAACGTTGCCCCTGAGGGCCGCGTCTACAACGGAAGGCTCTGCCTTTGTTTCTCGAGAAAGGATCCACCTGCCAGCGGACTCTCCGCTGCGTGACCACTGATCAGGGTTCATTGCGTCGTTGGGGGACAGAGCCCCCTTCCGCGTATGGAACAACGGCGGCCGCCTGCTACCATCTCCACCATGTGACGGGATTCGAAGTTGGTGGCCTTTCTGAGCGCAGTACTTCCAGTGAACCCTGCTATACGACCGATTCTTACAGGCCCGGCTATTCATGGTGCTGCGTCTCCTTCATCACTGATGCTGCTCGCAGGTTGCGAAATATCGACATCGCTACTATATTCGAACGCAACGCAAGAAGGGATCGGCTTTTCACCGCTCCCCCTCCAGCCAGTGGCGTGAGCCGATTCTCATGACGTTGCTGACGTGACAATGGAGGCAGTAGCTGCTGAAAGGGGATAGTCCTCTCCTTCTCATTTCCTTTTCATTTTACATAACTTTTTTGTACCAGAGGCTGAGCCCGTGTCGCATGCTGTAAGATGTATCTTTGAAAATTGTATGTTTGTATCCCCTTGCTATTATGCATTCAGGGATCTGCAGGAAATGTCAATAAATAAATAACAAACTAACTAAATAAATAAACAAAGTAAACATAATCAGGCTTAGTCAATTCCTTGAATCGTCACGGCGCACCTTGAAATACCATGCTAGCATGTTCATGGCAGTCGACCGACGCCATTGGCTGGAAGGTATCCTTTGCTAGGAAAAGCCGTTTCGTTCTTGAGTTAAATTCGACTACAGAAAAGCTGACCCTCGCCGCCGGAAGAGTAGCTGGAGGGCAACGGTGCCGCCTCGTGCTGTGGACGGCTTCCAGACACATAATGAAGGACCTCTTGATTATACGTAGATAATGTTGCAAGATTTCCTGGCCAGGAATCTGGGGCTGACTGACCTTGTCTAAGCAGCCGAACGGCATATGTGCGATACCTTCTGCTTACTGCATGTCTTGCTAACGCACTTTACGTTCTCTTATATGCAAAATAAACCTCTCGTAAACTCCTCCCTAGAACCTGTCCCCCCTCATCACATGACAGCAGCAGCCTTTCAAAACGTAGCCCTTGGACCTCTACCTGGCCGAGACGACACAGGCATATCAAAGGCCTACATCTAACAAGCTGAAACTTCGAGCTCAGGCGGTGCTAAGGAAACGCCATGTTCATTCCCACCTACGCTTCGTCAACCTCTGCTACATTTTGCTCATCGCGAAGATTTCTTCAGCTGCAGCATGGCTTAGCTTGGGTAGATTTCCATGAATAATTAGCATCTTTTTCTTCTCCTAACGCCAATAACATTCACAGTCGGCAGAAAAGTGTCTACGCGGTCTAGGTGTGCACGAAAATATTTACTTCGGAGCAGTCGCACGCCAGTCGTGGGAAATGCCTAAAAAATGCATGGACGTGAATGTTTCAACTGGTACATTTTACAGCGGTATAAGATTTCTCTTTCCGGGCATATTTCTTCCATATACATTTGTGGGCGATTGCAATCGAAAGATGTCTTTATTTTACTATATGCTTTTTATATAATACGTTTTTCTTAGTATTTTAACGAAGATTTCGCGAACACGGTTTAAAATTCTTAGGGCAATAACTCGCATTGTACGTGGTGAATTCCCGCGTATGAGTCTACCACGCAACTCGCGCCCCTCTCTATGCAGACAAAAGTGGACTCAAAATATAAGTTGACGAATACACCGCCCTGTTTCAGCGCCCGCCGCAGACCCGTGGTATATATGGTAGCGTAGTGGGGAAGGATCAAGACGGACAAAAGTTATTCTTAAAGAAAGCTGTTTATTGGGCTTACTTGCGCCCACAAGGAACTGAATCACTCGGCGGCGGCGAACCGAATGGCCCGCCACTGTCGGCCGTGCACAATTTAAACCTGATAGCGAACTTTCGACATAAAGCGTGCAGTTACTAGAACATTCCGGAACAATGAAGCATCAGCTCTGCCTGGCTGCGATCAATCGAGATAAATCTAGTTGCGTCTTGCGTCACAAACAAAGCGATAAAGCGGCGTGCCGGCAGCTTTGAAGAATGAACAAACACTGCAGATATTCGCGGCATTACTCCATTAACAAAGGAGCATCGACCCGATGCATTAAAACAAAGAAGGTGACTAGCAACAAGTAAAACGGATCGTGCGAAAATAAACACAGTGTGGAAAGACAGCGCTCTTTAGCACGCATAATAGGGCTTTAGACGGAAGACATGAACAACTTCTGGTTGTACGCGGCGTCGCTGGGATGCAGTCATTGCGTAAGAGAAGACTTCATAATCCAGTTCATCTAGCCGACGAAGAAACTTGTACGGGCCGAAATAGCGGTGCAAAAGCTTTTCACTCAATCCGCGGCGGCGAATGGGTGACCAAACCCCGACTTGGTCTGTATTCCAAGTTGCGTATTTGTAGGTTGTAGCGTCTGGCGTCGGTCCTCTCCTGGTCTTTGATCCTTAAACAAAAAAAGACTTCGGGCTTCTGCGCGTTCAAGGTAGGCGGCGACGTCGACGTTCTCTTCTTCGGTAACGTTGGGCAGCATGGCTTCTAGCGTGGCCGTGGCCTCCCCGCCATGGATGACCCTAAAATGCGTCGTCTGGGTGGTCTCCTGCACTGCGGTGTTGTAGGCGAAGACGACGTAAGGCATGATTACGCCCCAGGTTTTGTGTTCGGCATCGACATACATGGCGAGCATATCGGCGATGGTTTTGTTCAGGCGATCGTTCAGTCCGTTGGTCTGTGGATGGTATGCAGTTGTCCTCCGGTGGCTGGTGTGGGTATAACGCAGGATGGCTCGCGTTATTTCCGCCGTAAATGCTGTTCTTTTGTCCGTGATGAGCACATCAGGGGCGCCGTTTCCCAGAAGAATGCACTCCACTAAAAATTTGACGACTTCTGCTGCTGTTCCGTTCGGTAGGGCTCATGCCTCGGCGTAGCGGCTCAGGTAGTCCGTCGCTATGATGATCCACTTATTTCCAGACGATAACTTTGGGAAAGGGCTGAGCAAGTCCATGCCGATCTGCTGGAAGGGCCTTGAGGGGGGTTCAATGGGGTTCAGAAATCTGCTGGTCGGGTTGGAGGCGTCTTTCGTCACTGACAATCTCGGCAGGTTTTCACATAATGTGCGACATCGGTAGACAATCGGGGGCAATAATACTTGTCTTGAATGCGGCGGAGGGTGCGAGTAAACCCGAGATGTCCAGCTGTCGGCTCGTCGTGTGAAGCGCGTAGAACTTCTTCGCGGAGACAAGCAGGTGCATCAAGGAGGTAGGCTGTTTTGCTCGCTGCGAAGTTCTTCTTCACGAGGACATCATTCTGTACATAGAAGGAAGACAGTCCTCGCTTGAATGAAGCGGGGAGTGAAGAAACCTTGCATTCCAAGTACTCAATGAGGCGTTTAAGGGTCCGGGCGTTGCTGCTGTTCAAAAGAGCGGTGGCTGATGGGTCCCAGGAAGGCGTCCTCTTCGTAGTCCGACGTCGGTGCATCTACAGGGGCTCGTCAGAGGCAATCAGCATCAGAGTGCTTGAGTCCGGACTTGTAAACGACGGTGACGTCAAACTCTTGGAGGCGCAGACTCCATCGAGCGAGTCGGCCAGAGGGGTCCTTCAAATTGGCAAGCGAGCACCGCCTTGAACGGTCGTCCGTGGAGGTACGGGCGGAATTTCGACGTAGCCCAGATGATGGCAAGGCACTCCTTCTCGGTTGTCGAATAGTTAGCTTCGCCCTTGGAAAGGGAACGGCTAGCGTATGCGATAACTTTCTCCTACCCGTCGATTTTTGGACAAGGGCGGCCCTAGGCCCACGCTGCTTGCGTCAGTATGAACGTCAGTATCGGCGTTTTCATTAAAGTGCGCGAGGATCGGTGGGGACTGTAAACGAAGCTAAAGTTCCTTGAAGGCTACGTTTTGCGTCGCTTCCCATTTAAAAGGCACGTCTGCCTTCGTCAGTTGGGTCAGGGGCTCTGCGATGCGCTAAACGTTTTTGTCAAATCGTCGGTAATATGCTCACAGTCCGAGGAATCTGCGCACTACTTTCTTATCGGCCGGTGGTGGAAACTGTTCAATAGCAGCTGTTTTCTGCGGTTCTGGTCGTACTCCCTCTCTGCTAACGATGTGGCCTAGAAACAGCAGCTCTTCGTACACAAAGTGGAACTTCTCTGCTTTCAATGTTAGGACAGACGACTTGATGGCGTCTAGTACAGTTCGAAGTCTTTTGAGGTTCTCTTAAAAGTTCGAGATGAAGCCAACGAAGTCATCTAAATATGCCAGACAAATTTGCCACTTTACGCCTACAAGCACTGTATCCATTACTCGCTGAAACATTGCTGGTGCGGAACAGAGAGCAAATGCCATCGAATTGGACTCGAAAAGGTCATCCGGAGTGGTAAATGCGCTCTTCTCGCGATCTCTTTCATCGACCTCATTTACGAGTAGCCGTTCTTGAGTTCCATCGATGAGAAATACACTGCGTTACAGAGCCGGCCCAGTGTGTTGTTGATGCGGAGGAAGGGGTAGACGTCTTTGTTATGTTGTTCAAGCAGCGGCAATCAACGCAGAATTGAAGTGCGACGTCCTTCTTTCTCACTAGAACAACTGGTGCCGTCCATGGGCTGTTTGAAGGCTAGATGACGTCGTCGCGAAGAATTTCTTCCACTTGGTCCCGGATGGCTTGTCATTCTCGCGGCGAGACACGGTAGGGGATTTGTCGGAGAGGTCTGGCGTGCTGGTCGGTTATAATGTGATGCATGGCAATTGGAGTTTGTCGGACATTCGGTGATAACACTCGCTGTAGCTTAGAAGCAGACTGCTGATCTGGTCTTGTCTGTTCCGGGGCACGGCTGGCTTGATGTCGAAAGTGGGGAGTTCTCTTGGTCAGGCGAATCTTCTGCGGATGCGTCGGAGAGGATGAAGGAGCCCCGGACGTCAGATACTTTGTTGAAGAAAGCAATCGTCGTTCCTCTGTTAATTTGCCGGGATTCTTCGCTTAATTTAGTCAGCAGTACTTCGGCCTGGCCATTGCGGAATTGTGCGATGCCTCTTGCTGTGCTTATTCCTAAAACTAGAAGCAACTGCATGCTCGCCTCGATGATGGCTTCAACGTTAATGGCTTTCGTGACGCCTACGGTCACGATAACGCTTGAACGGGGTGGGACGCTCACTTCTTCCTCCAGGACACTCAGGGCAACGTGGTATTCCGCAGTTTTCATTGAAGGAATGGCCTCGTCTGTTGTAAGCTTGATCAGCTTGGATCGCAGGTCGATGATCGCCTGATGTTCATTAAAGAAATCCATGACCAAGGTCACTTTCTGGGAGCATTGCGGTAGCGCAACAAAGGTCGCAGGATAGGTATGCCCTTTGACAGTCACTCGCGCTGTGCATCGCCCTGATGGTGCAATGAGGCACCCCCCTGTGGTGCAAATTCGTGGGCCGTCCCTAGCGGTGGTGACTTTCCTCTGCAGCGCAGAGAATGTTCAATTCATCACCGAGTAATCGGCTTCTGTGTCGACTAGAGCGGTAACTTTCCAGCCATCGATAACTACTTCTAAGTCGGACATCCTGGCTCTTGCGTTGCACGTCGTCCTGGGCGTCGGGTCATGGCTTCATCGGGTCACAGCTTCGTCGGGTAAGGGAATCGTGCGTCGAACGTGTCGTCGCAACTTTTATCGGTAGCGGCGTCATTTTGAAGGTGGTTCGCGTCGTGGTCGAGGTTGTCATTGTATGCGGCGTCGGCGTGTCCGGGGCGGCGTCTTCGTGCGGCATGGTCGTTGGAGGATCTTCGGTGTTTTGCTCGGTAGCAACCTCACCTCCAGAAATCGCTGTCTTTAGTTTCCCCTATGGGGGCTGCTGCACCTTCCTCGTACCGCTGCTGCGTAGCTGCGGCGTGGCAACGTAAAGCGGGACGCAGACGACGATGGTGAGTGCGAAAGGCGGTTCGGCGTGTACTTCTCTCGACGCAGGTACTCGTCGATTTCCTGCGGACGTTGGACGAAGAAGCGTGGTCGTGGGGCGTTAACGGCAAATCCCAAATCCTCGAAGACCGATACGTCTGTAAGGGCAGTGACGAAGAATATGGCCGGCCTCACCGCAATGGAAGCACAACGGCCGGTTGTCGGAAGTCCTCCAGGCGTCGCACTTCCTGGAGCTTGAGTGTCGCTCATAGACTTGCGGGCGTGGGCAGAGAGGAGGCGTTCGGGAACAAGGTGTTCATTTCAGAGAGGACGTAGGGGTTGTCGTTGGGGCTGAGGTGTACGTACTGCATCGGCGTAGGTCATAGCCTGGGGTTCTGTGGCCGTCGGGGTGCCAAGTGCCTGTTGAACTTCTTCCCGTACCACGTCCATGAAAGTCGCTGCTTGCGGCTGTGGGGAGGACGACAGTAATTGGCGTAGCTCTTCGCGCAAGATTTCGCGGATAACTTCTCGCAAGCTGTCTCTGGTGGTGGCCGGCGTGTCCGGACGGATTGCACAGAAAAAATGGCGGTTAAACTGCCGAGCCCGGACGTCGACGGTCTTCTCGATCCTGCAGGCTTCTTGCATGAATTCATCGACTGTTTCTGGCGGCTGGCGGACGAGGCTGGCAAAGTTGTTCTTTTACGCCGCGCATTAAAAACTGAGCTTTGCTTTCCTAGGCCATTCCGGGATCGGCGCGGCGAAAGAGGCGCTTCATCTCTTAACGTAACGGCGGATGGGCTCGTTCTGAAGCTGTATTCTGGACTCGAGGAGTCGTTCAGCTCTTTCTTCCCTCACGACACTGGTGAATACCTTCAAAAGTTCCTTCTTGAATAGCTCCCATGTCTTTAGGGATGACTCGTGGTTTCCGTACAACGTACGTGCTGAGCCCTCCGGTGAGAAAAATACGTGTGCAATTTTTGCCGCATCATCTCATTTGTTGAATGATGCCGCGCGCTCAGATTTGTCCAACCATTCGTCGGGGTCTTCGCCTAAGGATCCAATGAACATTGGCGGCACCCGCGCCTGTTGGAGTATGATTGGCGTCGACATCTTTTGCGGTGTTGTGGTGCTTGTAGCACCGTATTTTCGTTGTCGGGTGCGGTCTGGCAGGTTCCCGACCTCAGGCTGCTCCCCCTGGAGACGTCAGCTTGTTCGGTGCACTAGGGGCTCGTCCTCCGATGCGAAGTGCAGGGGGCTGGAGTAGCGACTTGAAGGGGGCGTCCGGAGCATGGAAGGCCACCCAGCACCTCCACCAGATGCCACGTAGTGGTGACGGCAGTCAGGAGGGATGAAGACGGACAAAAGTTCTTAAAAAAAAACTGTTTACGAGGCGGACTTGTGCCCACAATAGAGTGAACCACTCGGCGGCGGTGAAGCGATAAGCGGGTTCGGCGGTCGTCGAACCGAATGGCCCGCCACTGTCGGCCGTGCACAATTTAAAGCTGATAGCGATCTTTCGAGATAAAGCGTGCAGAGTTGCTAGAACTTTTCGGAAAAACGCAGAATCAGCCCTGCCTGGCTGCGATCAGTCGAGATAAATCTAGTCGCGCCTTGCATCGCAAACAAAGCGACAAAGCGGCGTGCCGGGAGCTTTGAAGAGTGAACAAACAAACACTGCAAAGGTTCGCGGGGAATTCCTACAATAATAGAGGGACGTGAATTGTCCGTCTGGTGGATGGCACAGCGGTATAAGATCTTCCTCCCCGGGCATATTTCTCCCAGATACATTTGCTGGCGACACCTAGCCAAAGAATGTCGTCTTTATTTTACTGTATGCTTTTCACATAATACGCTTTGCTTAGTATTTCAACGAAGATTTCGAGAGCACGGCCTAAAAACCTCAAGGTCATAACGTGCATTCTACGTGGTAAATTGCCGCGTATGAGTCTACCACGCAACTCGCGTCCCTCTCGCGACAGACAGAAGTGGACTCAAAGTATAAGTTGTCGCATACCCCCCCCCCCCCCCCCCGTTTCAGCGCCCGTCGCAGACCCATTATATATATATATATATATATATATATATATATATATATATATATATATATATATATATATATATATATATATATATATATATATAGTTTCACGAGTGATGGAATCATGGTGCCGCTCACAGCAAAAAACGCGAAACAATGCAATCGCAAAGCCTGCACTCAAACGGAAATGGAGATAGAAGCCGATAGTACGGCGTCCTGGCATGCAGCCCGACTTGAGTAGGGGCAAATTGAAAAGCCAAAGGTTCCGTACGTGATGATTCTCCCGTGACACACGCTCCGAAGTTATCGGACGTTCGCTCCCGCAGCCTTTCGTACAAAAGGGTGACCACCGGCACGACCGAGTCAAGTGAACGGCGCTGAGTTGAATTTACTACAGACCTATTTAGAAATGACTTACGTACTCTTTTTTTTCGACGCCGCTCACTCACTCACCTTTCACAGCCGCACGCGCCGAAGCAGCGATGTTCCCAAGCCTGCATCGCGCACACCCTTGTTCGTGCTACTGTTCTTGTGCAGGAGGAAGCGCAGAATATGCGAGAAAAAGTTTTTTTGTATATATATAAGGGCAATAAAATAGGGGTGCGCAAAATGCTCTAATCCGCAAAATTCGTGTCAATACTGTATTGGGACATCGTAGTAATTTAGAAGCCGACCCAGCTTAATACGAGAAGTATTCAGATAATTTCCTCTACTAATATAATGATTAAACAAACCCTATAATACTCCTCCTACCGAGATTTTCATTTTCTTCATGGGCATAACAAGAACAGCAAAAAAGAAAATCCCAGTTTTTTCCTTTGAGGAAACGTTCGGGGTGGGGAGCATTTATAGGGTTGGCCTGAATAAGTGGGCTTTGTTTCGACTAAGACATGCTGAAGAAGAGACCTGTTCATGTAGCGCCAATTTATATTGGCGCGTTTCTAACGTTTTCTATTAGGCCAAAGTGGCCGCACATGTGACCATGTCGTCTCCGGTGCTTTGATTCAAGTGGCCCACTCACGGGTGATGTATGTCTGGAGGCACTTTTCTGGGACATATCTATCGTACAAAGCGCACAAAATCAGTATCAGTTTTGTAAACTTCAACCTTTAAAAATCGCACTGTATTCTGTTGTGACGATCAGATGCAAACATGAAATGAATACGAGTAAACGCGAGGTGCATTCTAGGTATGCTCACAGGTGTTGAGAGTCTGATCTGCGTATCGACCTAGTTGTTTTGTCTGATGGACGTGCCGCCGTCTTTGACGATCATCTTTCACTCGAACTCAGAGGCGCGCTTGGTCTGACAGCTGCTTTGCACGTGACTTGAGTAGCAACCGGTATTAACCCAGATGGCAAGCCACGGGTTGCATCGCGCAGTCTTAGCGTTAGGCCGCTATTATTTCTGACCGGGCACACTACGTAATACTTACTCGTAATACTATTCCGCAAAAGCCATAATTTTGCCCCAAAAAGCATATTTTTGAAAATGTTTGAAATTGTTCCTTGAAACACCTAATATTTTATTGGAAGTTTTGCTGCTTCGTACAACCGAGGAAAGAAAACTGTAACACGCTGTAATGGAAACCTAAACCTATATTTGTGTTTATAGCAAGCAGCTCGAAAATACACTTCCTTATCCCAAAGCCTCAAAATTAATCTACCTAAGTTGCAGTAGTAAAACTAGGTTATCAGTGAGGGAGAAAGAACTTGTTTTTGCACGCGTATTTCTTTCTGCCTACCTTGGAGCCTATTCTCGCCGAAAGCACACCATTTTTTTTACAATATATTTTGTCAGTTTTACTTACTTTTCTTTCCAAATTTCATGGTTTCTATGTGCCTGATCTCTTTGTACACTACAACATCTTATTCTGGATTTTCTAAGCAGTTAGGCATCGTAAGGTATAAGCGTTTTATGGGGAAGTTTGCAACAAAGCCGTTATGTCCTGTTCTCTACTAGTAGCAGCGAATAAGTTGAAAATGACTTGCTTCTGACATGCCTTGCTAGCTTTTAACGCGACAGCGTTAAAGGCCCCGTCCACCAGAAAATACATTGTCGGCGCTATAGCCGTCGGCATGGTGGGCGAGAAATCACGAGCATTGCTATGGTAGGTTGTACCCCAAATAGCGATCTAGGAGCCAGGTGGGCCACTGAGGTCACGTGACCTTGTGGCATCATCACAACCTTCCCACCGGATAGTGATCAAGCTTCCCAGCGGGGCAGGTGGCATTTAAATTAACGATTATTCGTTCGTAAGAGCACCCTGGGTCGCACAAGGCCCACCGGTGGCAGCATCTGCCATCGCAGGGCAGTGGCGCCTCGCTTAACCGCTGCACCACTGCGCCAGGAGTGGTATGAGGACTCGCAGGGATCTATGAAAGTGAATTAGAGAGTGACCTTCTCTATATATGGGAATTTGCCCATTTCTGAATTGCGTAATATCCTTACGGTGGAACTTAAGTGCCCCTGCAATTTTTGTGCCGTTCAGGATAATATTATAGAATAAAAACTAACCCAAAGTGTTGAGGAAGAGGTACCGGTTCATTTTAAGTGTAAATAGAACAAAATATTCTCCATTTTGGCGTCTTTATTTTGTCTCGGTGGGTGGTCGTCGGTGTGAATATCGAAGAGGAAGAAAGAATAGATCGGAAAAGAGGAAGAAGTCGTTTAATTGCCTGGCCAGAGAGCTGCACCTTGTAACCTTGGCCATGCTGTTCGACACTCCCGAGTATGGACTTGGCGTCCTAGATCCAATTGCGGCTGCAAAAGACCAGATGGTCGAAATGCCTACCCCGACCGAAGAGCACGAAGATTTAGCAAGACAGAAAGGAGACATAACCAAGAAGTTGCTTCCCAATCAGCGGCCTGGTGAGTTCAGCGATTGTTTCTGCCACGCGGCGTAAAAAAGAATAAGCTGTGATGGCGCGCCGAACATCGTTTGCTTAGGAGTGAGCACAGTAAGAAGAAACAGGGTGCATAATGACCGCTCGTTTGCTCGGAGCACCTCGAAAGCTTACTTTCTCTCGCATTTTAGGAGGGCAGTATGCAAATATACATTGCCAGCTACGACATCTTGCACTATAATAGCACGACGTTCGCGAATTTTCATCTCGGTCAACAATATCTTGATATTTCACAATATTTCATGGTTTCTAGGCGTAAGTTCTCGCCATTCATCGGGAATGCTTCATTTCACCTTTCATAGTTTGTTTTTTTCTTCTCGCTCTCTTTTTCACCCTCATCTTCTTCTCTTCTTGCACCCTCACCTGGAGTAGCATGCTAGGCTTACAGCCAGGCAGACCTCTTCTTTATTCATTAAAGCCTCTCCTCCTCCTCCTCCTCCTGGAACGCTTAAAACCCTCGACAGGTTCTCAGTGGGAGTCATTAAGCTCTCAGTTATTCCTCTTCTCCTGAAGCTTCAGAATCGTTCCTGGCATCGTGTGATCGTGTATTTCCGCTCTAATTCATGTAAACACTTCGCATTGTAATGGAACTTTCAGATGCTACACAAAAAGCAGCAATTAATCTCAACTGGATATTTAATAATGCGGATATAATTTTAATTACCTCACAACAGCGTCAGCCGGCCTCGTGTCGCTCAGGCTACAATTCCACTGCCTTCGCAGCACCCGGGGCTTCATCTGCAACTCCAGAGTCGAGATCATCGCTGGCCTGGGGCGAGGGCCACTGCTCTCATGACGAAGGAGTGCCCGAGATGGGCGCCAGGCAGGCCATGGTCAGCTTAGCGGCCATCATGGTAGCCGTGGCCCTGGCCTGCATCCTCGTTATACTCATCACCCGCTACACGGGCGGCCTCACGCGTCGCCACAGGATCCAGGGACAGCTGACGCCCCTCAACAAGACCACGGGATGGCCACCGCATCTCCACTGAGTGATGTCAGCAAGAGAAGGAAATCACGCAATGACGTAGTCCGTATACGCATGCTGTTTAACTGATGTAATTTATACGTACCACTTCAGTATAAAAGACTGCGACACAACCGTGCACTCTTGTTCTCCGGATGTGACCTCAGCTGTGGCCTGGTCGTTCGAACATCCACCTCGCACGCGGGAGGTGCGGGGTTCGATCCCCAGTGCCGCCGGGTACCCACCAGTGATACAATGGTTACAAGCTTTCCCCTGGTCTGGTGCTCGGCTTCTTTAGGGTGAATTGCTTGAGAAATATGACTTTGACCGTACCTTTGTGTAGGGGAAACAACCTGTGCCATGGCGCTCTTTGGCCACACATGCCCTAGCACGATAAAAAATCGTCATTATCATTATAATCACATTCTTCACTGGATGGATTTCCACCTGTGTGCACGAGCGGTGGGCTGGGTCTCCTTTTTCTCTCTTATATTAGGAAAGAACTATGCAACTTTACAAGCCGCGGCATCTTGCACTAATAACGCGAAGTTCGCGGATTTTCATTCGGAACCTCGAGATGTGGACATTTCGCAAGTTTACACGATTTCTCTCCGCAACTTATCGCCATTCATCGGGTAAAGACTACACACCTTGGCTGTTCACAAGGTCGTTGACTTTCTCATGCTGACCTGATGAAAATCGCTGGTTGTTTTCTAGCATCTATTTTTCTTTTAGAAAATGTGTGTATTTAGGCTGGTTCAGCAGTGGAGACGCTAAAAGGGGTGATTATTGGCGAAAAAGAAGGAAATGTCTCTGAAAGAAAAGAGCAGCGCTTTGTTTCACCTCATGCCTACAAATGCTATTGACAATTGCTTATAGTCGAAGGCCTTTTTACCTAGTAGGCCATGTTTGCATTTTTGGATTGACCGCAGCCAACTTCGGAAATGCTCGTTCAACATTAGTACTCGATATGTTTGAAGCCGCTCGAGAAATTATGGGCTGGTCTCAAGCATGTAGTTTCCAAAACAACCGAGCGAAGACGATAGAACTGATATCAAACGGAGGCATGAATATTTGTACCTCCGACTGAAGTTTCTTTAGGAGGCGTTTATCGCATACTACAGGGCTGTAGGTCTGTTTATAGTACAGCGCGTGGATTCTTCCGGCAACTCCATTATCCACAAAAACCAAAAATTGGAACGTCGGTCTACAAGCCACCTGTGAACGCGTCACATTCAGTGTTCAGCTGTTCTTAAGCAATGCAATGCTTTAAGAATGCTCGTAGGTATATTATTAGGCCATTAACTACCACGTCCACATGTAGATTGCACACGCTTCAGCGGCCGACTGCTGGATCTTGATTCCCATTTTTTAAGGAGGCAATAAGCTTCCCAGAAGGAGAAATCACCACATCTCCTATACGAGGTTCTTCTCCGACTGAAGCGCCTTCATAGCTTTTAGTATCAGGGCAGGTGTACCGTTTATAATGGCAATTCTGAGAAGTTTTTGCGAATATTGTAGAGCTTAGTCATGTTCTTTGAGTTTTTGGCTTTTCTCTGAAGGCGCTAATGATTCACATCAGAGGAAGCCTGGCTGAAGACCACCATGGGGGCTCACTGTGGAGTTCCTCTATTGTTCAATGCCTAAATAATGACAGTGAGCGTTGAACTTGCGCCATAGTTACTGGAAGCTCTTCGCAAGAACAGAAGAGCAGAAATCGAGCAGTAGCCAGCCAAGACTACTAATCCTCGTGCTCACGAGCTCGGACAAATTCGAGCTTTATTCGCGGCATAATAAAACAATGGTTCCGCGCATTTACCAGCGAAGTTCTATACTAATGAGAACAAAATCCAAGAATAGATTATATTGCTTCCGCTTAGGTGCCCTGCAATGTCGCTTAGATCATTGAAGAAGGAAACGAAGCTTTAGCGGGTACACTCGCCGAAATTAGTTTAATGTATCGGCGGTATCGTTGTGAGCGCCTGTCAGAATTTAGGATTTCATAAGAAAAATAGCTCTAAAGTTTCTCTGCGCACTGTTCTTCGGCCAGCCTTAACATAATAATGGTTTAGCAGGACGTTCTTATGGGCTAGTTGGTTAATTTTCTTGGAAGGTTAGAAGCTGCGCAAAAGGAAGAAGATGTGAGGTAAAGGAAGGAAGGCGCAGAGTGCCAACTGTTTGCACGAGGAATCAAAAGCACAGGATAATTAGGGCAGGCAACCAAAACGCGCGACCTCGTATGTTACCGCACATGTCGAGATAAATGAAGGGCAGAGAAAGAGCCTGACCTCGAGTATTGCTGCCAGTTTTCTGTAGATGTCTCTCCCCTGCGTTTGTCAGTATTTGTGCGAGTTACATAGGTGGTCGAGCGCCTTGGGTTCCCGCGTTAAATAACCTGCGCTTTGTCTTCCTCGAATAAACTGCTGGCAGTCTGAGCCCGTGGTGTCGCGTCCGTTTCTTTACCCCCTGTCTTCGTCCTTTTGCGCTCTTTCTAACCTTCCTTGAACAACACCGAGTGCAATTAAAGCTAAAATGCATAGATGGATTAGGTACCTCTTTCTAAACACAAAGAGACCGCTTTCAGCTTCTTGAGGTTTCGTCTAGCTTTCGTAAGATAGAAAACAAGAGAAAACTAAATAGAGATGTGGCCATCACCAGCTGATTTCGCAACTAAAATGACCGCGTCGACAGCAATTTTTGAGTGCGGATCCCAGAGTTCATGCTACGTAGCAATTCACTCCAAAACGGTGGCAAGCCGTCCTTTTCAGTAAGAAAATCACCAGTTTCAATCTACTGGCGGAGCAACTTTTTCTTCCGATGATGTCAGAGATAAATGCTTTTTTTGCTCCTTGAGAAAATGCACTGTTTCTCGTTGATAAAATGCCAGATACTTTTTAATGAGAATAATTGCATTGAATTTTGTCCGCGGCGTTTCATTAACACACCGACAAACTAGCACATTCCAATTTTCTACAATTGTATATTGTATTTTTCTGGCCGTTGTTTATCGGTTCTTTTAGAGTAACGCCGGAAAATACAAAGCCTAACTACAACATAAAATATGTCTCACTGCGCTTGGTGCACACAGAGATCGTTGACAATACGATCAGTGAAACTGCACATATCAGACCGCATCATCATCATCATCATCATCATCATCATCATCCTTTCCACACCCACTGCCGGGTAAAGACCTCTCCCATGTCTCTCAACCCTGTCCTTTGCCAGCTGCGCCCACCGTATGCCTGCAAACTTCCTAATCTCATCCGCCCACCTAACTTTCTGCCGCACCCTGCTACGCTTGCCTTCTCTTGGAATCTACTACGTTACCCTCAATGACCAGCGGTTATCTTGCCTTCGCATTACATGCCATGCCCAAGCACATTTCTTCCTTTTGATTTCGACTAAGTGATCAACCCGCATATTACAACGCAAAAACTAAGCTGAGGTTAGCATACGGAAGTGCCAGCTGGCATTAGCAAATAAATCCTGTCCCTTTTCGTCGCCATCCGCATTGCCTGTAATTGCTTTTATTTTACACACTTTTTAATTTTTCTAATTATTTTACGACGTTTTCTTCATTGATATTTTTCCCTTATTTTACCACGTCAGGGCACTGAAACATTCCGTATGCAGTGCCTTCTGTACAGTTTCTGTTTCTCTTTGGCTACCGACACGTGACGCACAAACGGCTTACTGTAATTTTTTTACCCAGTATTACTACTGGACTTTGACGGCAGTATTGCAATTTTTTTCTATTAACGATTTGGCTGTCGGCAAAAGCGTTTCTCTTTGGTTTTTAATGGCAGATTTAAGTGCTCGATGCGTTCGACGGAAGCGCTTTAAAAGAAAAATTTTGCTACATACCAGAAGAATGAACCATTACCTTCAAAGTTTCTATAACAGAGTCTTACAATGTTTTAATTTTTAACATTTCTGTCCGGGAATGTTGGGCAAGAGAGGCCGATGGAACCGCGGGCCGTTTGTTTGAGACTCCTGGCTGAAGGTAACAGAAACACATGATGGTTCAAAATTGCAAACAAACAGGACAGAGCAGTCGGCAGGTCTTCATCTGAATTACACTCATGCGCCATTTTCAGTGCATCGCTGGAGCGATATCTTACGCGGTTTGTTCCGCGGCTCGATATCTCTGCCGAAGCAGTAACGAACCGTGGCTGTTTTCAAGCTTGACGTGTTGCTATAAGCCCAGGACTAATCTAATGTACAGATTCCTCGAGAATGCGGCGTAGAAGAAATGGATATACTCTGCTGAAGAATGCGCGACCACGATGCTTGTTTTCAGGAACGTAAAGAGGCCGTGATTGTTATGTACAAAATCGACGCAGCGTATACAGTTTGTTGCCATCGATGTCATCTTATTGTGGTTCAGGAAAGTGAGTGATAAATAGCTAGCGACCACAACGGATCACCTTGTACTTCTGATTCGCGGTGAGTATTCACATGAATAAATCCATCGCTGAAGTTTTGGCTTAATTTTTTGTGTGGGCCTGAATTTGCGGATTCTTTTTATTTGCTGGCATTCCTATTTTACATGGTGTGCTTCCAATTCGAGGCCGGTCTAGGTTCTAGCATACGCAGTTGCGTCATTGTAAACGTTTCTTGCACAGTACGAAGAATGGGTTAGCAGCTGCTCATATAAACTCTATAGCGGTGTCAAGATGCGGCTGCATATCAATGTCCAGTCGGTGCGGGGGGTACTGTCAGTCACGGGATTTTCAGGGCGTGAGCTCCTGTCTTGCGCATTTTCAATTGCGCGAGCTTTTTTCTACACCTTCGGAAGCACTTAAGCGACCAAGCACGCGCTATCTCTACCTCCTTTGTACGCTGCGTAGCTTTGAACCGGAATAATTTTCCCAACTTGCATCAAAATTTTCCCGACCTTTCGACTCGTGTTATGTTATCAGTGGCGTCCCAGATGCGTCCACTGTACCCTGTAGCTAATAATAAGACACCAAAAACGAAGCGATGTAAGTGAAACCGGTAGTGGCTATTCAAAAACGAAATATGACCAGTAGCACTCACGGCACACCGCAAGCGGCGTAAGGTGGTCGTCGCTGCGGCGCTTTTTATCCTCTTCCATTCTGAATTCATGATTACCACTTGTGAGCAGATCGATCAAGACATTAAAGATAAAACACTGTTTTCTTCCTTCCGTATTAATGACTCTCGCTGCCTCTTGGAGAAGGAAGCCGTAATCCTGGTTGAATAACGATTGCAAAATGTTCCATACTGGCGCGCCTCAAGTAACTGCTTCCCAGAACAGCGCCGTAACCAAACCGGCCCCTGTACGGAGGAGCCACACCTGGACAGAACGGTGCAGCCAGCGCTCGCGACAACCGAAGCCGGAGAACTGAGAGCGGGGATCTCTGCCGTGAGCATCCATCGTTCTCCTCTCTCTCTCGCCCTCTCACTTCTCTCTCCTCCTCGAAAGAGTTTGTCCCGGTGCGGTCACTTGCTTATGCAGACGGCGCTGCTCGGAAGATGTACGTATGCGATATCGCGAGCTCGTTCACTCCTTCCGGCGTCGAGCCAGACAACGGCGCACGCGAAACTTACACGCAGAAAAGAAGGCGCGTGTGACGTGAAGAGAACAAGAATCAGTATCTCTTGACAAGAAAACAAAACGAAACACGGGCGCGCAGCAGTGAAATTATGACCGCGTCGGAAGTGGCGAAGAGAAAGTGACCGAGCATTCCGATTTAGGACAGAGCGGGAGCAACAGCGGAGCGCCGCGTGCGGTCAGGTAGACGATGCTCCCTCTCCCCCCTCGACAGTGTACAACGGGGGTCTTAGGCGCGGAGGCTTCGCATACTGCCGTTACACTTTCTCGATGGTCTGATTGCGGTTTTATATCTAGATAGGAGCGGGCTTTTGCGCTTTTCGAGAGCGTCGCGTTTTTTTTTCTTCTAGGGCGACCGCTGGGGTGCCGCTTTGCTCAGCGTGAGGAAGCTTGCCGGATGGTCCTCTGTGCGGAGCTCCTGGGGTGTCCAGGAACAGGAGAGGAGGAGGGAGCCGTCGGAAGTTATGCGGTGTAGGAGAGGCTGAGGGCGCTGGTCGCACGTGGTGCGCGCTCACACACAATCTCTGTGTATGTGACGTAGCGAGAGTGCCACACCGGGGGTGCCCCTGTCGAGGTATATAAGCCTGTCCGCAGCCAGCGGAAGGAACAGTCTCCTGCAAAGCTCCCTCGTGGTCAGAGCAAGCAACCAGCCCGAGCAGCCGCAATGAACGCCCTGGTAAGGACCTCGGAGAGCTGCTCTAGCACTGCCACTGAGCGTCTAGGCTGTAGCTGAATGCATGACTTTGAGTAGTTCAAGTGGCTATCTCGAGCTCAGATTATTGAAACTTTCCTCTGCCTTTAGCCTACGCTAACGTACGCATACTAGAACACTCATTATACCTGACAAAAGGATATTGGGAAGGTGAACTGAACAGGACAACGACAGGAAGGCGAGTGGCTCTAGGAACTCAGACAGCACTTCTCATGATAGACTTGCGTTATTGGCTACGGGAGTTAGAAAATCTACAAATGCATCTAGAGAGATCGTAACCCACTTCCAAAAGATCTTTAGCACTCATGAATGCTTTAAGATCTTTCTCCAGCTATCGTCAAATTGATGTAATGTTTTGGAACAGCGCCAAAAAGCAATGGCATAGATTCAGTTCTTTACAGTCATCATTAAAGAAACTTGAACGGCAATGATGGCGGTATATTTATAGCAAAATTTTTAAAATATACGTGCTTAGAACTTGAAAATTCTACAAGCAGTGGAAAATAACCTTTAAACGGACTCTGCCAGGTAGCACGAGTATCATGAAAGAAAGGCAACAGAAATTTTAAGACAGTGAAAATGCAGACGATTTCCTTCTTCATTTTGGAAAAATAGGAATTTAGAAGCACGCAGTATAAAATTACGTATGTGTGAAAATGGCTGTATTAGATTTGATCCCTTTTTAATACTCTCGAGGTTGCAAATAATTATTTAAAGTACAATGGACGCTCGGCTGATGCAGCCGACATAAAGAATATTAATATATTATTCGTACAACTTTTCTTTTTAAATGTTGTATAAAATACGTTTCATTCTTTTTCAATCGTCACTCGTCTTGATTTAATTGACTGTTACTACACTGATGACTTCAGTGAGCAGAGTCTGATTAACGAGTGAACATCCAGAGAATGTGAAAATCTCACTGTCAGTGGCGTGTCTTTATGATATATCAGCACTACTTCTACTTCTCATGCTGAACAGGAGAAATTTGGATGCGTTGAAGCCCTGAGTTGCCGGTTTTACCACACTATTTGACAGAAAAGACGTTACTGACACGCAAAAAAAAACTAAGCTATTGCTTTACTCTGAAAAAAAAAAGTGTTGCATGCTACGGCACGGTAGACATCCGTGAAAATATTTCCTGTATACTCATACAGCCGTGTCACGTCATGCAAGACAGTCTAAGCATTCGCGACGTTTTAATGTCCCAAAGATTTATGCATTGCCTGATTTATTACCTTGCTCTGAATGCAGTACTTAAGCTCTCGGGGCCACGGCTGCCCCCCCCCCCTCCCCCCCAGCTCTTAGCCTGAAGCGCCTTTAACAGATGGCATTGAGAAACAGTGTTTTGACGTGATAACAATACAGCTGTTGGTTTTCGTTCTCTCTTGTGGCACTTCAGCTTATCTCTCTCTTTTTGGTGTAGTATCGCTCACACGACTACAAATCTTATATAAGAAGTTCATGTCAAAACACAGCTGCGCAGGGCATGCAATCCGTTCTCTCATTCCTGCGTTTTCGCCGCACTAGGAGCTTAATAGTTATCAGACAGGTATTGACCAGCCATGTCTCCGAGCTGTATTAAGCGGATTTTTTCCATTTGTCGTGGACGAATACTTTGTACAGCCAATGCCTAACAGCGGGTACCGGTACAAAATAGTGCCACTTTATGCAATTCTCACCAGGAGCTTTGCACCACGCTCATCGTTTCAGGCCTGTACCGTCTTCCTGAGCGCCCTGGTGGGCAGCGCCCTTAGCGGATTCGTCGGTGGAGGCGCCGGTGGTCTCGGCGGAGGTCTTGGCGGCTACGGTGGAGGTCTGGGCGGTTACGGAGGAGGCCTTGGTGGTGGCCTGGGTGGATATGGAGGAGGCTTCGGCGGAGGCTTGGGAGGCGGCCTGGGCGGCGGTGCTGGTCGCGTTGGCGTCGGTAGCAGTGTTGTCCTCCTGAGCGGCGGCGCAGCGGGTGCCAGGAAATCTGTTGCTGGACCAGCGTTCCTGGTCAGGACTGTGCACCACGTGTCCCAGGTGCACGGCGGAGGCGCCATCGTCGCTCACTCCGGCCTCGGAGGCGTCGGCGGAGGAGCTGGCTTCGGAGGCTTTGGCGCCGGTGGTCTCGGAGGAGGTTTCGGCGGCGCTGGATTCGGAGCCGGAGGCCTCGGCGGCTACGGCGGCTACGGCGGTTACGGCGGTTACGGCGGTGGACTCGGAGGAGGCTACGGCGGCGGCCTCGGCGGTGGTGCTGTCGCCGGCAAGCTGCTGCTCGTCAAGCACCACAAATAGGAGTTCGTCCCATTGTCTTGAAACAGGTAGGCTACAGCCTCTTCTACGGTTTCCTTGGACCTGCGTATGAGCTTCAACTGAGCGTGAGAACTAAACATGAGGTTGGAGAACTGTGCAACTAGAAAAAGGGAAGGAAATCATACATAGCACATTCAAGAATAGAAAGAGACCGCGTGATAAGAGAACAAACCTGAGTTCAGGATGCTCTGTTTTAAATTTTAAAAATTCGGGGATGAATTTGGTACGCATATAAAGGCAATGGATTAACACGGCGGCAATTAGTAGTAAAAAGTGGAAGCAAAGAGATAGGGGACATAACCCACGGCCGCGAGAGTGACACGAAGCGGCTTGCATAGTCAATAGGCTGGAACGTGGCGCGACGGCAGTAAAACAGAAGCAATATTAGCATGCTCATTGGGAGAGTCT